>NC_065437.1:20742406-21342406 GCF_024364675.1 Aethina tumida
ATATATTATATATTATATATTTATATATTATATATTATTATATTATATATTATATATTATATATTATATATTATATATTATATATTATATATTATATATTATATATTATATATTATATATTATATATTATATATTATATATTATATATTATATATTATATTATTATATATTATATATTATTATATTATATATTATATATTATATATTATATATTATTATATTATATATTATATATTATATATTATATATTATATATTATTATATTATATATTATATATTATATATTATATATTATATATTATATATTATATATTATATATTATATATTATATATTATATATTATATATTATATATTATATATTATATATTATATATATATTATATATTATATATTATATATTATATATTATATATTATATATTATATATTATATATTATATATTATATATATTTATATATATATATTATATATTATATATTATATATTATATATTATATATTATATATTATATATTATATATTATATATTATATATTATATATTATATATTATATATTATATATTATATATTATATATTATATATTATATATTATATATTATATATTATATATTATATATTATATATTATATATTATATATTTATTATATATTATATTCATTTACAAAAAAGTATCTTTCAAATTTTTCATAAAACTTACCGTTTAGAAGATATCGGAGGTCAAAGTTTGAACAAACAAACATTTCTGTTTTACTTCTAAATTTTATAACTCGTAATTATATTATAAAATATTTTAATAAATATTATAAAATGCGCCACACATCCCTTTGTAGGAAATTAAACGTCCTACAAAAAAGGTCTCATGTGGTTAATATATCACTCTAAGCATTTAGAAGATTCTCAATGGAATTCCAATGCGTACTGATTTTAATAGTTTTTTTAGTTTAGTTTCCATTACAATAAGGCAAAGTATATTAAAGTTTAGTTTACTAAAAAAGGAAAAAAGAAAATAAGTGGTTTTTGTACTTTTGCACATCAGTGTATAACGTATATGTATTTCGAAGCAAAATGCGAGATGCAAATGGCTATTTGTGAAAAGTTTATTAAAAGGTTGCCGGTAAATTTCCCGTATATCATGCATATTTTAAATAGTGCCGGTGCATTTAAAGTCCTGTATAATTACGATTCAGGAGGATCAACGACAAATATGTAAATTACAGTAATTTTTCGAGTAAAAGGTTAAATAAAAACCCTTAACACCACATGTAAATGAAAACGCGGCGTTCCATTTCGAACAAAAACCGTGTTACTGACATACAAATTTCATAAACTTTTCTCTTGCAGTCCGAACGAGTGCACTAGATGTGTTTACGTTTAAAGTTTTCTTTGAAGCCAACATTCAAAATGCGCTCCGCTCGAGCTGTTCGAAACACATTCAAGTGTTTTATTACATTGTTTTTATCGGAACTCCTGAAAAGAATCCTCTTAAAATTTGAAATTTTTATTCGGAACTCATTGAATGGTGTTCGTGTAAAACGTTTTCGTTAGTTTTTCTGTTATATTTTATTAATTTCCTATGATTTTTTCATCCACTAAAAAAACGTACATGAGACCGTTTTAATTCCAAATAATATTTGACCGACATTTACAAATTCCCCTACATAAATTTTTGTAAAAATGCATTTAACGCCACATTTTTAGTTGACATAGATTGATTAGGAGCAGGGTGAACCCAACCATAAATGTTCTGATACTACATGATTAATTTGTAATCTCGGTATTTTACAAAGTGATTATTCCATGCATGAACGTTTAAATATCTGACACGATTTTAAATCCTGAAATTATAAAAGATAACAATTAGTTACATCAAAACTCTTGACAAGAATGTTTTATAATCAAAGTGAGTTTTATCAGTGACAAAAATTAATATGGTCCTTTGTAAAAGATTTTCCAAGAATACAGAATATCTATTCTGTCTCAGGCTGTTCCGTATCAAAATATTTACCTAAATTTTATAGTCAAACAAGTAACAAGTTTATTTGAACAAAGAAGATTTTCATATTTAAGGTTTTAGACAAATTTACTTGAAAGTGGATTGTGAATCATAAATAATAATATTATTTCTATTACTGCGCAAGGCAATCAAAGCGATATGTAGGTTATTGCGATAGCCCAGACTTCCTTTATTCCTACCAACGATTAAAGGGGGCTATTTCAATATGTTCAGTTCCAACACCTGTGATAAGGGTGTCTCAACATCTAGCTTGGATAATCACTCCCTACTAAAGGAAACTACCCCCATTATCTTATCTTTATGTCCGTATACATCCTTCATCAGATAATCAATAGACTCGTAGTGTAACCAAGAAAATTAATTAAGCTATAGGTTACACAATAAATTATTGTCACGGCAGTGATGATTAAACAGACAAAATTTATTATATTTGTGAAGGATTTAATTTCGTGGAAAGTTTATAGTGGGATTACGATTTAGTCGTTTCCAATTTCCCGAACATACGTGTAAAGTTGACATTCTTATTGGCATTAAATTCCATCATCTTAACTTACTGCGTTAGGGAAAAAAACGAATTACCATAAACTCCGTATTCTGAAGGCAAATTTGATTCTTAGGGCAAATTTGCTAATATTGACTGCGAACAGAAACTTAATATAAATCAGCTGGGTTCCGTCCTCCAAAGTCTTTATTGACTCTTGGGGGTGCATGTAGCATACCAAGCTCCAATTTTATTTATCTTTCTCATTACGCACGTATTGTGACTAGTCGGGACACATTGGTTCTTCCCGTTTAAAAATATTAACTCAATAGCTAATGAGTTTAATTTTTACTATATTATTTTTATCACAATTAAATATGACACAATGAATGTACGATAAAAGGAAAAAAAGTCATGTAATAAATATTATTTCATTTTCCATCAAATAGATTTTCTATAAAATTGCTTTATCGCAGTATCAATTACAAACATCTATAAAGCGATTGAGTTTACGATCGACATTTTATTAATATCACACGACTTAAATCTAGGTCCCAATTTTTGATTACAAAAGCTCGTTCGACTTGCAAGCTTTATTATATTTTTACAAATTTATTACACGTACTTCGTAATCAGAACATTTAAAGCGTAAATTATTGTACAACATTTTTAATTCTGAAGCAACATGTACAACGATTTTAGTTGATTTGTGTATATACAAATTATGTAGACAAAAAACTAAATTAATTGTCCTCGACTTAAAATAAGTAGTAAAATTACTGAAAAACTCACAAAATCGCATTTTAATATTTCTGACCGTTTCACAAAATGTCTGCTTTTTCTACTTCTTCCAACATCTGAGGCAGCATGTACAACGATTTTGGTTGATTTGTCTGCATCGAAATTATGTATACAAGAAACTGAATTAAGTGTCCTCGACTTAATTTTAGCGAAATGTGGATACTCAAAATCGCATTTTAATATTTTTGACCGTATCACAAAATGGTTGCTTATTTCTACTTCTTACAACTTCTGAAGCAACATGTACAACGATTTTGATTGTTTTGTCTGCATCCAAATTATGTAGACAAGAAACTGAATTAAGTGTCCTCGACTTAATTTTGCTGAAATGTGTATATTCAGAAAATCGCATTTTAATATTTTTTCCATGTCACAAAATAGTTGCTTATTTCTACTTCTTACAACTCCTGAAGCAACATGTACAACAATTTTGGTTAATTTGTCTGAATCCAAATTATGTAGACAAGAAACTGAATTAAGTATCCTCGACTTAATTTTACTGAAATGTGGATCCTCACAAAATCGCATTTTAATATTTTTCACCGTTTCATAAAATGGTTGTTTATTTCTACATCTTACAACTTCTGAAGCAACATGTATAACGACACTGGTTGATTTTTCTGCATCCAAATCATGTAGACAAGGAACTGAATTAAGTGTCCTTGGCTTCATTTTACTGAAATGTCGATATACACAAAATTGCATTTTGATGTCTCTGACCATTTCACAAAATGGCTGCTTATTTCTACTTCTTACAATTTCTAAAGCAACATGTATAACGATTTTGGTTGATTTGTCTGCATCCAAATTATGTAGATAAGGAACTGAATTAAGTGTCCTTGACTTAATTTTACTGAAATGTCGATAGTCAGAAAATTGCATTTCGATATTTCTGATTAATTCACAAAATGGTTACTTATTTCTACTCCTTATAACTTCTTATATGCAATGTGATTAAATATATGATAGTTTGTGGTGTTTCAATATAGTATCATCCTAAATAACTCACTTCTAGGAAAATTAAGTTAGTTTCATTGGGAAAGAGTCTGAAGTTATTGGTCGAATTCTTAAGTGCTCCATAAAGATGTCTTGAATCGAAGTTGGGAGTACAAAAGCAATGTTGCGTAAGCACTTAGGTAATTTGTACCCGAAGTGTGTTAAATGAGCAGTACACTCCACTGCCAGAGTCCAACAGTTTGCAACAAGAATTTTCCTGAAATCGATAATTGAAACAAATAAAATGGTATAACTAATTTTTGTGAAATAGTTATTTCAACATTCATTCATTATTTCCTTCACTAATTTAATATTAACAATCCAGCAGATTGATTGAACACATGAGAGGAGTATGAAAGAAAAAAATTTTTACTAATAGTACAAAAAATATTCATAGAAACTATTTAATATTGATGTGATAATGCTTGTTGCAACCATTGATGATTTTAACACAACACTGAAACTCCATCTCGTTGGCTTAACTCCAAATACCTAATGAATTCCACTAGATGTACTCCATTTAGTAAATAAACAAGTCCAAGTGTGTAATTAAAACCCAATGTATGTTGCCTTTTCCGGCACTAAATTACACACAGCCAGGTTGCAGGTTATAACAGGTAAGTCTTGTTTAAATATTGACATGCCAGTTGTAGAAGCAAGCAAGTGAACGTTTAGATTGCGGAAAGAGCGCGTAGCCTGGCAAGGATCCTACCAAGATATCCTTGGACCGCGCTGGCTGGGATAAGCAGCCGAGGCAGCAGGAATGGGCATAACGGCAGGCACCCCGTGTGTTGATCGTGTAGCGCCTGCGTGATGACAAAAGCCGGCCGACCTCGCCTCTTCACCTTGTTTTATCCATCGCTTGGTGAGTTGCAGTCACGCTACACAGGCACACACGCGGCTCTCAATTCTCGTTTTGGTGTTTCGTTTTGCACGTTGCCATTTCGAAGGGACACACGCAGGAAGTTGGACGCGATGGACGGACATAATTAGTGTGTTGGTGTGTGTATTTTTCAGGTGGTGCGAGGGGGTGACCGTCGCGTGGGAGACTACACCATACAGGTTAGTTTCCTGCTGCCCCTTGGGTCAGGTTGCACACACGAACCGATATTGTTTTTTAACCTTCGTTTTAATTTTTTTAAAAAATCGACCACTGGAAACATCATCTGGACGGGATATGCTGATTAGTTACGCTTTTGAAATGTTAAAACAAACACATAATTAACTTTAAAATTGAATTTTAATTTATAATGATGATTACTAGTGTAAGAGCAATTTTTTTTCTAAATTAACATAATAATATTTGTTAAAGATAATCAGTTTAATTTTGAATCAAGAAAAATTAAGTCACTTTGATAAACTTTAATTTCCCAACTTGTTCAAACTTTTTTTATATTTTTTAATAAAAATGAAAAAATTTTATTCATACAACAGTGAACAATTGTAATTTATCTAAATATACAGAAATATGTAAATGTCTTCGACCAAATAAGTCACTGTATCTTTTTATCCCTGATCCGGTTTCAACCATGGGTTGGGAGTGAATCTTTATAGTTAAATGCGGCTAGTAAGGTAAAGGTTATTGATATAATTTTGTTGTTGCTTTATATAAATAGTACTAAATTTTTAAAGTTCAATTTTAGCAGGAAAAATATTATTTTAGAGGGAATACACAATATGAATATTAATAATATTAATAAATGTCTATCACATATTAATTTATTTGATTTTCCACTAATAAAGAAATGGTTCCAATATTTCTGTTATATACAAATTGAACTTTTAAAGATATGTCATGAACTGATTTCTTAAAATTTTCTATAAATATTTCACTTCCATTAAGAAAAATTAATTGTGTACTTACTAATACAATAGAATCATAAAATATTCGTAAGCTAATCATATATTATTAAATATTCCATTTGCAATAATCCTCATGTAAAATAAATAAATAGTAAATTCTGTGGATTACAACAAATAGTTTATTGACTTTTATGTACACACACACGCTGAAAACAGTATTCATAATATATTAGTAAATATGGTAAAATACATGGGTACATATTTAATCACTACAATCCCGATTTTTTAAATCAATTTTCATGTTTCGGATAATTCTAAAATATCGGAAACACGTGTCAGATAACTATGATAATCGTACTATTAAAGGGTTCCGAATTAACACCATGTATGTTCATATTCCAAAGGCAGATGCGTCAAGTATTGATTAAACATATTGTATACATTGATTAGGTTCAGTGGTGGAGTCAGAAAAATTATCAAATGAGGACAACTAGTTCGAATTATGAAAAATACTCGTTAAGATTCTTTCAGACATTTATAATTTTAAAGTATTTGTAATTTTAAAGAATATTTAAAATGATCAGGTAATTTAAAATTAAATTTTACATAAAACCGAACTGATTTACATGAAACTGAACTAAATGATTGATGGGAGAAACAGTTACTGAATAGAAAAGAGGATTGAAGAAGTTTGAAACATCAGGGTATGGTATCATCAGTGGCACTAACGTAGAGTTTTCTGCAAATATCCACACATTACAAAATTTAGCAGGAATTTAAAGGATGTTAGAAGTAGTATGTACAAAACACCTATCTGATCACACTGTACATATAACGATTTTTTGTTGCTTGTATTCAAATATACTTGCACATAGCATGTTCTAAGCATTTTGAAAATAGTATTTGCTTAAGAATAAGTGATATATAATCTTGTTATATTATGAGATTGCATTTCTAGATCTGCTTTAATAATCAGTCAGTCGATACTAAAATAAATAAATAAAAATTATAATATTAAAATAATTAAATATAAAATTTATACAGTGTGGCCCATTTGAAAAAAGGAGTATTTGTATATATTGTATTTGTTGTCCGATTTTGACAAACTTTTTTTTCAAATGAAAAGCATGAAAATATGTACTTAGTGCAATTGATATTAGTATAATTAGTATATTATTAGTATATTATTATTTGTGCTATTTTTGACAGTTTATTCTATACATTACTTAATTAAAAAATAAATTCATAAGAATAATATGACTTTTATTTTTTCACAGAATTATGAGCATAATTTTTTTATGAAATTTGGTATATACCCATTTCAGAAGATATTTAATCGAGTAATATAGATTTTCTATTAAAAATTTGTTCAATTTATAATTATTATTTTAAAAATTACCATATAGGTTTTGGTTTTGGGACAAAAAAACGTGGCAACGTACATATTTTCATGCTTTTCAACTGAAAAAAGTCAAAATTGTTGTTAAAAACGGGAAAAAATAAAAATTTTATGAGGGTGTCCGCTTTCAAGTGGGCCACTTTGTATATAAAAAACATTTATTAAAAATACAAAAGATGACAATAATAATTTTCATTACTAGATAAGGTCCAAGGATTATTAAAAAAAAAGATGAGTATTAAGAAATTTGTTTTTCATGGCACATAAAATTTCTCCACTGACTTTTAAATAACTGACATATCTGCTTTCGGTTTAAGGTTGGTTACTTCCAATGAACAACCGGATTAGTGGGCGCGATCAATTGGAAAAAAAGCGGATTTCTCTGACAGGTATTTAGCGATTCCCGAATCGACCTCAAACTATTAGATATTAGCTGTCAAAATTTGCAACACCCCCCAAATTTGCTTTATTTATACGTAGATGTCTTTTGACTTTTCGTAGATCCCACGAAACTATTCTATTCGAATTGCATGGCGCATTTTTATGCCTCCTCAAAAATTTAAAAATTTGTTGTTCCGCATGATTGTAATAATGTGTACATAGTGAATACAATCAAGCATTTCTAAATTTTTATTGTTTTTTTAATTTGTTTTGTACTCGTTCTTTTTCAAATTGGATATGATTATTTGTTTTTTTTTGTTTTCCTTAAGTGTCTGAAATAGATTTATTTTATTAATTGTAAAATATAATTATACGAAGCGTTATATGCGTTCTACGTTTAACGTTTAGTAAATCTTGAAACTACACGAAACGGCACTCTATAAATGTGGTTAACATAATAGGACTAATTTAGGAAGACGTTGTATGGTTACGAGTATATGGCATATTGGAAATTATGTTGTAGTAAATTATATTTTAATTAAAATAAATTTTAATTTATGCAACTATTTAAATTTATATATTTTGATGTGTACCTCAAACATAAATTACCAATTAATTTTCAATTTATATATTTATGTTACCAAATAGGCGACGTTTATTGAATTTTCATATAATAATATTATATTAGGATTTATTAATCTAGCAATATAAACCTTAAAATTTATCATACTTTATAGATTTATTTATAATATTTAATTAATAAATTGTAATTTTGAATTAATTTAGTCATTTTCTATTAACATTTTTATATAATTTAAATGCATAAATATTCATAGTGTAAAAGTGTTAACAATTTATATTACAATTAGTTAAGAGTAACGTCATTAGCATAATAACATGTTGACTTTATCGAGCTCATTTTCCACAATGCATAACAAATTCTCATCTTGTTTCTAAATTGCCATCGTCGAGAAGGAGCTATCGATGAAGAACTATGGTTTCCTATGATCATTAACCAGCTACTTGCCAGCAATTCATTATAGACTTTATTGGAAATATTGATGTGTACCACGCGTATCGAATTTTCATTTGCCCCGGCATGTCTCAATTTCTAACGAGCCATAAATTCGCAATCCGTAAAAATTAACATGGCATGTTCCATTTGTAATGGAATTTATGATTTACTTAACAAAAATTTTATTGATTCGTAACGTATTTTAAACATAAAACTTCAATTGCAAGTATGGCGGCTGGTAATGGCTTCAATTATAAGATGACTTAGTATCATCATGATTTAAATGTGTCGGTACTTAGTAAACTTGGCGGGCCATAATTATTTTTCTTTATACGAACATGCGAGGGCATGTAATTTCTGAAGATCAAACAGAGCTTTACTGTGAAAAAATGAAACATTTTTTAATAAAAATATAAATCCCCTGTTTACGTAAAACGGAAGGAAAATTGAATAGTAAATGGTATGGGAAAAAATATGTAAATATATGAATAGTCACAATTATTGTTTCATCAAGTGTCCTTAAACGTAAAAATAAAATAGTACTTATCCTAGGTCAGTCGTGGCACTGCTATTATTAAAGGAATATTAATATTCACAACAATAATGTTCAAGTTTCAGCTGCGTGGTTAAATTACTAACTGACAGTTCAAAATAAAATTAAAACAAAAGATCACAACGGAAATCAGTAAAAGTTTATGGAGTTTCTATATATTCATTATCAACCAAAATATAAATAGTGGACAGTCTAATTCAAAGGTGATCATATAAATGTGTTTGATGAAAATCGTCTAGGTTATTCAAATGACTACACTCACTACATTTTGGCAACTCATTTAGATATGAAAAAGTACAAAAAATATTTGAAATGCTTCCGGATCCACCATATTCATCTGATTTAATACCTACGGATTATATGATATTTCTAAATAAGAAAAAATGGCTCTACCGAAAAAAATTGGCTCTAATAATGAGGTCATTGCTCAAACGAGTACTTCTATTGAAGGATTTTTTTAAAAGATAAAGCATTGGATTAAATGAATCGAATTGAAAGGTTGAATGGTGAATTATGTTGAAAAATAGAATAAAGTTTTTCATACACTCTTCGTAACAGTTAAACGAATTTAAAAACGTCAAGTAAACGAACAGCCCAATTTATACAACTTTGTTTATGAAAGTCTACCTTTCAAAATGAATAAAATGAATATTTAATTTAATATTCTTTTATAATTTAGTTTTATATGTAATTATAAAATATATTATCTGTTAATCTAACAAAGTTTAAATTTTGCTAATTATTCTGTAACTGTTACCTTTATGTTTCTACTTAAAATAATCCGTTTAATGGTTTGGTATATACAGAATTGGCTTTTGTACTTTAATCTCTTCCATCTCATGTCAAGTTTGCTTACCGACTGTTAATTACAGATAAAGGTACAATGGACACTTTGATCTATTGCCTGGTGAGAGAACATGTGTACGAATTAAAATTCACAACTGCACTTTAGGTAAAATGAATACACAAAAACTTCAATTCAGTAAAAGTAATTATGACAGTAAAAGTATCTATTATTTTATTATTACACAATGAAGTGAACTGTTTTTGCTGCAGTAGTTAAGCCATTTAATAACCAGGTTATTGAAGATTTTAGCATCCCACAGAATTAAGTTATAGATCTTTCGCACGCCAAGTTTTCATCTATTATATCAAACTTTGACTGACATAAGGTAAAATTGCGTTTCCCACATTAATGATACGAATATTGCATAGCGAGAGGTTATAACGGATTAATACCATTATTTGATGTGTAAGAGCAATTTCACTCGATATCAAATAAGTTGTGTATTGTGTGCAAATCTTAAATGTCATTAAAAGTATCTTTCATTAATAAACTTTCATATCTATTAAAACATAACTAACCAAATTCAACTTTTTTATTTAAGTAATATTTAATGAGACAGGTTCATATTTCTATGTAAATATTTAAAACGTACTTTATGACAAATTAAAAACATTTTTAATAATTAATATCAATATATCTGATATAGGAATTTGATACATATCTATATCGGGTTTTGAATATTTCTATTTAATGACAACTGCTTCACAATCCACTCAGCATTAGTCTTTATGTACAAGCAATTAGTGCAAATATTGCCTGTCTCTCTTTATTTACAAGTATCGTTTCGTTGGTAATGAAACTATGATTATTCATATATTTTTATCGAAAAGCTCGAACATGTTGCTGGAAAAACAGTCATCGTAAACTACAATTGTATGCGAAATTTGTGCACTAAAATTGTTCGGTGTGGATAACAATAAATTAATCTGTTTGGAATAAATTATAAAAAAAATACCTGAATACATATTGTTTAATAATTTTACTTTTCCCATAACATTCGAAGTGATATTTTCTATAAGTATTCCATTCATTGCTACTTCTCAAGGAAAAAATAAGTAAAATCCACACGCACATTATGACACAATTTGAAATTATTATTTATTTATTATTTTGTCATACCATATTTTATATTGATGGTATTCTATTTGAACATTACAAGATCAATAACTTTTCAATATGTAACAAAAACGTGCGATCGATTAAATTCCATCGTGTTTGAAGTTGGGTTAACATAATTAACATTATTTTTGAGTGTTTCCCCGGAATAAATAACGTCAATTCCTATGCGTATCCCGTTTCGGAAGGTATAATTACTTGGAGGTAGCTTCCGATGCGATGGGGCTCATTGAAGTGTGTTAACTGTGGGAATAAAAACAAATGAGCTGCGAAATGGAATTGAGAAATAAAACTTGAGAGTAGATTAGCGGGACTCGGATAAGAGAATAGGCCGCATGAAATTATGCAGAACGCATGTGAATAAGAAAAACTACTGGTGTTACCTAGGTATTACTCAAAAGTACATTTGGGAAAGTAAACTGTATTTTGACTGGGCTCCCGCTTAAAAGGTGGTGGTAGCCTTCGAACATGAAATTTTTTTGGTGCCATGTGTTCATGAACATATCGCACATTTATGTCAACATTCCATCAGAGTTTTATAAGGGTTTTTTTTACGATATGTAATATGAGTCAGGTAGAAAATTCCTTCGAGATTTGTTTGCCTACTGGAGTCAATGTCACTTTCCTCGCCTCGCTCGTCGGATGCTGAATTAGCGACTTCGCACAGGTGTTTCCGTGGGAATTTTGCTGTTATTTTTAAAATAAAACATGCCGAATATGCTATTTTTGAATTTAACAGTGACGATGATGTCTCCGAATTTATTACAAGGGTCGAGCAAACAGACATTTAATTTTATTAATTACCATTGTCGAGAGACTAAAATCAAAAATTTTAAAATAAAATTAATTATAACTATTTGAATCTACAAATTTTATATATTTATATTTAGAACATTCAAATATATATATATATATATATATATATATATATATATATAACTTCCGTCACTCTAGAATATGTTCCTAGACACCTTTAAAAAATGTCCTGAAAAGGTGAGTTCTTAATTTTAACAGAGGTCCTCCTCATCTTAGTTTTTCATTTTTTCTTCAGTTCAATATGGCAAAATCCATATCTCGTCATTATTTGATCATAAAGAAAATTTGTATTTTCATTTCTTGTATGAAATTGAACGCTTTACAAAAAGTCTCTTACTATTTATATTAGAGGTCATTTTATCAGAGGTCAAAGTTTGAAGGCTTAATAAAAATTTTACTTCTAAATTTTATAACTCTAGATAAATAAATTTTATAAAATGCGCAACATATATTTTTGTTGGATATTAAACACTGTATAAGAAAGGTCTCTGGTAGTTACTCGATTATTTAAAAGATATTTGCATTCGAATATCAATGTGTATGATTTTAAAAGTTTTTAAATAAGTATTTTAAATTTATCCATTCCAATTTTGAGATAATTCAGTATCTATTTCAGAAAGTTTTATATTTAAGGAATATCATTAACTATATCAATAGAAAAGAAAAGAAGTATATATATTAAAATTCAGTTAATTATTTGGTTATAGTTAAATACAAGAAGACACAACTTAGGAGCTCTAAAAGAAATAGAAATATCAACATTTGAAACTAAATTCTCAAATTCCTTAGATATAAATTTTGTGGAAAAATAAATTGAGTTACATTTTAAATAAACCCGTTGAAAAATATTAAATTACGATACTAAATTATGAATAGAGCAAAATTATGAAAAGAAAATATTTTTAAAAAATTGATTAGAAATAAATATATTTCGAAATAAAAGATAATACATAACTTAAAAACTGTAATTCTATCAAAATAAATTCAAATTTTTATGAATATTTTCATAACTTAAATGGATAAATTTAAAATATTTATTAAATAACTATTAAAATCAATAGACATTGATATTCGAATGGAAATATCTTCTAAATAATCGATTAACTACAAGAGACTTGTAGAGAGTTTCATATCTAATTAGAAGTAAAAGAGAATTTTTTGTTAAACTTTGACCTCCGATATATTAATATAAATTGTAAGATATCTTTTTTGTAGATCGTTCAATTTTCTACAAAGATATATGTTCTGCATTTTATAATATTTATATATATAGAGATATAGATACCTTTTTTGTAGTGCATTGAATTTCATTTTTTATTAAAAATCATTGTTGAAATAATAAAGTTTTGGAATTTCTAAATTAAAAATACATATTTGAATATAAATAAATAGTGCAAATTCCAAATATTTGTATCTATTTGAATATACAAATTACAAAGCGTATATTTCATATCCAATCATTTTTATTGATAAAATTCTAATTTTGAATTTGTAATTGTAGAGGCCTTTGAAATAACTCATACTATAAATAAAATAAATATTTTCATAAATTCATAATGAAATTATCTGAAAATAAAACAAAAAAAAAAAACTAAAACGACATAATATTTTAGAATACAATGGGAACTGTTAATACTGAAAGTCAATTTATAATATTTAGTAATTATTTTGTATCAATTAAATAAAAACCATTTTAATTTAGATTATTATTATTAAATATATAAACGAAACATTTATTTATCATAATTAAATTGAATTTTAAACTAATTTTATGAAATACGTATATTAATTAAAATGTTTTAAAATAAATTTTTATTGTTTCATTACTTTTTGTATAAAATAGTATAAATTTAATATGACAAAATTATATTATATTATGAAAATATTGTATAACAAAGTATCTGTTTTATTAATTAATTATTAAATATTTTGATAATCAGAGAATTATATAGTATTATTTAATAATTATAAATTGTACAAATTTTATACAGATGAATAAAATATAAATAGATAAATAACATATACAAGTATAGGTTATCTAACACAAGTCACAAGAGGTTATAAATTCCATGTCATAAATTATAATACTAATGTCTGAATTGCTGCTGGCCTGTGATGTATATTGATTCATAATAAATTGCGTTATAATTAATGTTGTCATAAACCATCCTATGGGCACATAACCGGTATTAAATGCTTAGAACACAATTGAATATTTGAAAAAGTTTGCACTCAAACTATAAGCGTGCATTAATAATGCATGGAAAATGATCTTTTCCAATCCATTAATAAACATTTTAGGATGACATTAAATCCTTGTAATCCTAACACGGTCCATTTTGTTTGCGAAATATGTCACCCCTTTTATCTCCAAACTTTCATATAGACGTCAGAATGTCAAACTATTTTACCAAGTTCTGCAACGGAAGATAATCCTCATTAGTTCGACGTATTGATTGTTATGGACATGATCAGATTAATTGGTGAAACGTATTCGTTTAGAGGTATCCCACACTGGTTCATTTTAACTATTACAAATATTTCCCGACAGAGAAGAATTGATTAAACTGTGATATCTCTAAACACTTACAGTAGTAGCCATAATTATAAATATGTTTTTTGTGGTCTTCCATTGCTCTTTGAACGTAAATAGATTATTTTAATCATTGGCCGAAGTGAAACTGTAAAAAAATTATAATTCAAAGTTTACGGCTAAATAAGTCAATCGTTTCCCGTATTATTAAATAAAATTATACAATAGAAATTCTAAAGTGGCAGCCACGAAAAAAATTGTCTGAGAAACTACAGAAAATAGACAACTGGATAATTCGAATGTTAATTATATCATCAACTGAAATTAAAACCAAACTGATAGAAATGGGGCCTGCTGAAATTAATTTAAGCTTGTGGAAAGATGGGCTCTGGATGGGTATTTGTATGACCTTAGACCGAGTAATTTTTAATAACGTGTCTTAACTTAATTTATAAAAAATGATGGTTCGGCTTATGTTAAACATCTTACAGGAACAAAACTACACAGAATGTTTATTATAGCCACAGAAAAAGATGATGGCGGTTGAATTATGATATGGGGATGCACCAATTCTTCCGGCGTAAGCCCCTTAGACTAATTTGTATACAGGGATATATTAAACAACAATTTGCTTCAAAATCTCTTTCAAAATTAAACTGCTATATTTATGTCCAGTTTGATTCAGAAAAATATACATGTAATATTTTATAGAATAATGATATAGTAGTTTTTATAATACTGTATAAAAAACGACAATTGTAAATTAATATTTCAATATATATATATATATATATATATATATATATATATATATATATATATATATATCAATTTTTCTCAAATAGGAAACACCTACTATATACCAGTAAAAACCCACCAATTTAGACACTCCATAAAAGAAGTAAAATTATTTTTATTCTAAATTAATTAAATAAAAGAACCATTCGATTACCTATACCAATTACTTAATAAATTACTTTCGATAAATAAAAGTGTCATAAACATTTATTTATCGAAAATCAATTCATAATATGAACGACCATGGGAAGACAGGAAATTTTGACAATACTTGCCGCACAAAACAGTTGTTACGGCGCCTATGCCACACTATACTCGTGGGTGACGTCATCTTTGTTATTTTATCGATAATTTTACACAGGGATTATACCCAAAGCGAATTCAACTTCGCTCTATTTCCGTTCTAATCCACTGAAACTACAAGGATAAGCGAACGGTAAACAACTACACACACTATTTGATGTACTATTGATTTAATAAAACGCATTCATTTTGTAGTATTTCGATCGTATTTTGTTTGTATGTGGCGGAAATACATCTAAAAAAGTCAAATCCAACTGAAACGGGTAAATATGTGAATAAAAAATTTGGAAGGTTCGGAAGTACGGGCCCAACATATTTAATCTCATTATAATTCAGCAACTTGACGACGCTTTTACAAATACAACTCCAAAGTTGTTTCTGCCTACACAATGAAATTCAAGTTGAGTATTATTTATACTTAAAATGCAAACGTTACGAAGTAATTTCAGTTATGTAGCAACAAGGATTTTCCATTTATGTTAAAATACATCCCATTTAGCTCGTAATAATTTTTAAAATTCCATTCGGGCACACTTGCCTTAACGGTGATGTGTTTTAATAAATCCTATTTAGTCGTCTACTTCATTATGAATAAATGTCGTGTACATAATATACTTTTCTTTCCATTTTTTTTCGTTGTGGTTCTTTTAACAAGTTGGCTCACTGATAAAATTATATATTACAATTTTCGCAAAAATTTAAGAAACATCTCGACGTGATAAAGAACAGCAGATGCTTGATAATTTATTGCCAGTTTTGCCTTTGGCCACGTCTGTAATCGTGATATAAATCAATTAAATGTGCAGTGAATTACTCGAGAGGCTCGTTTATCTTTGCGAAATATTCTTTCGGTTCATACAATGTATTTTCGGATTAACATACTTACTGCTTTAGTCGGGTTTCTATATTATTATAGGAATTGCGATTTATTTGGATATTACTAATACAGTAAATTTTATGTCGCTATTTTGGCTGTACTTAGTTAGCGCCTCCACCAAAATTTAAATCTTTAGTTAATGTTAATTATTATTTATTTGATTATCATAATAAAAATAAATTATACACATTGTGTGTCTTTCGTAGAGGCCAGAATTTTAAATTAATGTTACTTTTTATATATTTAATAAATCAAATCAAATAAATAACATCCAATTTCTGGTAACATATTTATTTGTAAAAAAATCAATTAATTTATCTGTTGTTTAGTGCCAGTGTAAAGTACCTCAAAGAAGGCTTTCTAAAGATTTTGCCTCTATAATTACAATTTTGAAATATGACACTCTGAGTCAACAATAAGCAGCCCAAATGGCTTGCAATCGCATATGAAACCATTATTGGCAAACTGATAATGCCAGTACACAATATGGTGGTGATCAACAACGAGCTACGACTAGAAGACAGGACATTTTCCTGATTATTTCTGATACACTAAATCGCACATTGTCTACAACTAGGGTTTGTACAGATGATAGAAGGACTATAAATCTATGTACCATCTGAAGAAGATTGCATGAAACAGGTCTTAGAGCCAGCCAGTTTTTGACACTTTATTAAACACGGAACATCAGGTTATTCGCAAACGATGGCTGAATCTAGATACATATTACATCACATTAGACATAGTTTGAACGTGGTGATAGACATCATGAGCAAAACTTTTCAACTCTGCCTTTAAAGGTGGTGAAAGAGGTGGTCTCTACGTTTTTGAGACTGCAATCTAATTGAACACGTATGAAACCGTCTTCAAAGTCAAGTGTGCACTCGAAACGACCAGCTTCAAAATTTGAAGAAGCTTGCTAATACACTGTTCGTATACCAAGAAGGAATCGACCAAGTACTGATTACTGATTGGAAAAATATAACGTTAATATTCTATTTTTTAATTTTAATTAATTTTGTTTCATTAATTTCCCAGTTTTATTACTGGTTTGCAATTTGTTTAAACTATGCAGAAGATTACATTTAACATAGTTGTTGCAATATAATAATAATTTAATGATATAGTTATTTTTGATTCAATCTATTATCCACTACAAAAAACACGTGTGTATGGAATTTTTTAACAATACTTTACTGTTTAACTTTTAATACACAGCGTAGGTCGAAATATGGTATCCGTCAAGTACTTAAAAGAGTCATCTATAAAAAAACATTGTGTTGGATATAGTCACGAAGTGTTTAATGTTAAGAGGATCAATCAAACTTATTTTCCTTTCGCCTTTATCATTTCGTTATACAATATAGCTTTGTACGTTTTTAAATTCCATAACAACGCACAGGTTCATAGAGTTTAATTTAGGAAATTGTGGATTCGCAGGCAATTGCCCTGCTTCATCATAAATTTACTCCCGCTTGGTTTACATCGTAAACTTTTACAATTGCGCCATGTAATTCAAACTTCCAAATAAATTTATTTTCAAAATAAATAACGTTGTGTTTAAAGGGCTATTTCAATTAAAGCCAATCTTGTCGTGGTTTATGAATTTCAATATTTAGAATTATTTATAGAATATCCATTTTTGCATTAGATGGAATGGCATATCAAAACGCAAATGGCAATTAGAGCAATTTCAATATACCACGTTTAATTTACCAAAAAATTCTTGTGGCGCATATGAATCTGGCATTGTAATAAATCACCCGAGCAAAATATCCGGGGTATAAATTAGCCGGATTGTATGAATGGGAGCAATAAATAATTTAGTCAGCAATACTGTATGTCGGAATTTATCCATACCCATTGGTAATTGAAACGAAACTGTGTTTTAAATACGTTGTCGATTTAGGCTGGATGTGACCAAAAATGTCTCAGTTAAAGTTGATAGTATTAAACCAATATATATTTAGAAAAGTAGACTTTATTTATTACTATAAATATACACATCACGTTTTGCATTGTCTTCCATGCATTTGCTTAGTATTCGATACGGCTTCTCTTATATGAGATAAGACGGTATTCTTCGTCCATCCTAGAGCGTGAACTTGATCGAGACCTCTTCACTCCTTGACGATGCTCACCCTGCTCCTTCAAAATGTCAACAAACGGCACTATCTTAATACGTCTTCCATTGAGTTTCGTGTCGCTCAAGGTGTCAATAGCTCTCCACATGTCCCTCTCGGTGGCAAACTCAACAACGCCTTGGTTGCGTTGCCTGTTGTGCGCATTCGCATAGGTGACCACTCCGGCCTCGCTCATCAAATTCTTCAAACCTTTCCAGTCGATCTGCGTTGTCAAATTCTGAACAATAACGCGGTGATTTGTTCTAATGGGAGACCTCTGGCGTCTAGGTGGCGGCCTTCTGCTCTCAGCGCTGTTATTAAGAACTCGTACGGTCACACGTTTTCCTAAAAATTCAGTGTGACTGAGAGTATCAGCGGCCCTTACAGCGTCCCTCATTTCGTCAAACGTCACGATTGCAGCACGGGACGTGAAGTGAATACGAACAATGTGGCCCATATCCTTAAAAAAGGCACGCAGGTCCTGTTGGTCTGCTTTCGACGACACAGGCTCAACCAAAACTCTGCCGCATTTCTTTATTTTTTGTACGTTGGTGTACTCAACGGTCACTCGTTGACCGTTTAGTGTTTCGCCGTTCATCTCTCGAATGGCCTTCTCAGCTGATTCGGCATCTTCGAAGCTGACAATGGTGAATTCTTTCTTAATTTCGATGTCTAAGATATTTCCGAAGTCACGGAAGAAGTATTCTATATCCTCGCAGGTCGTTGAGGGTTGCGTCGGGCACACAAATACTTTAAAACGGGGCATGATTGTTTGATTGATAGAATCACTTCCAAGTATAGTTCCAGAAGCGGTGTTGGTGTCGAGCTGCCTGTGAAATTAAATTTGCTTCGTTATATACATGTAATTTTTGGTACAGGTATCAAATAAGATCGTAGTGATCCGTTCCAGGTAATAATGAATTTTGAAACATTTTACTTTATTAATTTGGATTTATGTGTATTAAAAATAATTCTGAAGATTATCTGTAACATGATTTTTTTGATTATTTATCGAATATTTGTATATTCGTTTAGTGTTGACTTTTAAAATGATTATTTGGATAAAGTCCAAATGTATGTGTCATACTGCGTAACATTCTGCAGTAAAACTTGCATTCAATTACAGCATCTTAGAAAGTATACCGTAGTTTAAGGACACATCAATGTGTAATGTTAAAGTTTTAATGGCACCCAAATGGGCTGTTATTCCACATTTTTCTTAACTAGTCGATTAAATAAAGGTTTCTCTACACTTATACCTTATAAGACGTTAACTAAACAAAAAGGCACTATATATAACAACATTGCATTAAGAAAATAGAAACAAAAATAACATTGGGATCTATAAATTTAGTAATGGCGTGTACGGAAATGAAAAAGTTTGCATGTTTTGAAGTTATTTGGGTCGTGGCAGCAGTTAGATAAACTGAAATGAGTAAATTAATGTGGCATAAAATTTGAAAAAAGGAATTTGTTTTAAGTAGTTTGTAGTATCTAATAACACCAAGTAAGTAATTTAATTGTCTTTTTTTTGTTTATAATTAGACAAATATGTTAATTAATAAAGTTTCATTGTTTATACTATTCTTATTGACAAAAATTTTCTTAACCTTTTACAAAATTACTTTGCAGCATATATGAAGATTGCTTTACATATTCAAATATTATACATTTTCTCCTGAATTTTAATTACATTTTGTTCTTATATATTAATAAAAAGCAACAAGTATCATGCAAATGTAACGTTACTTTTTTAAAATTAATATTAATTACAGTATTTGATATTATTATTTTATTTCTACCTTGTGTAAAGATTTTATTTAACACAACATACTTAGAAATTAATTAACTTTCTTTTAGTGCTCAAACAAATTTATTTAATGCTGTAATAATTTAAATTTTAGTAATTTTGTATACATTTTGGTAGCAGAATAAATATTTCTTTGGGTTCATAATTTTGTGATTAAAACTTTTAATTAAACGACTTCCTCACTTCCAGTGTAGTTCCTGGATAAAAACTTTCTAAATTTCAAGCAGAGGTTGTGTAAATACTTAACTTATACTTTGTGGGTTTTCGTATTTTACCTTGATATTAAATATAGCAGAAATAGACTCTGTAACTTTCAAGAAAGTTTGTTTCGTCTAGAAAGTCATTTCTAAATATTACACAAAAGTTGTAAATTGTATAATTAAATTAGAGTAGCATCACATTGATTGTGCATTTCTGATGATAATCAATTAAGTTTGCCACTATCTATGACAGATTGATTGGCGAAATCAATTTCCAAGTATACAGTAGTTTGTAACTAGAAACAGTGACCACAAACAACTAACTTCAAAATTATGTCCCATTCGGACGCTGGCGACATCCTTTCCTGAATTCCGCACGATATTGATGCCCTATACTATAGTTATTCATCAACAAGTGTAGCAGAGCCCATAATCAAGACTGTACATCAGAAGCTGCAGTAGAACTACTTAACGGCGCAGATAAATAATAGCCGTTGGCATCGTGCCTGCGTATTATAACCGGGGATGACACGACAATGAATGTTTATATTTGTGCTTCCTGCACTCAAATATGCGCTCACATCCGGCATTCCACTACACCGTGTCCGCCTATTCACGCAGGCTATTCAGAGTTATTATGGTCGGCCTTCGTTACATTTTCATCGCGAAACTCGATGGATTTTCGAATTGTGGTAAAAAATGAAAAATCGAGTTTGGGAATTACGATTATGACCTACAGTTGTTTCAAGGTATTAAAATGTTTATATTATAATTTTACCCTAATTCCTTTGAGGCAAAAGTATTTTTAATTAGTATACTTAATACGGTTTTAAACAATTATTCGAAGACTAATCCTGTTAATTACTAGAGTAAATGACATACAGGTACTACCAACTTACCAGGTAGCTTAAACGTCAAGTGCAGACTTGGTTCCAAATGGTTAATTTGAACTATTTTGATTATTTCCAAATCACTTAAACTAGTTCCTTATTAATACTGTTAGAGATATTTTAACAAAAACTAGTACATTAATTTTTTAAATGTCTGAAAAGTCAACTTTGAATAATGTATATGATATTTTCTACTGATATTTTTGTTAAATTTGACAATGTCATTTGGTAAAACAAAGATATACTGGTTTTAATAAAAAATGAAACATTAAGAATTTGTAGAGCAATTTAAATGAAATTTTCAAAATAAGTACAACTTAGTAATATATCCAAATGATTAAAATTTGGTTACATTACCATTTCAAATACATTCTTGTAAGATATATTAAACGATTAAAACGTAAACAAAAAACTATAAGGGCTGTTTCCATTACACCTGTTTTTTTTTGTTGCATCAATACTCATGTCTATCTGACGAGTTTTTTACCAAAAATATGGGATTTTTGTTAGTTGTACTGTTGGAATTTAAGTAGACAACACGTTATAGATGTCCAGAGTTCGTCAGCATGAGCATTTTTATCAGTTAAGTGACTTTGAGCGTAGTCACTGGTATGAGGGAAACCAGACTGTCATTGGGGGACACAGCTCATTGCGAAGACCGTGCTAAATCAATGGTGTTAAGGTCCAGATGGTCTGAAGGATCCAGAAGCACCACAAAACGAGAAGAACGGCATTTGCGAATGTTGGCTCTCACAGACAGGTTAAGGAAGCAGAATGTCAATGATGTCGATGTATTGGCGCAGAGGTTTTGGTTACCGTTCATACCGGCCATTTTTGTGTCTCTAACCCGTCTTCATCAAGCTCACAGGTTGGAATGGTATTATGCAGAATAAACTAATTTCACTATAATCTGACCAAATTGTAATCATTTAAATACCTTACTGAAACTGAGACTGAAATTTCATTAAAATTGTCCAACAAATTCTAAGTATTGCATTTTTATTAAAACCGGTATATATGAGTATACGTTAATCTGTATTATTCAATGTTTTGGATATTTATTCTAATTATGTATTTACTGCTGTCTATGTTGTAGATTAAATATATCATGTATATTATCAATAATATCATAGATATAAGAACATCAATTTTGTGGTATAAAAGCATTTAAATAGAGTTGGATGAAATTTCAAAACTTTCTTTTGACGACGATAACTCCCAACATTCGTTTTAAATCATCCATATTCAGAAACTTGTTAGCCTCTGCGAAAAAAGTTCTGGCATAAGAAAATAAGTAATAAAAAAAGATTTTATTTAGCAGACGGGCTCGACCAAAATAACTGCACATCTTGATATATTTTCTTATAATAATTGAAAAGGCTTGTGAAGTGAGGGTCCCAGATATATCTCATATTTTGCACATAAAGAGACTTTTTCTTATCATACATGTACATATGGGTCGATATAATATTATCCGCACCTTTTGGACCCTTTCCTTTTATTTTATGTCCTATTCCTTATTTTATAAAGTTGATGCCACGGACGGACCAATAAATTATTCATGTCGAATGTATTTTTCAATGCAAGGGTTTTGTGGGTTCCAAATTATAAATATTCGATTGAACAACAGCGGATCTTTTATTGAAGCCTGAATAAAAAATCCAATGATTTATTAATTTGAAGGAGTCTTCAAAAGCAATTGTAGAGGATAATTGAATAGTGGTTTTAGAGGGTGGTTTAAATTATTTTAGCTGTTTTATCTTAATAAATCTCCACTAGAAATTCTATGCCCTGAATACCGATCTATTACATAATAGTAATTCTAATAATATTAACCATATTATAGCGACATAGTTATCATTCACAGATTGTTCTAGATCCACATGAATAATATCTATCACAGGCTCAATTACTCAACGCAAATATATCATGGTATTGTTTCACATTGACAATTTTGTACTTGTAACGATGAGCGCACATTTAAGTTTTGCTTGAACGTAATTCAAACGCTTGAGTTCGCGAACGATTTATGCATCTTTATTGGTGTGGGACGCCCATTCATCTTCGGCCAGGCTCCCGGGAATCCCGCCAGTGAAATGTAGCAACACGCACAGCTCGTAGCCCCTGACACTGCATTCGGATTTCAAAACAAACCCGCAAAAAAAGCCCTCGGTTACTGTGACAGAATATTTACAATCCATCTTGTTCGGATTTAATCCCAGATTACGAATCGGTCTGGACCTCGATTTATTAAACCGACGTCTAAGGGTGGACGCACTTAATTTAATTGATAGATCTATCTAGTAAATCTATTCAACTAATTAATTTAATAATCATACATTTATTTTCAATTAAACCATCATAGAATAACTGTAGACTATGAAGCAACTATGATAATGGAAGCAAAATTAAGCTTTCTCTCTGAGCTCTGAGCAGGAGGAATAAAATATTTGGTTATCTGGATTTTCTGAAAAATATTACATCCAAACCATCGTCCAATGTATTCCAAATTAATAGTAAATAATTTCATCTAGGTGTTAAGTAATTATACTTTATCTTTATTAGTTGAATAATGAATCCATTACTTAGGCATTTGTCATTTTACAATTTTTCTTTATTAACATTTAAAAATATATCTTGTAACTTTTATTACATTTGTTTTGTTATAAGATTATAATTAATTATTAAACTCACGTGAATATTATTTTTGTACATTACTGGTACTAGACGTAATTACAGAATTAATACGAATTTAATAATTTATAAATACTTCTGTATTAAACATGAAATGTCAATTCCAGGTCATGTTTGGTCATAATTTCTTGTTCCGTGCATGTAAAGAATAATCTTGAATCTAATTTATAACACTAAAACGTTTAACAATTACACCATTAACATTAAAATCGTAATTAATTCTTCATTACATTTGAATAATTGTTATAAATGTATTACATATTAAAAAAATAAATGGTCATTTGAACATTCTGATTTGTAAGTAGGTTAGAATAAAAATTCTTTTCGCAATGGTTTTAGCCTACTTTCAAGACAATTTAGTATTTATATGTTCTTCTGATGAAAATATTGTAGAATTGTATTGTGTTATCAGCCATTAGAGTTACAAATGACAATAAAAGCATGATTTACTGACCTAGAAACGGATTAAATAAACATATTTTTCTAATACAAATTAGTTAATATCAAAATACCAATTTATCCTTTATTATAAATTCAATACCAAACTGTATAGATTATCACAATTTATGAACGTAATGCACTATATTCATAAATCTAAATAACATTACATAGATGTCCCTTTTAATATAATTTATAATGTTGATAGGCTGCTCGCCTCGTAATTTAAATTGAAATACAATAAATATCCGTGGGCTTTATTACCGGAAACTACTAAAAATACCCACAAACCTTGTTTAATATTGATTTTATATAAATATAAAATAAAAATAGTAATTTTTAAATTAATAGATAAATATTTCCTTTTCCAGGTATGCATGTTATCAAAGTTAATTGGTAAGGTTCTTGTTCTTTGCAATATTGAGTCTATAGTACTAAAATGTTTAATAACATTTTTTAAGATGTAATTCAGTTTTATTTAAAATTGCTCTTTTACAATATTGATTATACAATATATAAATATGTTCTTTTACAATATTGAGTCTATATTACTGAAATGTTTAACATTTTTTAAGATATAATTCAGTTTTATTTGACACTGCAATTTTATAAATATTACAAGTTAAATGTGAGGTGTCAAATGTAAATATGCCTCTTGATAATAAAATAGGGTCCTTTATGATAAAAATGTTATACTGAACTGTTCTCCTTTCAAACATTTGTAGATCAAAGCAGGTGTAATCACCGTATACTTAAAGTTCGTCTTTTTACTTAAAATGTTTCCCCTTTTATGATACAATTTACCCTCCTGCTTGCATCAAAGATAACGTGAATGAATAAGAAGTTTGTACAAAGATAAATGTTTAATTTAGCTTAATTGTCGCTATAAAAGCGAAAAGACAAAATTAATATTTATAAAACTGATAATTCTGTTAGAGTAGTATATAATTTGCTCGATTTATAACAGAAATTAAAATTATGTTTACAAATAGCAACATAATCTGAAGAAACTAGTTATACTCCAATACCATACGTTAGTAATAATCTCTCAGTTCAACGAGTCGGCATATAATTAATGATTGTGGCATTTCTCAAACAAAACGAGCCAAAATTCATTGCCCAAAAGTCCAAGAAATATTTGCGTGGCCTACTTATGTCACGCCATCAGCAATGCAGCAAGGAACGTAAGAAAATAGATTGCCCATGGGGTTAAAGATAAAAAGCACCGAGAAAAGCATTTAAGCACAGAGGTCATTTGAGAGGGTGTAATAAAGTAAGGATAAATCATCTAAATTGAGTTTAATTATAAGTTGGTTCAGGGTGAATTAAGATTATTTTATCTTAGTTTCAGCCAGGCGTTTATTTCAATTTACATTATTTATTTACTTTAATTGTTTAATTCGTCTAATTTAAGTAGTTTGCGAAGATCAATTAGAACATTAATAATCATTATTAAACTTCGGAAACTATATGATGGTGATCTTTTCTTATTACTATTTCATTTTTAATATTTTCAAGACATCTAGTCCCAGAAAACGAAATGGCTTTTTAACGATAACGATATTCCATAGAATTTATATTTTACGACGAAATGTATAGGTTATGTGATGATTCTATGGTCTCGAAATAGCAGACTATTACAGCAATTAAATGTCCTGCATAAAACAGAGCAATAAACAACGACTTTCCTTTTTCTTTCAGTTTATGTGTTTGTATTAACTTTAATCTGCAAATTACAGTTCCATAAAGTTAATTATTCTGGACACAATCAATAAATAACAAGTAAATGAATACAATGGAAACTTAATTTTTTGAAAATGAAATTCTACAGCAACATTTGCTTCTAAAATATATAGTCTTGTTTAAAACGTCTCGAAGTCTGAGTACAAAGTAACAGCAATCATAATAAATTGAATATTCATCCAGTCTTCTCTCCAATAATACGGTTTTGGAGTACAGCGTTGTTGTTTCATCCTTGAGCATGTTCAACTCTATGCAAATGAGGTTAACTTCCAAATAGATTTGTTTACTATCATTTATGAAGCCAAATTAATTCGCTGGGTATAATGCGGTTCAGATTAAGATGTGCGCTGGTATTGTTCTCTTGTCTATGCATGATACGGATGGTGATGAATTCATATTAAAGACGTCGACAAACAAAAGATATAATTAGGACACTTCGAATTCATTTGAATGATAATATATTAATTCCGGGCTTGTCTAGTTTCCTTACATAGAACGAATTTAATCCGACTGAAATGAAAAATGTTCGACTATGAAATTTAATTACTAAAAAGTGTCTTAATTTAAATTCACGTTAGCCACATCAAATTTAGTGTAACGTTCATAAATTATCCAGTTTAACCAATTAAATTATAGTTTATTAACGTACAAAAATAGTATTTCGTAATTGAAAGACCTCCGAGAAAACTGCTGACATTGAAATGTATACTTTTACATATTCTTCGCCACTGCACACAATGTAAAGAGATTTAATTTATGCACGGTGCATTGTTTGCCATGGGCAAGTTTTCTAAAACAATTTGAAATTTGAATACGAGGTCACTCCTTGCAACGCTCATTAACTAAATTATCCGACCCTTATATTTTAACGAGAAGGGTCCACGTCTGTGGCTTATGTTTCGCACACTTCTCGTCTGACTTGAAAATTGATCAATTTGTTAGTTACGTGAAACGTGCCTTGATTGATAAGTATAAACAGTGTAAACGATGATGAATATTTTGTTGCTGTAATTAATATTTATTAATCTACGGAGATAATTAAAAATCAAAATATAAATTAGATATTCTATGATAATTTAAATGAAATGACAGGATGTATTACACGTTGACATTAATATTTTAACCAAGTATTAATTACAATGTCACCATGAGATTTAATTTATATTATTCCAATTAATAGGTATGAATTTGAGTCACTCAAATTTACACATTTAAACGTATAAGACTAAATTATATATAATTTTAGGTTGTTTTAGTTATTTAATTATTTTTTATTAAATAGTTAATATTTAATTATTTTGAATATAATTTGATAATTAAATTAATTTTCTAAGCTAAGATGGTGCAAATTTGACCCTAATAACTATTGATAATAATAATAATAATAATAATAATAATAATAATAATAATAATATTGAATTTGAAATTTTAAATTCAGAATCTTGAAATGACAACGTAAATTATTACTTTTCTTTAAAGATTCCCAAAGGTAATTCAGTAGTAACAACTATGTATAACAAATGCTATCACTTAATATTTAATACATCCTAGATGGGAATTTTAATATGCAATTTGTGCACAGTGGTTCACATAATAATCACAGAGGCAAACGGCAAAATGCATCGCATGAAGGTAATGCAATAATGAAGTTAAATACTGGAGGCAAACCGAAACTACAACAAACATCTCCATGTTTCGAATTAATTAATGAAGAAACCATTTAGTCAGATGCGTACTAGGGACAAATTACTTTAAACTTTGAGTAACATTCCAAAGATCATTACGAGAACATAATTTTCATCGTCGTTTTATCCTGTTACGATGGGTAATGTAATTATTTAATTATAAACATATAGATTAATATTTTGGAAACACATTTTATACCTATCTATTAACATTTATAAAATAAAAAGTATTATATTCTTGTCAATAATCAGCATTGCTAACATCTATCTCTCAATGAAATTGGTTGATTTTTAAAGTATTCCGAAACCGAATGATATGTGTTCAACTTTTTCCTCCCTTTTAATTGCTTTTGTCGAATAAAAATCATATACATATATAATTTGTGACATATATATATATATATATATATATATATATATATATATATATATATATATATATATATATATATATATATATATATATTTAATAATAATAAAATGGAGCTGTGGACTAATTTGAGACACTGTATACTCTCGACATATAACACCTCTAACAAATTAAGGGGCGTCCCTTTAAATTTTCTTCATTTTTTATTACAAAACATAGTATACAGTTTTTTAGGGTGAGAAATTCAAATATGTTAACAAATTTTATGTACTGTGTAGGAAGTGGCTCGTTGATGGTTGAATGATACGCATTGTAATTTAAATAAAAAAATTATTATATTTTTCTAGGTATTTATGATCTGGTGTAAACCATTAATTTTAGATTACCCTATAAAAATTATGCTAATAAGTTATTAACTATGATTTGCTGTAGCTTTTGAATTGTCAACTTTTCTACTAAGGTAAATAGATATATTTTCATCTCCAGAATTTGTGGTAAAACTCCATACAGACTATTACTTTTCTTTTACGTGCTATATAATTGTTGATGTTAGAAAGTATTTTTATCTCATTGTATTGTTTCAATTAAGTTAGATGAAGTTTCTTCTGATATAGCATTTCCAATTTAAGTGATATTATTTTCAGCCTGCCCTTCCCTATGTATGAAAATGATTGGAGGTATTGTACCAATCGAAAAGTCTGAATTAGTGAAAACAAGTTAATTCACCTTTTTCCTTTATAAAAATTTATCTAAATATTTCACTATATTGACTATATATTCACTGGATATTGATGTCAAAAAACATTTTAATAGAAGGCACATTATTACATTTAACTTTGCTCCAGAAAATATGAATTAATCGACCTGAAAAAGTTAATGAATTACAGTGCATAAAACAATTTAGTCCTGGACGATTTATTTTCATCAACTCTACTTGTAAAACTAAATTAATTTTTTGATATAGATAACACTGTCAAAAATGTTGTATAAACAATTTCATGAGGTAATTACACGTGAACATACTCACCAAATTATGTGTGTGAGACTAGAAGTAAATTAAAAAAGGAGGGGAATTATCTTTTTTGTGATCCTACTCGCTGGACATGCCTGTAATGAAATATTCAAATTAACACGGCAATTTACCCAGAAGCGTTTCTGACAATGAATAAAGCTTAACAACATGTTAATGCCCTAAGTATTAAGTCAGTAATAAAACTATGACAATGCTATATTTTTTTACAGTTAGCATTTTACTCGGAAAACCTTTTATAAAGTAAAATTAAGAAAGAACCAAGAACAAAAAAAATAAAATTAAACACTGGGTGGATATTCCTTCCAGACGACATTGGAATAAGGTTGAAATACAGGAGGATCTTCTTTCGATATCCATTGACTTACGACAATGGCAAACGGCGTGACGTATAAATTGCGAAAACGTGTTTTCCCATCCGCATGGGGCTTTTTGACTATTTTTATTTTAAATAAAAAGGCGTCAGTGTGAACCCGAATCGTCGGCCTTTGATAGAACGAGCCATTTAAATAAAATTTTCAGTCGGCTGTATCTTTATCTTGGAATAACAGTCGGAGCATGCATGTTCCAGGGTTCTGAATAGATAAGTGTTGCATGTGAGGGCATTACTGTAATAAAATATCTGCATTGTTTTCTCTGCGGTATTTCCACGCATCTCTTGTGAAAAATGGATAGTATCTAAATCACAGGTTAAAAAAATAAAGTATCAAACACCCAGCCAGTCATTTTAATCATCATCATCATAATTTTATGAGGAACAGAATTTTTATAATAACTTTGTTACCATGGTAAAATAATATTTTAGAGTTTAACAAGGTACATCCCACTTAAAATAGAACATACTCACTCTAATAGAGAATTGTTTGCTCAATTACAATTTTTTGTTCAAATTTTGTTTTACAGTTACCCTCATTCAACATGGGAAAAATTTAATAGTTTGGCCTCGGGTTAATACTAATTAAATTCCCAAACAACAATTTTAATACCCTGATTTTAACAGGGTATTTTTAAAAATTCAATTGTTGGACAATATTTCATTGGCAAGAAGGATCTATATCCATTAATCAAATTTGAATGCAATGATAAAACCATCGGCTCTTCAATTCAGTGTATCTCATCCACTGATCATAAACTTTATATATTTTTGAAAAATAACGATTAAATCATGTATCAGTGAATTTAATTAAATGAGACTCAACTGACTTTTATTCTTAAAAGTAATTATAGTAGTAAGATATATTGTAACGTTTATAGGATATAATCTTGACATTTTAAAAATACTAAAGAGATATAAAATCTATCGGGGCCCATTAACGTCAAAGCTAATAAAATTGAAAGCATGTGTGATATATTTAAGGCCTAATTTAATTATATAAGTTTCAGTTAACGTCATATTATATTAGACAACTTCATCTATTAATATATCCCTTGAAACCCTTTTGTTACAATTAAATTCTTGCCGAGTTGTGAACTTTGAAATAAACTTTGTTAGGCAGTTCTAATAGTTCAATCTGATTAATGCTTGGAAATACACACCTACAATAATGGGTACACTATTAAGTTCGCCAAAAATCATTCATTATACAATTATGTTGTAATTTTCACTTATGGTTAAGTTTCAATATTTTGTGCGGTGTAACAATAAGTTAATATAAACAACGCGTAAATAAAATTGATATTTATGATAGTTGGAACATTGAATGTGTATTTTTAGAAAATTATTTCCTCCATTAAGGGAAGATGTGCTCATAGGATTAACCACTTTAAATAACACCCGAGTTTGGTAAATGGAAAAGGTATTAAAGCTTATTACTCTCTCGCTATTATTGTTCAAAGCCATATATTAGGAAGCGAGGCTTCTGAAATAAAAAAGGTCGATTCAATTTGAGTACAGCCAACAGGCCATTGACTGAAATGAAAATCGAATTTTCTGCCATGACAAGTTCGCAGCTTCTAGCCACGCGATATTGAACAAATATGATAAATTGACGTCGAACACTTTTATGATTCCAGTGCAATATAATTTCATTGCTGACACAAAACACAATGTAATTATGGTGCTTAATATAAAAATTCTATAATTACTTGTGCAGTTCAATCATTTTCAGCTTCACAACGACTTATTTTCTTTGAACCATTCACAGTTGCCTTGGTTATTGTGAATTCAGTCCGAAGGCGTTAGAATATTCACGGCGATGATTATTTTATCGGGGAATGTATCCGTAAAACGGCATGTGATCGGAAGAACATTTTCTGTTTGATAATACGGAAAATTGAAAATAATCATATATTGATAGGACGGAAGGCGGGTGGAAGGAAGAATGGAAGAGAGAATACTGATGAAGTTGCAATTTTACACGAAGCACAGGTTTTCAACTTTTATGGGATCCCAAAGTTAATTTCACCAACTTTGTAGGCTTTGTACTCATGCTTTATCCAGCAACGTATCCATGCATAATAAATCCGAAAATTGTGGCAATTTGGCATCGACTTAATGTAATTCATGCCCCAAAATTGAATCTCAAGGAATGTACATGTTTTAGGAATCGTTAACGGCTCTGTTTAATAATTTTTAGCACTGCTGAATAATGTATGCCGCAGTGTAAAATATGTACAACGCATGGACAGAAATGTTTCCATTTTGTCTCTTCTACAATTTTCGTACTTTTGCCTATCCACACGTTCTCGACCGTAGACGTAAAAGATAAATAGCCGCAATGTAGGAAAGAAATAAATTAAATTTGCAAATCTCGTTAAAGTACAACTACCGCAGTCGGGTTTTTTTTCTGTTTATTATACTTGTTCCGTTTCCCCTCCACGCCCTCTACAACTGTTTTATCTTGTAACCGTAATTTCTGAGCAATTGTGGAGAATTAAGAAGTACAATTAAGCTGGTGAATTAATGGAGATTATTTGTGGGGGACGATATCCTTCTTCATGGAGCTTCCAAGCCTTCACTTATCGTGACTTCCATCAAATTATCATCCCGAATAATAAAATGAATGTTTTTGTTGTAATTTTTTAAAAGTTTTTAGTGGTTCTTATCCCCTTTCAGACTCACATATTTTTACGGGAAATATCGTTGTCACAAGTGGTCTGCTACAACATGGCGGACCCTTGTGCGATTCCCGACAAGTGATACTTAACGAGAGCTGATGTTATTTGCTTTTCGTGATATTTTTGAAGTTGTCGTAATGAGGCAGGAAGGCCGGATAATGCGGGAGAATAAAGGTAGACGGAAAGTGCTCGGTATTTGTTCACGGGATCGCTGAAAATATTTACGAGATCCTAAAAGGAAGTGCCAATATGAGATAAATAAAAGTTTTATCTTCGTATATGGCATGATGAATTGTATATAATCATATTTCTAGTGCAAAAACACGCCAGCTCGCTTTTAGAATTGCCGTTTGAATTCTTATTTTATGTCTTGCCATATCTTATCGTCCTTTTTAACCCGTGTGACAAAATTTGAAAAGTTGTACAACAGAAGGAGTGTAAGTTCTTTCTGGTGAAGGATTTACATTATTTATAAGCCCTGGCTCATTTATAGCATTCTAAAACTCTTAATCTGCTTATCCCTCAGGAAAGGATCAACTTGACAAGAGATTTTCGAAGTTCCAATTGTATAGATTACAATAAGTTTGCCTGACGACGTTAGACTTCACTGAAGTAGCGTCTGTCGTATTGATTTTTCAGAGGCGTTTTCACAAAGAAAACGACACAAATGAAAAATGATATTTCTTCATTTATTTCTTGTTTTTAATAAAGAAAAATACAATGAAAGGAATTCAGAATTAAATGTTATCGAGTTGATGACAATTTATCCACGTATTATTCGTGGGCCATAAAACACGACAAAAAGTTTCGTAAACGTTATTAGAGAGGGCAATCCAATCACTCACCGAGAAATAAATAAAACTTATTCCGAATCGGTTCAATATTTGTGCGGGATATATTGGCCGAGGGAAGTTTCAACGTAAATAGAAATAATGTTGTGCATGCTGGTACGTGAAACAAATACGAAATAAAAAAGACCACCTCTCAAGAAAAGGGGATGGTCGCCCTACTTTTATATGGTATTTGTTTAGTACAGCATAAAAGTTTGAATTCTTTTGTTTAATTCAGTCTGTTGTATTGTTTTATTAATAGGCAGATTTTAATTGAATAGAGACGACGCGGTCTTTTATTCTGTTTTAATGGCGTACATTATGCTTTGTTTAAAACGGCTTTTTGACAGTTTATACGAATTTTTTGTAATAAAATTTAATTTTCTTTGGACCCTTTCGTTTTATACTTGCGTTCAATAGACAATAGTAATGGTGATGTTAATAATAATGTATTTAATATTTTTTTTAAATAGTATTATAAATTTATTTATAAGAGAGTGCTTGGTATAAAACTAGATAAATATAAAATGAATAATATAATTAAAGATATAAAATGTGGTTTAACTGACTAAAATATCTCATTTAATTTTATTACGTCGAGAGATAATAGATTGAAATTCTACGAGAGATAGCTTACACCTTTGTCAATACGACCATCTTTAATGCAAATGTCTCCATTCCAAAGGAAATAGAATTTATTTCTGCTTTATTAAATAAACAACAAAAGCACGAGCTCTATGGTAAATTGCTGTTTTTCGGAGTCGAAATGGTGCTATATATGCGGAATGATAAATATGGTTTTTATCCCCCGCTCAAGTGTGCATATTTTAAATTCATGCTAAAAAGTCTTTTTGTTTAATGGAAGACTCTAAAACACGTGACATAAATGTTTTACGAAATTTTAGTGAATCATAAAATTTATGGGTTAGTGCGTTCTAAAAGCTTTTGTGACGTACCCTGCACTGAAAAGATTAATAGGTAATGTCCTGAATAAATTTGGTACAACACGTAAAAAAAATTGATCCAAAAATACTTCTCAAAATTACTTGGTTGTAATGAACATGTCCTTGGTGTAAAATTAAAATATTTTCTCGGAAGCATATGTAAACATATTATTTGCTCTCATTTCCATATAAAAAACAGTGAATAGCTCCAATAATATAAACTTAAATGCAAAAAAATGAATAATTGACTCAAGCATTATTTTTATTCTATGAATTTATGTACTACTTCATGTATTTTAATATTTTTTTTTTTAATTAATTTATTATGCAAATTCAAAATTAATTAAGATAAAATATTTGTTGAGATTAATTAAAATAGATATATACAGTAGTGATCATTATTATAGCAACTTTTTAAAATGTCAAATATTTTAGCTACTACCAATTTATTTAATGTGAATTGATAAAATAATATTAATTTACTATTGTTATTTTATAGATTATTAAATGTTCTTATTCTACAAATTGTTAAATATATTTTTCTTAATTGAGTTGTACATAAATATAACTACTTTAATTTTGAAAGTTTCTGTGACCTGTGAATGTGATTTTAAGCAAGTCAAAATTAGACTTAGTAGAGAGTTTTCCTTGTAAGTCTCGGATCAAACGAATCCCCATCCCCCATTAGTAGATAACCATCTTCTTGCAGTCAACTTTCAGGTGAACTTTAATTTCAGTTGACGATAAGATTGGATTTTTTTTTTGCTATTCAAATTATCCAGATTTTCTTTCAAGTTTTTCGAACTCACACAATTTCTTGGTTTCTAAAAATGATTGATAATGTTTAAATAATTGTAATAAGTAATAGATGGTTCGTAAATAAGCGATTTAAATACATAGAAAGCAATGAAAGACCACAGACTAAAAAGTTACTACAGTTTTGTCCATTAGAAGAAACATTATAGATAATGGCATCCGACTCAAGTAGTGCAGTTCATATTTTTAATACATTGCTATAATTAAGGTCACCACTGTATATTGAAATTAATCAGATTAAGAGTGAAATTTAATTAAATAACTAAAATCTCGGAAAGTCTGAAAATAGTTTGGTGGTTAAACCAACAATCCAACAATAAAGAAGTGGAGTGTGTGGATAATAGTCATCTTAAAGAGTTCAAAGTTCAATATAAACAGGACATCGAAGCTGTTGATTGTTATGTGAGATATAAAATTTCGTTGTCCCGATTTATGTTTCATAGTTTATAACGTCCATATCAATAGGACAAAAATTAGATATCTTATATTGAGTAAAACAACAACGACCGATGTCACTTTTGTTATCATTGGATCCTTTCCTCATGTTTCCTTTCAAAATCTCCCAATTTATATTTTGTGTATGTGTGTGTGTGTGTGAGCATTCAAGAGACAAAACATCTCGTTAACGAAATCAAAGCCCTAATCGTTTCGTAGTTTTAGTCCTGTATTGTCGGCGCTCCTTTCGTTTACACTCCGACCCATGCAATTTGTGGACAAAGCTAAGGCGTGGAATTGCAAACTCAGATCCTGTAATCCACGTGCTGACTGGCTCTATTTCCAGCCAGTTCCCGGTTGTTTCGCTTTTCTTCCGCCGTGTGTATCACCGCAAAACATTAATAGTTAGCCATTAATCTGTTTTTTAACTTTAAATTTGTCATGTATAGGATGACGTTGTTCCGGCATATTGTAGTAAAAATAATGTGGACATTTACAGGTAAAGCCATTCGTTTAGTTTCTTACCTGAGCGAGTACAACAATAAACCGATATTTTTGTATAAATACAACGTCAGAAACGACATAATTTTGTTGCCAGACACTGTCTGAGTCATTAAAATCAAATATATCATAAATCGTATTTATATTTTCGACAAACAGACAGACAATTTGCATTTTATTCGTCACTTTCTGTCAATACAGTAATTTTAAATTAAACACCAACACTTTGTTAACACGAAATATGTAAAAATGTGTTTAGAGGTAAATTGCAAAAGTGCCAAAAAACCACGAACGGATAGATGGAATACTTGTTTTCAGAGTCTAGGTTTAACGGAGTAATTTCCTTTACGAACATTAAACTAAAATAATATTACGTGTATGCGGTATAAAAAGTATAAGTTTATTTTTCGACAGCAATTAATTTGATCTTATTCTAACCATCAATTAAATACCATTGTTATTAATTGGATCTGTTGTCTTTAATCCGAGGGCATTTCTCAGATTCCATTTAGATGTTAATGCTGACAATTAATTTTATGAAATAATTGAAAGAAGCGATATAAATACAATTAACAATAATTGTGTACTTATGTGCAATTATTTTGTTTTTCAAAAGCAATTACACTTAATAATTCACAACGTTGCAGCCACATTTTTCATGTTTTTTTATTGAAAATTATTGCATATGTCGTTCAGTAATGGCATGGTATTTTTCTTCGGCTTTAATAATTATTCAATGATTGGATGTCCAGTCCAAAGGGTATTTAATCGGTAGTTTCAGTATGTATTATGAAAAAGTGAAAACGTCAACTCATAAGACAACTTAACAACGTCAATTAAATTAATTTTATCACCTCTATATGTGTTCATTGGAAAAACAATAAAAAAACTTAATAATAAACCTACATAATTTAATTATAAACAAACTTACTAAATTACAGTATAAAAGTGAATGAGAAATGTTATTAAAGAAAAACTGTGATTGTTGATTGATAGACATCTTGTTAGTATAAATATATTAATAGTGTGAATGATAATTTAATCTAAAAGATAATTAAACTGAGACTTTTAATTCATAAGGATTAATCCAAGTATTCATATATGTTTAAGAAACTTAGCTATTACTTATTAGCTTATTAACTCTCACCTAAACAAAAGTAAATGGAAATATGTGAGCAATATTCTTAGAAAAAAGTGTAGTTCTTGGTATAAACAAACTTATTACATTTCGATGTAATATTTTATATTTTTAAAGAGAATATACAAATATTGATAAAATCACTCTGTTATTGATCTTACTTCAATCTTATTTATATTAAGATAAATAAATTAATATGTGTATAAATATCCAATTTCAATATATACTATTAAAACAAGGCCTTAGCGAACCGGTTATAACTGAACCTTTTCCAAACATTCTATTTGTTGTTCTTATGTATCGTTTGATTCATGAAACTGGCATTCCTGGCCAAATTCCAGCCGCCGAACCCAAAAGATTAGAGTTCTTGGGAATTTGTATGTATCACAACGGCTCTTGGTTCGCGTGGATGCTTTCGCCTCGGCTTATCGCACACTGTTCAATAAAAAAAATCTTAGTACTCTCCATTTGAAGACCACAGGTTCTTCTCAACTTTAGCTAGTATACCGGTTCAACTTTTATACATCACGTTTTGCCCATGGGACATTAGTATATGTCGGAATTTACTGTTGTAAAAATAGCTAGACACCTAGATCATATTTATTTATCATCAAGTAACTGCTCGTGGAATGTAAATTTTGAGTTCATTAATCGAAAACAAGTTGGTTCACTCCAGGTTTAAACCGTAATCTCAAGAGATCTGTTTTTTAAGCATCGAACAGTGTGAGACAGTATTGTACAGTCACTTGGCCCAAGTCCCCACTTCTTGGCGTCTGAGATCGCATTCTAGGAGTCGGCCGGACCCAGCAGACGGCCAACAACAGCGGTTTGAGGTTTATGCAAGAGCGGTTCGTTGTACGTGCACAGGCACCGAGAGGCAAACAATGATTTACAGATCCCTGACCAATGGGATCTGATTGATGCCATCTCGTCCATAATTTCCTATTAGTCCGTTCCGTTTTAGTGAAAGTGAGTCAGTGTGGGCTGTGCAGTCGGATTTTGCTTGTGCACCAGGTCGGGAACTGGCTTGCAGTTGAATAAACTTTTTATGGGATCGCCGGCCCTCGGGGAGAAATGTGAACGTGATCTGTTTTTCAGTGCATAATCATGTGGATACACTTTTGACTCTTGATTCTACTCTGGACTGGATCATGTTGGACTATAGCATAGGTAGGCGCGTTTACAAACAAACCAGTGTTTGTTTACTGGCTTGTACACCTGACTTTTCAAGTTTGAATTTTAAATGTATGGCGCACGTACAAATATTGATACATTTACATTTATAATTATAAATGTAACAGTTTTGTCAGTTAACGTCGAAAATAAATTGGATGTATTATATTTTAATGCATGCAAATATGTTATGTGTATTGAAAATGATATTTCAATCATTTCCAATACTTTTTAATGTATTACTAAAATTTGGATGTTATAATTTACATGATCGAAATACCTCTCACATAATACATATTATTATTTAACTTTATTTCAATATTTCTGACAAACAAATAAAGTTATGTGCATGTATAAAAGTAGGTACCATTTTCAACGATTTACCCATTTTTATACGTAGGTAAAAATTGCACTTGTGAACGTACGGAACCTTTTCTTCGCTCACGTAGACTATGAGGCTCAGTTACCGGAAAAATATTTAATGTAGTCTTTGGTCAACGGTAGACATGTACCAAAAGTGGAAACGGAAATGAATATTTTAAAAGTATAATGATCTCATTTTAACATTCATTTTATAAGAATTGAAGGAATGTACAATATTTTAATACTAGATTTTCGTTTTTTCTCATGCTTCTATAATAATTCATATAAAAATAATCATTTTATGATACTAAATTGTTTTTAATTAACCTATATGCTTTTTCATCTATTAAGTTTATTTATTCAATTACAAATAGGAGGATGTATTACATAAAGCCATATCAACATGATTTCCATAATCAATTAACCTATTCCAGATTTCAGTTTATCAAAGTCAGATATGTATATGCCAAAACTTTGTCACGGCTTTATTGCAGTTAAGCTTGCTGAAATTTAACCAGAACATGTTTTAGACAAAACCTTTAACTTCCTAAATCGATAATTATAAATATTAAAGTAAAATAAGATTATTCTAATTACTCCGTGCAATTTTAAAAATAATAAACCGAATGCATTAAACATGAATAATAGGTCTTCGGCTTTGCCATTACTCCTTTTGTCCGGTTATTCAGTTGCTGCAAGGCTTTTCTGTTTCCTTTATTTTAAATTCCCTTGTCTTGAATTCAGGTTAGCAGTATTCCGTTTCATTTCCGTTATCCCCATTTATAAGTTTTAAATAGACATGGAATGTCCACCCATACATATTATAAACTCAGCTTTTTATACATTGGAACAGAAAATATATGATGCTTACTTTTAGTGCCTTAATATTTTTGGTACGCATATAAACTGCACTACTCCAAAAGTAATCAATTAGTTGGATGGCGAGGGTCCGAAGTGAAATTGACCAGAAAACAAATTATTTTTATATTAAAAATATTTAACGGATTACGTCCATGGGAGCATTAAATGAACAGTAGGTTCCACTTAACGGAGAAGCTGCACTGACCGTTTCTGACAGGTTTATAGATTTTATGCAAATTCTATTTCCAAAGTCATCATTATGCTAATGCATTTATAAATATAGCTTAATAAATTATTCAATAAACTCTAGCCGCCACTTAGCTTAGATAAGGGTATTAAAGAAACTGAAGTATCTTGAACAACGGACCACATTAGCCGTATTCATTGTTCAATGGATTACATTTAGCAGGAACATATCCCAGCAAGTTTAATATGATAGTGTTTGAAAGTTTTCCTTTTTATCATGCCCATTAATAACAGTACAAAGTAAGTAATACCGATCGAGCTGGCCAGATTTATTGATAATTATTCCTAACTTTATTAATGAATACCTATTTGTATTCAATATCCGCAACAAGTCTTGACAAAACAAAGTCGTGTCCGTAATTAAATTCATTAAAATTTAGACTAATTACGTACTGATTTAATTGTAGCCACAATTGGACCAATTATAAAGCAACTGATTTCCTTTTATTCACAACCTTTCTCACCACAGGATTCAAAATTTAATTATAACTCCGCATTTTACTATACGGTGAATATTATTGCCTAGTGAACTGTTATTTGGTTTCATTAAATTAACGTGAAATGAATACGAAACCATCTTCGTTCACGGAAAGATTTGTTATTATATTTTTATGTTTTGTATTATAGTTTAACGTTATAACACAAAAACAAGGAAACTGTAGTGTTACAAGACGGTTCTCCGTTTTACCCATTAAATCATTATCTCATTCGTGTTAACAGTTTTAACATCCGCTATAAAATTATAATTTTATTTAGCCATAAAGATATACCTACACGTTAATTAAATAATTAAATTAAAAACACGTTGTTGATATATCACAAAATACAAAATGGACAATTAAATATCGTTAATTGGATAAAACAAATAAACAATTCAATTATCCTCATTCAATTATATATGACAATTATTAATAATTCTCTTTACAGAGTTTTCCCTAGAAATATTAACGTAACCACTTTATATAAAGCGATATACTTATTATAAAAGAATAAATCTTGTTGTATCCAATTTTTCACGACACTTTAGCAAAAGGAAACGGTGCACTTTTATTAAAAACTGTTAGTAAATTATTTTTCTTATCACTCTTTTATTCCTTGATACCAATTTCCACCCCAGATATTTACAAAACCACTTTTATTTTACAGCTTTGCTGAAAACACGGTGGCAATTTATTTCAGATATCCAACATAAAGAGATAACGATTCGTATAGACTGAGTTTAGTGATGCATATGGTGGTGTGTTCTCATTTGCGACACGCAGTTGATGAAAACACAAAGAAAAGCCTCTTCTTTGATCCCTGTTTCATTGAAATAGTCATATACACCATTCAGTGAAATTTAATTCATGAAATGAAATAAGTGGTTGTAATGTTCAAGAAGTTTATTTGCAATTATTCAGTAAAGCTTTAACATAAACTTTCTGTCAATGTATTTAATTTTTTTATATATATTCTTTTAGCTAAATGTATGGGACAAAACATTTTGTTTGAAAATTATGCAATAAACTAACTCAGGCATGTTAATGTATGTTTGTAGCAATGACATTTCTACGTATGTATTATGTACGTACGTATGTATATTTGTCCGGTGCAAAGTATTATTTGCTACGGTCCTTGATTAAATCTAGGAATATTTATTCGTCAATATTGTCAAAGTAACAAAACATACATAGTTCAAAAGAGACACAAGCTGCTCAAACACAAATTTTATATGAGAATTATAGACAACCAAATAAATTTCAGTTGATTTAATATTTAATTTTATGATTAAGTGCTTCACTTAAATGTCACTCTTATTATATAAAATGCTTGATATACGAGTAGTCGTGTACTTCCTCAAACTGGTAGTAAATTTAAAGCTCAACATTTTTATGACATTTTGACTCACTGAGCTGATTTATGTATTTACTTTTTAGAATGAATTACTATAAAACTTCACGCATTTAAGGCGGCGCGAAGGTAGTTTACGTACGTTTAAGTTCGTGATGTAATGCCTCTCATCCACAGTTTATGGCCCGAGTATTAGTTGTTCCAATTCCGGTATGGAATGTCATAAAACGCTCTATGTGGTATAAATCACTAGTTTTAAGATAAAATTGTTGGAAATATAAAAATAAGAAGGTCTAATTGGGGCATAAGCATCTTTTCCAAGAACAGTAACAGTGCAAATCTTTTTTCTTCAATTTGGTACATTAATTGGTTGATTCTGCTAAAAAGATGCATACACAAAATATGCTCCACAATCTCAATTCCACATCAGAGTTAACAGTAATGTTCGTAGGTGTTATTGCATCCGTAACATGTATATTTCCGTTAACGACGCATATGGAGTTTATTATCAGCAATAACTTCTTAAAGGCCCAGTAAAAGCGTAACAGCTATTCTAATAAGATCGTAATGGTGCGGCTTGCAAATTTTTATTAGACACTGGCTAAAACAATTACCGTCTACTTTATTATTTTAGCCGGCCTTCGTGTTCATTTACTTTATCTGTTTGATGCTAAACCATTAAAATTCCGTTCGCACCTGCGCCTGATTACAAGACCGGATTTAATGTTGCCATCCGAAAAATTACCTTTGACAGGGGATGGCCCAGTCTATGAAACTTTTGCCTTTAAACTCGCAAAGTTTTATCCACGTAACATTTATTTTTATGCTGGTGTATACCAACTAGTTGTACATGTACAGCTCCTTAAACTGGATTGTCCTCATCATTATTTCTTTCAGTTGAATATATGTTTACTGTGAAGTGTGGTTGGTTCGTGCCTGTAATTGGTGATAGAATGCGTTTGAAACACCCAATTATGTCTGACATTTACATAAGAAAGTACTTAGTCCTTTATCTTTATGATTATAAACATTTAAAGATCGCTCGCTTAGATAAGCCCATTTAGTGCTCGTTAATGTTCAAATAAATTGGCCAACAAATCTGCCATTTGTAGTCCACTGCAAGTGGAATCCACTTCAACAACATTCTGCCAAGTATGCAAGAGTTTTAGGATGGCATTAATTTTATCTGTTAAAAACACTTCAATTACATGTGCATTAATATCTAATTAATTTACAATTCAGATGTGTTTAATAAAAAACAACTAAATAACTTTCTTAAGTAATAATAATTAAACTATTATCTCATGGTATGATCTAAAATTTTAATGCTCAACATCTGCACCTTTAAAATAAAATTAGCATGAAATGGTGATTTACAATAATGTGTATGTCAATTTCATCTGTGACATCAATTTAATTACCAATATATTTAATTAATATTCTAACACATCCACTCCATGATGCTGGTCAATAATTGTATTATAAATTATTAAAGAGCGGACGAACGTATGATAATTTGCGTTGGAGTGCCAACTACACAAATTCGAAACGAAACCGTCGTAAATTAATTTAATTTTGATTTAATCTCGTCGAGTGTGAGAAAAGTTGCACGAAGTGTACCGTTAGAAACGGATTTCAATTAATTGAATGATGGTTCTATTCATTTTTATGGTAATTAGAGCTATTTTCTTAATTCCCACAGGGGAAAAGGAAATTGGATCTAGACATGTACGAGATTTCACTTAATTTTTATGGTCATTATGTGCTGAACTAAAACCGTACGTTTGATCGGGCTAGATATGCTAATCCATAAAAATTCCGATATATAAATAGAAAGCAATTTTCATGATTTCCATCGCGATATCAGTTGCGGTCTTAAAATACATAAAATACAGATTATTTTGCTTATCTACTTCCATGTTATTAAAAGCTTTAAATGGTGAGAGGTAAGTACGTTGACATGGATAAGATATTTGTTCATTGAACTGCAAAGTCAATGAATTGTGTTGACGTAATTTTCTCTAAAAAAATTATACAATATGCCGTCATTTATTACATGAAAACTGAGTTGATGACTCAAATTGGTGCCAAACCGATTATCTTATTGGAAGTGTCATCTTCGCTATAATTAATTGGTTGATTAGTGGGTTTATAATTCAGCGATAAGTCTACGCAAACATAACTATATAGTATTTATACATAATCGGCAATTGTTGATTGTGGGTCTTAGTAAACACAGGAATATAGTAACGATAACATTAATAATTGCCTTAATCATGTCACTATTAATAGAATTAAATTTCTCGAACACATGACTCAAATTATATTTAGAAATAACAATTGAACCACATAAATTACCATTTAGATTTGCATTCTTCACGACAACCATAATATTTTCCAGACATTTCAATCTGCGGTTTTCTATTGGTGTTAAGAAATCTTCTGCAATATCCGCCCGATGAAATCATAATCGTACATGTTAAGAGTGCCGATTATAATATATATTAATCCATTGGAATGCGTCACGTGACCAACCAGGTTATTCAAACAATTTCTATGGTCCGGCGTGTTTAATCTTCGACGCCGTATCGGAGTACACACATACAATCTCGCGCGAGCCACAATAGTGTACGATAAGTAAAAGTGGAAAATAAGCAGACCTGTGAAAGGAAACGTGTGAATCAGGACGGTACATCATGTGAAATATTTCATTGTGCATCACCGTACCACGACATCAGGCGCTCCGGTCTTGCCATCGCGAAGACAATGTGCGAGTCTACGGAATAGTGTGAAGTGGATGTGCTAGGTGCAGGTTGGTGTGTGTTCGAATATGTGCTCTTTGATCTGCATCAGCAGACAGGACAGCATTTCCACGTCCTATGGACCTCAATATGCTTATGGTAATTGAGACCGTTGCACCTTAAGATTCATACACCCAAAACGAATCGTGGTTTTGTATAATGGAATACATAACGTGTTTTACATTCTTAAAAAAGAAAGCGGTAGAAATTATTGTTGTTAATCATAAGAATAACATAACGTTAATGATAGATGATTAAAATAGTGAGGGAATCTGTTAATTAAAATATATATGCACCAGGCAAATGCTTAATAAAGTTCCAGTATAAATTTTGAGTTGTTTTATTAATACTTACGTAAATTTATTACTTTAATGTATTGAATATTCATGTATAACACGAAATGCATTATCAATAAATATATGTAGGAGACTAAACATGAAATTATTATTAACAAACACATTCTTGGAAATATTACATTGTGTTAAGTTATCAGGTTCACAAAAACAAAAGTTGGTCACTAAATAAAAACGATTATTACGAAGAATATAAACACGTTAGTCATTAATTTATTTATAGACTTTGCTAGAACGGCAATGAACCCTCTTGAACAAAAATTAACATAAACATAAAATTTACATATAAAATTTGACAATAACCATATTTTATTAAAAAAATTTAAAACAAGTAATTCCATTTATATAATTTACATCCTTCACATGATTATTTGTGTACATTTTAAATTAATTTTTGAGAAAATGATACTGTCGATATAATCAAATAAAAAAATTCACAAAAAAACAGATTGCTTAAAAAATTGATCGTAAAAAGCCATCATAAATACATTTGATATTTTTTGTTTAAAATTCTCTCCCAAAACAAATATTTATTACCGCTGTATCGTAAAGCTTTTCCATTGTACAATGTTTTGAAGGCATAATCTGATATGAAAAATTGGTCCTATATTAAACCATGTTACATGTTCCGAACTTTCTAATACCCATTCTACTGTTATATCAAATCTTCTCGGACCTCCTCCGCTCTTATATTTTAGTTCTTTGTTTCCGCAATTTATATGAAATGGGGGGTTATTGGTCTGGACCCAGTATGTCATTTTATTTTTATCCTTTTATTTTGAACGGACTCGAAAGCAAAATGACATTAAGTGAGTAGATCTAACTGTGAGTGTACTAAAGCTTAGCACCGGGGAGTGCCAATGACTTATCACAAAAGAAAATTTAATATTGTTAAAGTTTTCTTCGACCATTTTATTTTTGAAAATAAAATAATTTAACGAATGTGTGTGTTGTGTCTGCGATCGAATGGATTGGAAATAGAAGAAAAGTAGATGAAATAAGTTATCTAGTTTATAAACTAATTTTTACTTCTGTAAAAAGTTGGGAAAGAAACGATGAAAATGTAGGATTTCACAAAAGTCAAGAATTGCTGTTGCGTCATTCGTATGATTATTTGTGTATATTTTAAATGATTGAAATAATGATATTATCCATATAATCAAATAAAAATAAATCACAAAAGATAGATTATTTAAAAATTTAGTCATAAGAAACCCATAATAAATTGTCACAAATACATTTTACATATAGTTTTTTAAATTTCCTCCCAAAACAAATATTTATTACAGCTGTATTATAAAGCTTTTCTTTTGTACAATGTTTTGAAGGCATAACCTGATATGAAAAATTGGTCCTATATTAAACCATATTACATGTTCCGAACTTTCTAATACTCATTCTACTGTTATATCAAATCTTCTCGGTTCTCCTCCGCTCTTATATTTTAGTTCTTTGTTTCCGCAATTTATATAAAATGGGAGGTTACTGGTTGTCATTTTATTTTTATCCTTTTATTTTGAACGGACTCGAAGGCAAAACGACATTAATTAACTAGATCTAACTGTGAGTGTACTAAAGAATATCTAGCATTGGGGAATGCCAATAACTTATCACAAAAAAATAATGTTGTTAAAATTTTCTTCAAGCACTTTATTTTTGATAATTCAATAGATAATCTAAGTTATTCATTTTATAATTTATTTCTTACTTCAGTAAAAACGTGGGGTAGAAGCGACTAGAATGAATTTCGCAAAGGTTAAGAATCGCCGTTCTACTGATGACTATTAATCTTGCGAAACAAACAAACAATCGATATAAATAACGAAATCGCATTGTAATCGCTGCACAATGCCAATTTGAAAATAGTTTTGGTACCGACATTTTAATTGTGCAATTTTAAATTCTTGTCCTTTATTATAACACTTTAATTTATAGTTGGCATGTGTAACGTTTACATTGTTTCTTCGGCAAACTAATTTTTAGTAAACAATAACAATTTATCTTAAAACAACAAATCAGGAATATGTTAACAACGTAAGTTACTTTGGTATTGTGTATGTTACCTGAATGCCGCATTCAATCTGCGGCGAACTAACCAAATTGCTACTCTCGATATTACTATGCGACAAAACTAGTATCTCTCAAGAATTTAACGTTGCAGTACTAAATTACTGACACTAACATGGGTTTAGATTTATTTATATTGAATAATGTTATCAGGAACGAGTATAAAATAGTGGTATTCGTGGGTTACATTGTATTAATGCTTAATATTGATGTAATTTACGTTCATCGGAAATTTATTTATTCATTACAACCCTTGCCAACCATTATACGCCCAATTTTGAATGGCTTACATAAAATCGAATTACATATATAACGATTCATGTAGGAGTATGCATTTCATTTTAATTCGATGTTTCATGTTTCGACGATTTAACGGCAAATTCAAATTGATATTTTTTTAAAAAGTGCACATTGCTTTTATGCATGAAGGTGTGGGAATTCCACATATGTCAAGTGAACGATAAAATGTAAATAAAAACGCATCATATCTCATAAACGCGAAAAATGTTTTAAAATTTATTACATTGTACATCAATGTAATTTTTAGTTTATTCAATTTACATTTTATTTTTGTTTTACATTATAAACGAATAATTTTAATGAATTAAGGAGGAGTGTAAATAATTTTAAATAGGGCTCTGGTTAATAATTAGTGAGAGTGTTGGTTAAAACGGGCAACTCCTTTAAATTATTACACGAAAGTTAGATTACTGTAGGTTTAGTTTATCTCAGTAAAACTGCTTCAATAATGTAGAAGTTAATATTGTTTCGGACAAAAGTCACATAAACTTTTGGAAGAAACAAAACAAAAATACGCAATTCAATTTAAAGGTTGAAACAATATTGAGTGTCTAATTAATGTCGCAAACTCCAAAATGAGATAGTGCCAAACACAAAGGGGTTTACTATAATTCCTCATTTCCATCATATGATTTAGCCAAAATTCCATTAGTTCTAGACTTGATCTAATCACAAAGGCATATACAACATATCAGTGCATAATTGCCCAGATTCCATTGTTACAAGAACCGTCTCGACTGGCAGTTATCTTGTTTCGCAATCGTGTAACACCCACAACGGCAGCCCGTGCAGGCTGCACGCAGCTCTTCAGGATACAGCCAATTAGTAATATGCAGAAACGATGTCGATATTAGAAAACAATATAATTGGCAGATTGCCTCTGGCTGATAAGGTCTCTGCAAGTGCTTCGTTGGCACAGAATTGATTATTATGCGGTATTTGAAATATCGTGTTACGGTAAATAATTAGCTTGATAAAACATTGGCTAATGATATTCCTGTATGATATATTAGATCGCTTGTGGAAGAAGGTAAAACCGATCATTCAACGTTTTATTACATCTTATGGAATTCATAAGTGGGTATTATTAATTATTAAAAGTCTAAAATCGTTTAAAAACTTAATTATGTACATGGTTCTTTATTACAACACATTCATTATTAATTTGTGCTTGTAGTACTACATGTTTAATTAATTTGATGTAATAGTTTTTAAGTTAATCATTGAACATAGTCACTTAAATTAAATAAACAACATAATATAAAATTCACTTATTTTGTTTTAGAAAAATGTTTCCCTGTTACAAATATAAATTCTTTCACGTTGAAATATTGGCTATTAATCTACCAAAAATTCGATTTAAAAGTTTCGCTACAGTTATCACAAAATACCTGCTGCGTCAAATATAAAAATTTCATCAATCATTTCAGTTGCACACTAAAAATATTGAAATGTAAAATTGATATAAACCGTTTAGGAACGTATAACTATAAATTTTCTTTTCTATTTTCATTACCTATAAAATCTCGTCTTTTATTTGTTTTTTATCGTACTTTCAGGATTAGTTTCGAAACGTTTTTTAAGGAAAAACAAGAGTGTACATATTAATATTAAAATCACGAGAATATAAATATAGGAAATATATATGATAATAAAATAATTTGTGTTGTTAACAAGACTTAACTTATAATTTTCTAAAAATATATATTTTCCTCATATTCATATATACAAACAACTCACAAGAATCTTCATTATTCACTGGCTAACATCAAAAAGGGTATTATTTAATAAAACGAGATTAGTGTCTTTAACAACTTAAATGTGTTTTATATTAAATTTGTATTTAATTGACTTGGCACAAAGTCTTTAATTTTCAAATGCAACTTTATGGTGGAGGAAAACTCCATTCTGGGTTGTTCAGCACTATATAGAAAATCACATTTAATTTGATGTGAGCACAATAACGTTTACATCATTAATTTTTGCTTTATCCCTTAGGCCTTAGAACCTTTATAATAGGTTTTCACTTATCAAATTTGAATTTCAGTCAAGATTCTTAAGCAACAGTCTGATTAAAATTAATTTTGCCGACACTGATTTACGTTTACGCTTCAAAGTGTGAGATAAAAATATTCGTTGGTAGATTTCCAGTATTATAAAGGTAATAATAAATTATTATTTGTTTCAGGTCACCTAGTCAAGCAACATAACAAACTCCACAGCACCACAGAGGAAGGTAGCGGTGGCGGCGGGGGCGACAGCGACCTGCTGCAACTGGTGCGTCGCCTCTCCTCCAACGACCATGTGAATATGGGAGCAAACGTTAGCCGGCACTCGGCCAAGGGATTGTCCGGCCGCAGGTCGCAGTCCAGCGGCAGCATATGCAATGGGAAGGGCCGCCACCCAGACGGGAAGATCTGCAGCAGTTTGCCAAGTTATCTGGACGAGCGCGAGAATGGCAACGGCTGCAATAATAACCATAACGACTGCGAGAAGCAGCCCCTTGACGAGGTAATTTAAACGAAATAACAGTGTTCAAACTTAACTGTTTCCATTAGCATCATTATAAAATACGGTACAGTTTAATTACTTTCCTAATTTCCCATCACGAAAGGCTTTATCAAAGTGTAGACATCAATTTCTAGTCTCCCCATGATGATCCAATGATTGTATTTTCAGGTGGATCGGATCCCACCGCTGGGCGATGGAGCTCCTCTTCACTGGAAGTTTTCCGACCAGCAGACAGCATTGTGTGACCAGGGGTACGGGTCTGAGCGGTCGCCGGAGGAGGAGTATCCACCTCCGTTGCCCGATCACGATAAGCAGTGCCACCGCCACCTTGAGCCACACGCCTGTTATCCCTTCATCACCCCAGGTTAGTGGTAGTGGAATAGGGTTACGCATTACCGCCTTCTATATTCAGCTTAACTTAGAATTTCTTGTGCATGTCTACTAAATCATATGTAGCGGCGCCTCAGCTAAGTTTGCTAACAATATGAGTTATTGTGTCTGTTTATGGTCCGTTGAGCCAGGATCAATTATTTTATAATATATATAAACTGGCATAGTTGTATATGATATGTTCGTTGAAATTTGAAATGGGAAAATCGTTGTTATTTTTCAGCGAATTATAAATCAACGTGATGGTATTGACATTTAATTGATTTAACATAAATAAAAAAACAATAACATCAATAATATTTATACAGATAAAATGAATATCATTGTGGAAATATTTAACAATAAAAATCTATTCAAACTTTAAAACAAAGGACCTGTATTTTTAGTCCACAAATTCAATAGTAATCATGTTAATTAATAAGAAAATTATGGGGAACACTTGAAAAGGCAATCAAAAACAAAATTCAAGATAAAAGAGAAGCAGTAAATAGCTCAAGCACTCTCTTTTGATAATTCCGATTTATTAATATTAAATACACCGTCTGCTATAGTCACGATAGATGCTAAATCAAATGAAAATTCTTGGGCTGAATTTATAATAGATATCGATTGAAGTTTAATAAACTCCCCACAAAGTGCTGAAATTTAGTAATGATATTAAAAGTTTAAGTAAAAGAAAATTAATTATCCTGACCTCATTGCCTGAAAATAACTTTAGTTAATTCCTTTATAGGATGAAACTTATAACTAGTGATATAAAGTAACACTCACAGATAATTTATAATTAAAGGATCGTAAGAAATAAAGACAAACTTGGTAGTAATTAAGTATTTATGTACTCAGTAGATTAAATTCATTAATAGAGACTTGAAGTAGTAATGGAAATTCACGATTAAAGGCATTAAAAATAGGTGAAGAATACGTTAAAACAACTCTGATATAATAAATTCTAAAGAGAAAAAGGTCTGCGTTATAATTCGCAATAAACATTGTTCAATGAAAACACGATTTCTCCCGCAAAGAGGTTTAATTCGGATTTTTAAATTCTTTTTAAAAGAAAATTAATTCTCCAAAAGAAAACTTAATACTTTACGTGTCCCGACCGAATTCGCCAAGAATCAAATAAATTAAATTTCTCTCTCAGATCGTTACGTTTCTCATTCTAGAGACGATAGGAAATTAAATTAAATGAATTTGGGGGCGAATTTCTTTTGGACAATTCCATAAGTTGATTTATAATTTGGTGTAAATATATTCGAGACATTTTTTATTTTATATCAGTGAATTCCAGGAACTGTTCAACGAAATGTCAACAACTCTTGATTAAAGCCTTCGAGGCCGAAGTAGGCAAACATTAAAAAACCGTGGTCGGTGCTTCCGTTTCGGGAACCCTCATTAGCGACACACAAACGAAATCGGACCAGATCCAGATAATAAATACAAAGAATCCGGGTCTGAAGCGTAAATGGGGTTGCCATTTGTAAGCTGATTACAGGAAATAACGTGTTCCATGATAGATCCTTTCGAATGCTTGTGGGAACTTTCCGACCTGGGGAATTCATAAAAAAGGCACCGGCTCCCCGAATGGAAGATTGCACCGTTACAGCGGGCTGATAAATGTTATTTGGATTTCGCAGCTCGGTATTTAATCTCGGAATTGTCTGCGTCAATTATCACGGTGTGACATTAGTGGGATTAATTTTCGAAAAATGTGGCAACTTGCTTTTGGTCTCAATCTTGTAAATACATTATTCTTTCCAGCCCATAATTCCGGATGGTTTTAAGAAAACTTTAATTCTATTAAATAATTTGCATATTTTAAAAATTAAGTTGGCTAACTGTGATCGCAACTGTATTGGTACTGAAATTAAACTTTACTGTCCTGCAATTTGCATTTAATAACAAGTAGAAATTGTAATAAAATGTAAAGCTATTCGGAATATTTAAATTAATGAGCTAATAAAATAAATTACTTTTATCGAAACTTTTAATCTGGACTAGTACTTTAACCCCATCCAGAGTTTGATTTATGATTATGACCCGTGCAAAATTAGATAATTAGAAAGTCATGATAATTCTGAAAACTGCAAGAAATAAATTAACTAGTTTACGGCTTAGCCAGATTAATAAAGAGTATCTCTGATCGGATTAATTGTTAAATTGTTTAAATCCGCTTAGAGTTACTACATTTCAGAACTGGTGCAAAAAGTTAATTTATCTTCTTCATTGGGTAACATTTATTTTGGGTAATTAAAATTGTTTCAAAGTGGTATCATTATACATTTATGCAAAAAAACCCAACTAAAAGGCATTATAATATTATTTACGATTTTGGCACTGATGTTAAAAGTATATTTTTATTCCAACAGCATATAAAAAATAACAATTGAAATTGTGTGATCACGTATAAGTTAAAAGACATCATCAAAATTGATATGCTCCATGGATGTGGTGGCGTTCGCCGGCAATTGAACTCCGTTTACCGACGGGCACGTGAATGAAGGTATTGTCACGGTCTGCCACCTGTTTACTCATTCGCCGCGGATCCATCTCATCCTGAAGTGTACTCGAATATTACCGCCAGCCGAGTGATTTTCGAGCGTTTGAAGCGGAAATAACAGGGCTTAATACAGCCGTCAATGATGTTATAAATACGGATCGGACTGAAAATCTATTTGGTACAAGTAGCGCATCATATTGCTTGGGACAGGTGCTCTTGATGCGATGCGGAAGATTCCGAGAATTGATCCCGGAATCATTAACAATTTGGCACCGTTCTAAACTTACTTAAGATTCTGCGGAGTTCATGATGTTTTATGCGATTATTTTAGACTAAGTTAAATTGGCTGAGCCGGTTGGGAGGGTTTGTTTCTTTTTTGTTAATGAAGAAAATGGAAGAGAACCATTAATTTTGAGGAAAAAAATTCGCTGGAACTAATTTGTATGACAATGTAGCGTCTTGGTAGAAGCTTTTTCAAGTTTATTCTTTTAAGCATGATGAGCTTTTTTAACAGTAGCCATCTATATGTCGCCTGAACCTAGAAAGTCGAAATATTATATACAGTAGTGGTCAAAAATATAAAATAATTCTAAGAAATTGATTATTTTTGTTAAACTTTAAAATTTATTGAAAATTTGCTATACCGTTTTAAGATCATAGATTTGGTGTTTAGAAGGTGATCAATATTTTTATCATATAATATATTTCAGTATTATTTGCATTTACTTTTTGGACAAAAAAATGGATTACCTTTTAAGATCACAAGAAATGAATTCATTTTTTGATAAACACCTAAACCTTCAGTGTACACGATTCTAATCGAATTGTGAGACACGATTTTACGTACAAAAACCAACAATTAACAGGTGATGGAATATAAAATAAGAATTGAAGAGAACCATTAATTTAAAGAAAAAAAATTCGGTGGAACTAATTTGTATGACAATGTAGCGTCTTGGTAGAGGCTTTTTCAAGTTCATTCTTTTATGCATGATGAGATTTTTTAGCAGTACCCTTCTATATGTCGCCTGAACCTAGAAAGTCGAAATATTATATACAGTAGTGGTCAAAAATATAAAATAATTCTAAGAAATTGATTATTTTTGTTAAAATCTAAAATTTATTGAAAATTTGCTATACCGTTTTAAGATCATAGATTTGGTGTTTAGAAGGTGATCAATATTTTTATCATATAATATATTTCAGTATTATTTGCATTTACTTTTTGGACAAAAAAATGGATTACCTTTTAAGATCACAAGAAATGAATTCATTTTTCGATAAACACCTAAACCTTCAGTGTACACGATTCTAATCGAATTGTGAGACACGATTTTACGTACAAAAACCAACAATTAACAGGTGGTGGAAAATAAAATAAGAATTGAAGAGAACCATTAATTTTAAGAAAAAAAATTCGGTGGAACTAATTTGTATGACAATGTAGTGTCTTGGTAGAAGCTTTTTAAAGTTCATTCTTTTATGCATGATGAGCTTTTTTAGCAGTAGCCATCTATATGTCGCCTGAACCTAGAAAGTCGAAATATTATATACAGTAGTGGTCAAAAATATAAAACAATTCTAAGAAATTGATTATTTTTGTTAAAATCTAAAATTTATTGAAAATTTGCTATACCGTTTTAAGATCATAGAATTGGAGTTTAGAAGGTGATCAATATTTTTATCATATAATATATTTCAGTATTATTTGCATTTACTTTTTGGACAAAAAAATGGATTACCTTTTAAGATCACAAGAAATGAATTCATTTTTCGATAAACACCTAAACCTTCAGTGTACACGATTCTGATCGAATTGTGAGACACGATTTTACGTACAAAAACCAACAATTAATAGGTGGCGGAAAATAAAATAAGAATTGAAGAGAATCATTAATTTTAAGAAAAAAAAATTCGGTGGAACTAATTTATATGACAATGTAGCGTCTTGGTAGAAGCTTTTTCAAGTTCATTCTTTTATGCATGATGAACTTTTTTAGCAGTAGCCATCTATATGTCGCCTGAACCTAGAAAGTCGAAATATTATATACAGTAGTGGTCAAAAATATAAAATAATTCTAAGAAATTGATTATTTTTGTTAAAATCTAAAATTTATTGAAAATTTGCTATACCGTTTTAAGATCATAGAATTGGAGTTTAGAAGGTGATCAATATTTTTATCATATAATATATTTCAGTATTATTTGCATTTACACTTTGGACAAAAAAAGGATTACCTTTTAAGATCACAAGAAATGAATTCAATTTTCGATAAACACCTAAACCTTCAGTGTAAAAAGATGGGCAAAAACAAATATTTTGGTGTACACGATTCTAATCGAATTGTGAGACACGATTTTACATACCAAAAACCAACAATTAATAGGTGGTGGAAAATAAAATACGAATTGAAGACAAAATGGATCGTTATATCAAAAAACATCACCAACAAAAAGCATTTGTGGGATACACATTATTGTTTATATGTAGAGCAAAAGCAAATTTTCAGTTTTCTTGATCAAAGTATTTGTATAAATATCCCTTTTATTGCCAGTGATGCAGAAACAATAATACGGTAATATAATTGTTTATTAATGATATGTATATTGAACTCCTTCCAGTGTAATCCTTCTGTTCAAATTGGAAAGCGTTCTCGAAATTATCGACTTGTTTAAATTTAAATCAACTGCAATTTTACTCTGCTTTTCACTATTCCAGAACTTTTCTACAATTTGTTCTTTAATTTTTATCAAGACACCTCTTGACATTTTTAGCTTTAAGATGTCGGACACAGAAATAAATTATAAAATCACATATATTGAATATACGGTTAGGTTGCTTTACTTATGAACCATGCATATAAAATCTATGTAAATTTTATAATTTGTTGGTCTACATATGATAAATTAAAATTAATATTTGTTCTATATTCTTGACAACTACTGTATATTCACAAATCTTGAGTTAATAATGAAATAATTCTTTGCAAATTACCCATTACATTACATTTGTGTATTTTACTTAATATTTCGACAGTTCTTTTGATGTTTTGAATATAAATCCTTACAGTGACAAAGATGTATCACAAAAAAAAAGGTTTGTTGATATTTTTATCAATGGAACTTTTCAAATAACAGGAAATGAAACAAGCCCCCAGATTTCCAGCAAAGTTTCTGTAACACATACTATTTTTAATAATCTAAAAAGAAAATAGCGGTCACTAAGCAACCGACAATGGACAGGAAGAGAGCCGACGAACGCTTCCAGCTGTAACGCATCGAGGCGAGGTCGGCGTAGCGGACCACATTAATGAATCAGCAGTGGGCTCCAGGCAGTAATTTTTCTTCTCCTCTGCATACGTAACATGCAGAACTGCTGCCCTCGGTTCGGTCCCGCTTACCCTCGGGGGCTGTTAGAAAAGAACCAGACCTCACCATTAGCACTCGGCACAATACCCCGAAGATGTTCGTTGCGCGAGACCCGGTAAATTACGGCGGTTCGCACACAGGCCCGCCGCCGTGTTCTAACCGACCGTGGATTAAATTTTAAATTTGCGACGGCTGCTCCCGTTGCATGGATACGGTGAAAGAAATGAATGGACGCCGTTGATGTTCATAATTAATGCCTTAGATTGTATTGATTCGTAATTAAATTAAATCTCGTTGTTCAACGCGGGTATTGTATTTTATTCATTAAATGTGAGGTAGAAGGGAACGCAGTGTCGGTTGCTTAAACCGATGATAATAGTGATTATAACAATGCGATCATTTCTCTTTATTCATTGAAAGCATTTACGTTCGAAGAAATTTTTTAATAACTAGAAATATAGTATTAATCTCCATTTAATGATGTGGAATTAATTATCAAATATATTTAATCAGTTCTCATTAATCAGTGTTCAAATTTATTTTAAATTAAGTTCTTTGAAGCAACGTGAATATAACGTTTCTCATAAAACAGGAACTCTGAGAAAATTTTACGTGCCTATTACGATTGTAGCATAAAATAAATGTTTTCTCCCCATTTAATTTTTAATAAGCCAGTTGTATGATATTATTAAAACGTTATCCAATTAACGTATCAAGAAAATGTATTTTTAGTTAAGACAGGATTTTTATAAAGTTACAAATATTTTATTTTATTTCAGATTCATTTGTGTATGCTTTTTATATTTCATACATGCACGTATATTCAAATAGATTTAAAATAAATTGAATTAACCTCCATGATTAAAATAAATATTTCTCGTACAAATAGAAATAACAGGATTGTCATTTTAATATTAATTCTACAATATTTTTTATTTTCATTTCATGCTTTTTCGATTTGTTTGATTTGATTTTTGTTTCGATACAGAGTGGCCATAATTATAGGAACAATTAAAATATGAGCTGTTAAAAATGAATAAAATTATACCAACTATGTGACAAAGAAATTGCAACACCAAGAAAGGGGTGTTCAAATTTATTGTTTTGGTAAAACATAGATGTTATATATAACAAGGACTAAATGATTAAAATTTGGAAACAATAAATCGAAGATTTCAGATTTTTTAAAATAATTTAACACTCCCCAACACGTCTTAGCATTGATTAAATAAAGTGGTTTATTTCCTCTTGATCCCTGTACATCTTGTCTTAGAACCTCTAAAGTCCATCGATATTGCATCCAACCAAACAGTTTAATTTTTTAAAATAACAATAAATAACGAATAACAAAATTTATTTGAATTGTGGTAAAAAATAAGTTTACATGAGAAAATCTATACGAAACATTACCAAATTTCAATCGTTTACACTTTGCTATAACATCTATGTTTTACCAAAAGAATATTCACCCCCTTCTTGGTGTTGCAATTTCTTTATCATTGAGTATATTTACTTTATCATCTTTCATTGGTCTCTGTGAATTTATCGATTATTTACAAGCGGTATTTCTTCCTTAATATAATTTAATAATTGATCGAAGTGAAACTGTAAGAAAAAAATATAATTCAGCTTTACCAAGACCGAGAGAAACAAGAAGAGACGGCGAAGAGTTTAGAAGTTATTAGTTTACCGCATTATTAAAAAATTTAGAGGAGAAAAAGATGTTTCTCCTTATGATAAACATCCTACAGGGATAAATCTATGTAAAAAGTTTGTTATACTCATAATGATTAAATGCTATGGGGATGCTTCAATTCTTCTGGTGTAGGTTTCCCTAGACTGAAACAATTTGCTTTCATATATTGAAAACGATCCCCAAAGCAAATCTAAAATTGTGATGGATTTGTCAAAAGGTCAAAGTATAATTTGATGTTTGTCTTGGCCGCCAAAATCTCCAAACATTAACCCTTTAGAAAACATGGGGATCACATTTATATAACCAAATTTGATATAAAAATTTTACAAATTTAAATGAACTCATCACAGCAATTCAAGAAGATTGAAGGAATATGGACTTATCCAATATTCAGAAAATGGTTGAATCTATGGTATGGTGATGGGCCAAAATTACAAAACAAGAGGATTATTATGCAAAGAGTTAATGTTGAATTAAATAACATAAATTTAATAATTAGAAATCTCTTTCTTAATTAATTATTTGACTAATATTTGTATTTACTTACAAAATATAAAATGTATGTTTTTTAAAAGTAACATTATAGTTACTTATAAATAATTATATTAATTGAAATAAAGAATGTTATTACATTAAAATGTATAAATATGTGTCGGTAATTCTTATTTCAAATGTAGTTGTCCAAACAAGAGGTCTCCTAAATATTCATGAAATGTAAAGAATAAACAGGAACAAGAACATGAATACAAGAGTAAACAATATACGTACATAAATAATAAAACGTAATTAAATAACCAACTGCATATGAGTTTCATGTAAAAACTGATTATAAAGTTATTACATTTCCGCATTGCTTTGTGCGGTACAATTACAAACATGTAAGATGGACGATTATATTATTTGACTTATCTCTTGTGAAAATCAGCCTAGCCTCCTTATATAGTAACTGGAATTGAATCGTCTTGATAACAAGAATGTACATTTAAACGTTTCCTTGTTGAATTTTCAGATAACAATACTGTTACGACATAATTTACCGCGTTTGTATATTGCGGTTGTGGACAAATTTATTGTTGGGACCGTACACAAAAGAGTAATGGATTAAAAATTAAATTAAAAAAGTTTTAGTTCACAAAAGTGGTGATACAGTTTCGTCCAATCTTCCACGTTTTCAATTTGCTTAAAGCTCTTTAATCTTCAAACTGGGATTTTAGCCGAAAGAATTGTCGGATACGAGAATGATTTTTGTAATCAGTGCTCCGGAGTCAAATTGTGATTTTAGTTAATGAACGTTTGAGGAGCCTTTAAGTGAATGTAAGTGGCGTGTAGGCAGACGATACGGCGAAAATCGAGGGGGTCGACCCCTTTTGTCCCCATAATTTTTAAATTTACGACCAGTAAAGTATTTTACAATAAAAACTTTTTACAACCTGGCGTTAATGACAATGGACTCCTCTTTTACTTTTAAAAGTATACGGCCGTACTATCGCGTTCATAAGTGGTCTGCCACTTTCCTGACGTCAGGCCGTAAACGGTCACATTCTGTATTACCGTGCACTACCGTCTCGGCAGTGCCGACTCCCCACCACATCGTAAGATGCGATTCCTAAATGTGTTGTCAATTGAATGCGAACCTTTGTACAGCGAACATGAATTTAAACGAGGAAAAACGCCTTAAAATCGTCTTTTTAAATCAACAAGGAAAGAATATTTCTGAAATAGCTAGAGAGCTAAATATTTCGGTAAGAACTAAAATTGGGAGAATATGTTTATGTCCCCAGTGTTGTATATCTTTGTTGAAAGTTTGGGTGCGTTTTTTTTTTGTTTTTCGGTTTGGTACAACAATTTTATTTTTATTATTTATTTTTTAAGGAACTGTATATGTAGCGGAGGAAGAGAGCCTCTACATATAGTTCAGGGATAAACTGCATGATATTTTTAAAAAGATCTCGAGTTTAGTGAATTTTATATGTAGCGAAGGAAGAGAATCTCTATATATAATTTAATGTTTTAGGTTTTTCATTATAATATAACATTTGTTATCAAGTATTTTAATTTTAAAAATTTATATTGCAAATGAATGTTCCATACAATAAAATAAATACAATTTTGTGATTATAAAATGAATTGTGAACTGGGAAACATTATGGCCGTTCTGCAAACCGACTTTCTGGGGTCTGAGATAGTTTAGATTTAGGAACGAGTGCTCGTTTTAGTTTAACTACGTATTGGTTTTCGAATCGAAACGCGACATGAATTTTGTGAATTATATATCATATATTAATTTCAAATTATGTATCAACAACAATGTTGTAGATTCGTAGTTAGTTTCTCATATTCAATTTTAATAATGCGATATAAAAAAGACAAGAAGAAACACTTGTTTACTTCGCGTCTAATATATACAGCAGTAACGTTCCGAATACAAAATGCACATATACACATAAATATTATAATTATAATAAAAATTAAGTAGTATATAATTTAGTAATTCCATTTATTTATTTTTTTTTTTTTCAAATATCTATATATTTGTATAATATTACGTACAGAATCTCAAACAATTTAAATAAACGTTTTCTTGAAGAACACTCTGATGAGCCACTGGTAGATAAATTTGGCCACCGAGATCCCCTCAACTCCTTTGGACTACATTTTGTTTGGACATTTAAAGAATACCATTTATAGAAACAGATTACAAATCATGGATCATGGATAAGATACAATAACAAATAATGTTCAAATAAACGAAAAACAAGAGTGAGGATCTTTTTGAACAAACCAAAGTGTCATTTTTGAATTCATGTATCCAAATTCTGTTAATGTATGTTATATTATTAATAACTATTGTTATTTTATTCTTTTAATTTTAATCTACATAAAAAAATTAAGAACAAAATTGTCCATAAAATAAAGTTTTTAAAAAATAACTGTGTGTATTATTTCATAACATTTGAAATGTTTTAATATGCACTATTTTATATATCGTAAATACTTGGTTTTGTTATGAAAATAGTTAATTTTTATTTCTTGTATGTAATCTTTTAAATATTTTTAAAATATATCACATTAGCTCAAATACTATTTTAAATCATTTTTAAAAATATTTATTTAGTAAAAAATCAAAATAATATTAATTAAGATTAATTTAATATTTGTTATTTAAATAATCGTTTAAAATATTGTAGTTATCATTACAATTTCAACAAAACACAACAAATATTTTCTGAATAACTAATGTTTACAAAATTAGTTCATAATTTGCCGTGATCCAATCCTTACAACCCTGTTTATAGTGTAGCATGTTGTTTTGTAAAATCGATACCCCTTTTACCATGTCAAAACTTATTCAGATTCAGTTTTTAATTTTTACGCGGACCGAAATAATAGACTGTAACAGAATGTGACGGTCGAGGTCAAGCGCTTCGGAAAGTGGCAGACCACTTATGAACGCGATAGTACGTCGTGCCTGAAATATCATCATTCTTTATAATTGTGTATTTTGTCATGTTGAATTTCGCATTTGACTGTCGTAAAGTACATTTTATACCTGTAAAATAACGTCGAGCGCATTTTACTTTTTTCTGTACCAGAAAAGTTTATTTAAAATCCATTGGATGAAACAAACTGTGAAGTTAAACATGCACAGCAGTACGAAATTGTAAATTATCGTTTTAATCTTATTTGTAGTTGGTTAATCATAAACATATCCTTGCGTTATGATTTGTGTCAATTGCATAACCTACACTAATCCAAAGCATTGCTGTTTTGTTTGCAAAAACTCCCAGAGGCATTTCCAACTAGACTCGCAATAGTTTATTAATTAATTGCATACCGCACTGTGGGATTAAATGCACGTGATGTTTATACTTCTGATCCACGAGGTTAAATCTCCATTAACGCTTAAAGTTTCAGCTAGTTAAGAACATCTAATTTTAATGCTACTTTTTAAAGAAGGGAATATAATAATTTTAATTTATTCATTCCACAAATCAATTTCTTTATATTTTGAAAATATTTTAGAAGTTATTATATATAAATATATACTATAAATTCCAAATTGATTGATATACACTGTTGCAAAACCAGAAAAAGAAAAATTGAACTTTTGCCCAGGTCAATATTCCATTTTGATATACAGTAGTAGACATAATTAGAGTAACTTACTAATTGAATTGAAAATATAAGAATTTACCACTTGGTATCTATGAAAAAAATTCCGAAAAATTTGGAATAAAACAAATCGATAACTGGATAAATTGAAGGTCAAAAAACAATCTACTCTTATTGCCAACTGGAATTAAAGTCAACCTGGAGAAAAATGGGACTTGCTGAAATTAGGTCATATGCTGTGAGAAGATGGTTAGTGAACATTTGAAAATATTTAATATAATATTTGACTTTCATAGGATCAAATTCATTGGACAAAACTATACAAAAAGTTTATTTTACTCAAAGTTTAACCTTGTTAGACTGATTATTGAAGAAATAATGCTCTTAATAAATGTTTCGACATGAAAACGATCCCAAACACAAATCCAAAAATATGACGGATTTGTTAAAACATCAAATCATCGATGTTTGTCTTGCCCATCCCAATCTCCAGGCATTAGCCCTATAGAAAAAATGGGGAATCACATTAACATTTTAAAAAATTGCTATAATAATGACCACCATTGTATATAATTTTCAGCTAATAATTTAATTAGTCCTTTGTAATTTATTGTCATTTGGCAGTCTTCAAAAAAAACATTTTTATTTATTTATTATCTATAAATTCAGATGGAATTAATTCAAATGGAAATTTAAATTTATTAAATTAAAGGTACAGCATAAATTAGGCTCTTCTGTTAGTTCTCTAAATTTCTGCAAACATTCATTAATATTCTGGTATGTTTCTCTCTGTGCGACATTGTGTTTTATGGGACGCTTGGTACACATTGGTAACAGATTGTGAATTGCTTCATTTATGAAACACAAATAAACCGTGGAAATGCGATATTGTAACGGTATCGGCCGTTGGCTCAATTGATTGCAGAGATGATAAAAGGATTGAAATTGGAAGTAATAATATTTTAGATTGGCCATTAGTCCAACGTGATACATTAATATTATTGATTTGACTGGCGCAACGCCTTTTGACAGTAATTGTTACAACAACATCTGGAAAATCTGTTAAGTTTACTTGATGTCATACACATCTTTAATACACGGTACAATAACTCACTTTTAATTATACATAATTAAATTTTATATGTAATTTATAAAACAATTGAGCAATGTCATTAATATAATTAAGCAACGCAATAAAAAACATATAATGTACAAGACAACGGAGATTCAAAGGTCGGCTTAGAAATGAAATTAAATCGTTTAGAATTAAAGTCATGGTAATATTACATAAAACACTTTTGTTACACCCATGTAATGAATCTGATATTCTCAACAATTTTCAAGTTTCTGCCTGTTAGTTGTTTGATATCGGGTTACGTAAAGCCATCAAGAATAATTCTTTGCACCAACTATGACAGCGATCTTTCGTACAATACCGTGAGGGAAATAAATATTCGTTCGCCGCATTTCGCTGTACAAATATGAGAAATTGCTGACTTGCACTGTAAATAATAAAAATAAACTTCATTGTTTAGAAATTGAATAATAAAAATTTATTGATCTGTAAACATTACATATCAGTTAGTCGCACACATGAATAATTATTTAGCATAAAATTGAATGCACACGAAAATTGGGAATTGCATATTTTTAGTCGCATATGAATAGAACTAATTTTAGGATGACATTTTCAGTTTTTAATCCGCATTATCCATAATTGACAAGTTCATACTTCAATTTGTGTAACATTTGTGCGCCGGGTTTCATATGTGTAATCCGGCCACTTTAAAATAAAATTATTTCAGTTACGTTTTATAGAAATAAATAAATATTTACCAAATAACCATAAATAACGAATAAAAACGAAGCAGTCCGTATTTTATGTGCAGTTGAGAATTAATGTTATTAAATTAATAATATTATTAATGATTTATTATTAAATTGTGAAATAATTTAAGTATTTAATTACTCAATTTTTATCAGTGTATTATTATTTATTAGGTTATTTATTTTACAATTATTATAAACGACAAACTTTTAATTAAATTTCCTATTTTCATTATTTACAATAGTTTTAAGCTATTTTTTAACAAAATTTCAGAAAATGTTTGATTTAATAATTAACATTAAGTAAAAATATGTGTAAATAAAATACAATAATAAATTTATATAAATAATACATACCATATATATTTTAACTACATTTTAGAATATACTAAATTGCACGTATCAAATTCTTTATGTATACGCTTCCAGAGAGAACCAGATAAAAATAAATTTCTTATTCTACTGGAACATGAGGAAACTACACATGATCAGTTAAAATATGCAGCGATATTGTACAATGTCTATTGTATAAAGAAAGTGCTGTAGCGTATTTTAAAATAGACGAATATTTGATACTTGTCACACATTTAAAAAAAAATATAACCAAAGTTCCCGTTAATATTGTTAACCATTTTTATTTACGCGGAATTAGTGATTAGAACAATGCAGTATTTTATAGAAAATTATTGAATTTAATAAAACCTGATTATAGTTTACTTCAAATATTAAGTTTATTAACTCTTCTTGAGGAAAAATATGTCAACAACTTTTAACTTTGTGTTTAAAAACTTTAATCCTGATGATACTGATTAGCAACGTAACGGATTCCTCCTACCCAATATTAAACAAGCAAGTTTGTGGGTTTGGAACATTACTTTGCTTAACTTTGTGAGCGATATTAATCAAGCGGGAATTACAGAGATTAGGGCTTAAATGATTGTAATGGCCTAAGTGAATTTTAATTGATTTTGAATTGTTGTATAAATATTAATCTTCTAGAACGTACGCACAATCAAATAACCTCTACAAAATTGTTAATCCACTAAGATAAATTTAGAATATTGTAATGCATTGTGTGGCTACAGAGTAACAAGCTGAATTATTTGAGCAACTACGTATTTTCGAGATTAAGATTCTCCGCAAAGTTTCGTCAAAAGTAGTCTAATTCCAATAAACTCACCTCTTGCTAAACCAAACTGTTCGTTAAGTTTTCCACTGAAAATTTCGATACCTTTAAATGGACCAAATTGAATTGTGCCTCATTGTAATTCCCTTTCCGATTTTAATTTACATTTTAGCGAAGAGGCGGTAGATATTCCAACTTGAAATTGTCGTTTATGCATACTGGACAGAATATTTTTAAATTTAAATGTATTTACATTGAACTTTTTGTTATGTTAACTGACATACGAACATACATACATTTATGTCAAAAAAAAAAACATTTTTCGTTAAATGTATATTACCCTCTAATTCTCTTCAATATCAGGAACAATTCAGTAGATTCAGTAGTAGATAATTATTTAAGAATTTTACATAGTTCCCCTGTTTCATTCAATTCTTCGATAATTTCTGCGTCTCCTACGTAATTTCCATGTGCAAATAGTTGTGGTAATTTTATATGGGTTCTGTGCATCCTTTTTTCAAGTTCGTATTTGTAATTTTCATCAACAGACAAATCCCTATCCTGATATTGGATGCCCAATGTACTCAGAATATTTCGCACTCTAATACATGCCTTAAATGAATTTCTGAAAACTCCCAACGATGTTGAATACAGAACAACGCTCTCATGACGTTGGAAGTTATTACACTGGCACATTGTTAAATTAATTCATGTTATTAAATATTTGTCTACCAAACTGTTAATGAAGAGTCACTGACAAATTTTTATGACGCTGTCAAATTTTGAAAAATTTGAGTAACTCGAGCAATTAAATCAAATAAATTTTTATTTATATTTAAATAATGATTAAATATAATTAAATGAAATAATTTAGAATTTATTTTAATTATATCATATCAATGTTTGAATAAAACTTTTGCCATAAGAGTAAATGTTTGTAAAACCACATCATTGAAATCATTTTTTAATTTCAAATTTATAACGTGTTTGTTTGAAAAATTCACGTAACTTCAATATTTTGTGGTTCAATAGTTTTTTCAACCTATATTAAAATTGAAAAAAAAAACACTTCGATTAACGAAACCATTTCTATTGCATTTCGTGTAGCCAGAGTTTTATTTTTGTTCTGTTTTCATTTACATGATGAAGACAAGTTTTTTTTATACACAAAAGAATTACGGTTCATTTGAATTTCAACCTAAAATTCACAAGTCTATTTTTTATCCGTCTTGTCACCGTACTTCTGGAAAACAAAGAAAATACCATTAGTCAAATTACCCCTTTCAAGCGTTCCAGCTTCGAAACGCCACAAATCTACATTCCGTATTCCGATCCGTACCTTTTCATATGCATAATATGTTATTTGTGATGTAGATTGTGTCATTGAAGTATAGGTTTGAATACGTAAGAATATTTCCTCGTGGATTACTGGGATTATCGTTGCAGAAAATCTTTGTTACGGAAGTTTATTACACACTCGTTGCTGGAGGTTAAATTTTAAATATCGATATTCTCTCAAATAACATTTTAAAAGTTAAGTTAAAGATGTTTTCTTGGGAAATAAAAATAATTTAACACACACAAAATATTAAGAATAATACTATTGTATTTATTGTATCAAATATCCTGGCGCATCCACCAAATGTTTAATGGCACATATCTAATGTATTTTTCTTCCGCTTTCCCTTTGTGTTTAGGATGGATTACGTATAGTATAAATAAAAGTTTATTTTCATTGTTTCAGAGAGCACATTCTGTGTGAAGCTGTTGAAGGGATCCAGAGGTTTGGGGTTGTCGGTGACCGGCGGGGTAGACAGCACTGGCGCTTGGCCCGGTCTAATTCGCATCAAAAGACTGTTCCCCCATCAGCCCGCGTCGACGTGCGGACTCCTCAACGTGGGGGATCTACTGATCGAAGCCAACGGAATTACGCTTACCGGCCTCTCGAATTACGTAAGTTACCACGTCTGTTCATCCCCAGAAATTAAATTACAATTAGATGGGAAAAAGAAACGCTCACTTTTGTCCCTTGGCAAATTTCGGTGTGAGTTTCCAAATTTTAATTTGTATCAACGCAAAACATTCTAATTATACTATAATAATACTATACGAAACTGCAATACAATTATAATCAACGATACTAATTAAAATTTTCCAATACGTATAAAATCCAAAGTTTCAAACTACTTTATCTAATTAGGACATAATTATGACAAAGTGTACAGTCATCTCACTTTACGTGTACAATGTAGCATGTGTAGTATTATTAAGTTACGAAGTTATGGTCTGCATTTTAATATAATACCGTACAAGTAACTTCTGCAGAATCTCCTCAGTCTAAATTCAGAAGACGACTTAAAAGTTATATATACAGTTTTAAACAATTTCACGACTATTTGAAATACTTACTAAATTAATTTATTGGACTATATGACTATAATTTTAAAATTCATAATAAATTTTATAATATTAATATCAAATGTTTATTAAAATAGATAGTTTAAAGCTTTTGAGTAATGTATTCATATAGTATGGACAATAAAATGTAAGATTACGCCCATTATAAATGAAATCGCATTCGCATTGATCCACGGAAATCTCTCCCTTCGGACATGTTTTACTGTACTAACTTTGATTCCAGCGGCATTAATCGGCGTCCCCGCTTAATTGAAATGTAAATTTCAGGAGGCCTTAGAAGTATTAAGAACGGCACCTAATCAGGTCGAGCTGAAGGTGTGCCGCCCGCCGCCCGACGTCCTTAACTGCGTAAGCCCCATCTCGGAAGTGCCACCTCCGCCACCCAGAAGGGAGCCGCCCTCGAGCCTTCACCTGCCCCCAACCGCTTACAGTTCCCCCGAAGACGACTATTACCATGGCGTAAGTGGATTGTTTCTTTATCTTTCTTATTGCATGCAAGATCTCGCACTAGTTCCCGTCGGTTTTTGGAATTACCTACAATCTGTTCTCTAATGTTCGAGGGGTTCCCCTTTTAATTGCACCTGAATTATGGGATTTGTTTATTCTGTTCACTGGTTGAATTTACATGATTTAATTAAGTTATAATGAATGTATAAATGTGGCATAATTCATAGATTCAGCAAATTATGCGTATTTATGTTGGAATAAAAGTCAATATTGTCGTCCGGAAATTTCCCAACGAAAACCGTTTCTCTTCATTACATTACGCCCACTGTAAATCAGTGTGGCCATTCAGCAAACCGTACCCCTCTGAACTTGATATTTTTGTGAGACACGTTCGGCACCTTTGGACTCGGCACGGTTCGGTTTCTGAATCGGAACGGAACTGCTTGGACCCACATGTTTATAATACATTAGCAGCGAAGTAAACAAGATTTTGTCTGTTTCTTATAGCGTTACACAAACTTGAATATATGGAACTCGATGCGAATCTTCAACATTGTTGTTGATATATAATTTAACGAATTGTTTGAATTGTTCTTAATAAAAACTATGTTTTAAGAAAGTAAAAACCATAAAACATTCGTTAATTTATACATAAATTATCTATTATACGTTACTAAAGATTAATTTACTTCAATCATAAAATGGTATATAAAGATTGAAATTATATTTTTATATCTTGACTAAAATTTAAGTACATTATAATAATTATTGTTTATTACTAACAATATTAATTAAAAGTAAAGTAAAACACAATAATATTACTATGTACAGTCGGCTGCAGAATGACATTACCACTTTCCAAACAAAATCCTTTGCGACCCTCTCTCGTTAAGCCTCGCCCAGAACCCCAAAAAAATGTAGGCCGTAAAACCCAGATATACGTAACAAAGGGTTAATTGCGGATCAAAAAATTTACTCCTGTCGATTATATAATAAGTATTTCACACTTCTTGAGAAAATTAGAGATTGACTAAATTAAAGAAACTTAGTTTTTGTAAATTATTATCACAGTTAGTCATAAATTAAATATAATAGCCCTATTTATAAAAACTAATAAAAATGTATAAAATTAGAAAAAAAATTCTTTATTTTTCTCTCATCTGTTTGAACTAAAATTAATCCTATTGACATAAACTAAGATATTTATGACTTTATTAATATATAGCAGAGGTGGCCAACCTGAGGCTCTTTGAAGGAATATTTGTGGCTCTCGATAAATGTACCCCTTTTCCCTTTTCATTCCAGAATTATCAAGAGAAGTAAAATAAATGGTCAATTTTTAATATTTAAATTCAATACACATATTTTGTACTTTTCAATAAGTATAATTTTTGTGAACAAATTTTTTTAATACATTGGGGTGGAGCTGGCCACCCCTGATATACAACATTACTTTTCCGTTAAACTATTTGAAAATATCAGTGTAATATATTATGTAACTTGTATAAAATATGTTGTGTATTTCGCTTGTTTGAGAATTCATTAACTAAATGCTTTTTAGTATTTATTATAGATGTGTTAAAAAATAGTCATACTTTTTAGTTGTAAGCAATTGGGATAATAAATTATTATGTGATCATTGGTCACGATTTCACTCTAAGCATATGTCGTGTATTAATTAAAAACCGCTTATTCAGTGAACGACTAAAGATCTACACAAATGTATCATAGTCTAGAATTTTCTTTAACACGAGCTTCATCACAAATCAGAGCAATTACAATACTATATATATAGTATTACAATATATATATATATATATATATATATATATATATATATATATATATATATATATATATATATATATATATATATATATATATATTGTAATTCATTGTCAAATTGCTAAATTGTAGTAAAAGTCTGTTAGTGTAACGATATATACTACTTTGATTATAATAAACAATCAATTTTTTTAGTAAAAATTTATTTATTTAATTTTAAGCAGTAAAATAACATTTATTTAATAAAATTTTTAGTTTTCAGCAGCTAACTGTAAAAAATATCTAAAACTTTAAGGTAATTAAGGTACCTTAATATTAGGATTAAAACTAAGTCTTACATGATATTTAATTTAATAATAAAACTATATTAGACCTAAATAACACAACAAATGTAAAATTAAATATTTATTATAAGTTTGTACACAAATGTAGTATTCGGAATATTTATATTACAAATACATCAAACAAAGTGCAAATACTGTTAAATTATTGGACAAATATGATAGTTAAGACTGCCAGAAGTTAAATTTGGATGTTCGATCAGTTTCGAGATACACGTATATGAACAAAATTTAATTGTTTCTTGTTTTTCAAAATATTCTCCATGAAGACTGACACAATTTTTTTTATGTGAACCAATTTTCAAAGCACTTTGCCATCTTATCCCAACATAGTACTTTCAAAACAAGTGTTTAAAAACTTACTAAATTAAGGACTATACGGAGAATATTCCATCAGCAAAAAATAAAATATTATAAATATTATAATTTTATCGTTATGTATTCCATTTCCACTATAATAAAAGTAAATTATTTCAAGTTATAAAATGTCAGTTATTTCAAGTTATTAAAAAAGTCAAATAATTATATTTAATTATATTGTATGGTTCAAATTAATTTAAAGTTTTCGTTTAATATTTAAATTAAATACAACATTTATTTTTAATCAACATACTTTTTTAATATTAACATTTGTAATCAGTTCAATTAAACAAACTTAATAATTCAGTAAATAATTTGAAGTTCTTCAAATATAAAAGAAAATTTCTCTTTTGGTTTTCATTAATCTGAACTAAATTGTTATTATGATTATTATTGAACGAGTCGTGCTGTGTAATTAATAAAATCTATACCAAATTTATTCTAAAAAGTACCAATGTTTAAGATTTATCAGTAATTTTATAATTGAATATTATTTTCCACACTTTAGATATAAAATAAATGTTTGTCCTTTTTTATAGTCCTAAAACCGAATAATATGATATCTGCAATAATGTTCCTACTATATAATTATTTTTAATAGTTATATTAAATATACATTTGTATTAAATAATTTAGAATTTAATGAACAATTTGTACGGTGAACAATATTAATATTAACAAAACGGGTAGCTAATTAACACATTTGTGTTTGAAATCAAAATCATAGTATTTCTCTCAGAATTATTTTATTGTATAAGATTATTTTAATAATTATATAATATATTTTTACAATTAAATTAACCATAAATAAATATTGATTGTTTATTACATTATTATCATTGTTTATTTTATAATTGTAGTTATATTATTAATTTCATAATTATATTGAAACAAAAATGTACTATATTCACACCGACTTCAAAATTTTATTCTAATAATGCAAGGTCGTCAATTAATGCCGACCGCAAATCTTATTTAAAACGCTTTGCAGGTAAATATAAAATTGGAAAAAACTAATACTCATACTAATACGGCATGCGTATCCACGGCAGTCGCGTTTCGATTCGGAAACCGAACATGATGAACGAAAACGAGCACTCCAAAATCGTCTTAGACCCGAGAAACCCGGTTTGCTGAATGGCCACACTGCTGTAAATTAGCACAGCTAATCCCCGATTGTAGGGGTTTGAAGACGAGAACTATTATACACACATAAATCAAAGCCGGTGCGGAAGGCCGCACATTTACATATTCTGTAATTTCCAGGAATTTGAAGTGACACTGACCAAGATCCAGGGCTCACTAGGGTTCACCCTTCGTAAAGAGGACGACAGCGCCCTAGGTCACTACGTGAGGGCGCTGGTCAGGGAACCCGCTCTAACCGATGGCAGGATACGGGCGGGGGACAAGATAATTGCGGTAAGTGTTAATAAATTGAAGTTCATTACTGTTCCCGTGATAAGGATCAGTCTGTTTGAACCGCCTAATTTTAAATTTTTAAAGGTCTTCCACATTTAATATTCGTACATTTCAAATCAGAATAATCAATCGCAACAGTATTTTATTAAAGCCATAAATTTATAAAATGGATAATGTTAATTTACTGACGTAGCATATTGTACGTATTTAACCGAACAAATTCGTTACATAGGATATGATTTTATTTCACGTTTGAAGTGACACAATATACATTTGAACTTAAATTACCCACTACTACTACGTCATTCTGTTTGTCACATGCAAATAAACTTAATTTATTTATTCTCGAACATTATCAGCCGAAACACGAAATTTCAAATAGCATGGGTCCGTATAAAATTTCTGCATGTATAATTTAATCTCCCTATGTTTTATCTCTATGACAACAAACCTCGACCGTCAGGACTTGAGTGAATAATGCACATTATAAATGTACCTATGTGTACATACATATTCGTGTTTGCTGTCTTCCTCTAACGAGTGTCACCTTACTTTTAGTAAAACATTAATGCATATATTACATTTATAACGTAAATTTTAAAGGAATACGTTGATAATAAAATATATTATATAGGATGTTACAAAATGTGTCTTGAATATTAAGGGTATGATAAGTATAACAAAGAGTTGTAAGTCATATTGGTCCTCAAACAAAAGGTTTTAGAGATACTGAGGATTATTTATTTTCGAAGAAAATATCATCGAAACTGTTTATTTGTGTGTTTATTAAAATTTTTTCTTATATATTGGCCACGTTATAGTTATAAATATACTTGGTTTCAGTTCTTAATATTTTACATCTACAAATAAAAAACCCAGAACCATATTATGTATGTATATATATATATGACCATAATAAATCCACAATGTGAATTTTATTAGGTAAATGATGTAGAAATCTCCCCGATGAGCCACGAGCAAGCGGTGCAATACCTCAGACAATGCGGCGATGTGGTAAAACTTCGCCTGTACCGGGACTGTGCCCAGACGCCGGTCGCCACTCTCTCGCCCACCGAAACCACTCCAAGAACTTCCTTCTCCCGAAAGGCACATTTGAGGTATGTAGATGCCAGAGGGGCGCCGCCCGAATAACTACACCGGGAACGCGGGACATCATTAATTTTAACTCAACCATGCTAATGATCCCGATTTACATGTCACGACTACTGCAAGTTTCTCTTTTTTTAAATAAATATATTCATGAGACCAGATAACTCGATGGTAATGAAGCTTGAAACGTTCAAATTTCGTGGTCGTGCACAATTTCGATCGGGGTTCAAAATCATAATTTTTGTGAATTAATCATGAGGCACACTATATCAGACTTCATGAATGTAAATCGGTTTCATCTGTGAAATGCGTACTTTGGTTAATGTCAATACATTGTCTAATCAATTTAAATTGGGCTCTATGTTTTGAAATTTAGACAAATTTTATAAAGAATATTAGAGATAATTTCCTCGAGGATGACGATATAATCATCGTTAATTAAATTGTGTAATTGACAAATTCCTCCAAATTTTAGGCAAGAGGCTGTAGACATGCTGAACGACATAGCTGTGCGCAAGCTGATCCCAGGTAACCAAGACACATACAGACGCTCCTTATCACCAAACGCATCACCTCGAAGACTGCGTCGTCATCCTTGTCCATCCGACGCGTCACACGTCACTGACCCAACCACATACATGCAACAGACCGACAGCGAACAGTTCCACGAAGGCCTGCTCCAGAAATGCTCACATCCTTTCGACGACGACGCCTTCAACTCCCTGTTCTCCATCGAATCCGATGACGGCGACCGGCCGCCACGTCCCAGCTCGCTCGAACTCTACAATCCTAATCAGACTCCCGTGGCCACCAGAAAACCCCGCTTCAACTTTTCATTAGCACACAACCAATACGAACTGAACAACCTCGATCCGGAGGTGTTGGACGCGCCTAATCTCACATATAACCTAGGTAACGATGACACGAAGAGCACGGACGTCGAGTGCGGCGACAGTTTCCCCCAGGAACCCGCCAGCATGCCACATATCCCCCTAGACACCTCGGCCTTTAGCTATAAAAACCCTGCGTACCAGTCCGCACATCCTCCCTGTGGAACCGACGCGACCGATGACAGACCCGCCATTGCATCCACGTCTTCTACTGCCGTCACCTCCTCAAAACCCATCGCGGCCCCTAAACCCAAACCCACCACAGACGACACTAACATGAGGAAGTGGAAGGGCGTTACCCTCGACAAAGAAGAAACTAAACCTCAAGTCAGAAAAATGAGAATGCCGGAAGAATATGAAGTAAGTAATTTAAAATTATATGTAATTAAACAAAAAATCGTTTAAACTACAAAATTAAAAATGTTTAAAAATAATCAACAGAAATAAATTTGTATTTTTCATTTAAAATTAACTAAAGCATAAATTCACCGTTGATAATTTTTAATAATACTGCATTTTTATAAAACATATTGAACAGAAAGATTGGATATTATTCAGGAATAGCGGAAAATTAAATTACTTCTAGATATCAGGAATTTTCCCGTATAACACGTGCACATTCCAAGACGGAAAGGTATTTTATATTAGATTTAGATCCGATGTACTTTACAAAGTTTCATTCCTAGTCACCATTGAAAAAAATTAGAATTCTTATGTAGAACCAGATTTTATAGTTATATATATGCATTCTTATCCTTTTATTTCTTCATTTAATGTAATTTTTGATAAAAGTAACTACAGGGTTGTTGGTTTACAGGTTCTAGCTATAGAATTAAACAGAGGATGGAACAGTCGTTTGGGCTTTAGTCTACAAGGCGCCGCAGGAGTAACGTATGTCAGTGCTGTACATGCCGATAGTGTCGCTGCTAAAGATGGTCGTTTGAAGCCTGGTGATCGCGTAATTAAAGTTAGTAAATTGAATAAAAATTTGTAGCCGTAATTTTCATAATTTAATGTGTTCTAGGTAAATGATGAGAGCGTCGAGAACATGACAACAAATGAAATAATAGATTTATTGCGAATAGTAAGGGGTCCAGTATGTATAGTTATATCGAGAGTCAAATCAAATGAAGACTGTCCAAAAAGCAATGCTGAGAATTGAAAACACTAGTACAAGATATTATTCTAAAAGCGTCTATCAAATGTAAATTTTAAGGTGTAATCTTCCTAAATATTTAAATTTTTAATATGTTTTTAATTAATACTAGGTATTCAGATTTTATTATAATTTTTTTATAATTTCTTGATTGAATTTGAATGAAACATTGTGATAGATTTAGTTAGTAATTTATTTTAAAATGTTTTCCTGCTTAAAATGTGATTTTGTAAAATGCAAATGTTTATAGTGATTTAAAATATTATGAGAATGTAAAGTAAATCAGCTCGAATATGATTTTAGAATTTTAAGCTAGTCTGTATTGTAAATGATTATAATACGTTTAAATTATTATCGACTTGTTATATAAGTCTAGCTTTAGATAATTAAATTGTAGTTTTTAAATATACTTAGTATCAATGTTAATAGAAAAAAATATTATATGCAGTATTCTCATTCAATTAAATATATAATATATTATAAAATTACATTCTAAATTTTTGCCTAAATAGTAAATCTATTATTTTTTGTAAGAAACTTGTAAATCAAATATATATTAAATCAATTAAATTCAGCAATATATAAATATTTAGAGTAAACTGTAAAATTGTACATTTATTTAAGGATTGTAAGTAGATACGTTTTAAATTTTGTTGTATTTTATAGAGACTTTTTAGATATTTCAATTGTTTTTTCTGATTCAAAACCAAAGACATGATAAATAAAATAAATATCGTTGAATTCTATTACGAGTTTTTATTCTATCCCTTCATTCCTCCCCTTAATAAACAAAAAAAAATTCAACAACTAATATATATTATAAAGTATATTACAAATTTTAATTTTATTTTGCTTCCTCTTTATAAAAATCACATATTAATAAAAAACTTTCAACATTAAACAACATATTAATTGCAGCATGATAAGAGAAATAACAAAATTGTAATATTTTATATATATTTAATACCAATTTCGGATTCCTTGTTAATATTAATAAAGATTTAAAATAATAAATAACACTAAAATATTCTCCATTGAGCCTGTATATTTAAATAACATTATGCCTCATACATTATTAAAGCATACTTAAATAATTAACATGAATGTTGCTTTTAAATTAATTAATTAATTTAAAACGATCTGATTATGAGTTTAATACCTTTAATAACACTTCCTATTTGTAAATATTAATAACTCTATATTCAATGTTATTATATTCAACATTTTGCATCGCAACGCTGCTAGGTAATTGTAAGCAAAGAATTTTAACTTCAAATGAATGGATAAAAAATTTATGATTTGGATTAAATGATTTTGAGATATTTTTAATGAAAAATAGTAAATTAAAAAAAACAAAATTGTATATAAATAATATATTTAATTTAGAATTTTCTTGGAAATAAAATGCAGATGAACATTTCCATACGCAATTGTATGCGGTCACTGAAAACCTGCAGACTGAAACGATACCATTAACCTTGTGAATTCAGCAAAATTCAATTTGAAAAAAATGTGTGTGTAATTATGCACTAGTGAGATGGTATTCCGACAATGACCCATCTGTGGGACACGCATGAAGTGCTCCCCCAAGCCGGTGGCTGATGCATGGAAACGCCACACTCCGGTGATCGCTCCAGTTTTCATGCCATCCGTCTGACCGGCCGACGAAGAATCCACACCATAAACAATACGGACGTCGAGAAAGCACCGCGCGCGATCGACGCTCTGTTTAGTTGCCGCTTTGTTTGTAGGTTGGTTTTGTGCATTATCAGTGTTGTTACCGGCGATTTTATAAAGCTCGAAGGTATCGTAAAAATAATTCCGTTTTTAAATTATTGCCTACACTTAAAGTTCTTAAAGGACAAAACTGATTTGCAGAAACTTCAGTTTTCATATTTGATAAAACTTTACCCTTACAAATGTTTTGTAAAAAATATTACACATTGTAATAATAATCATAATAAACATAATTTCTAAATTAATTTTTGACTCAATTGTTAGGATATCTGAGTTAAAGGTAATTAGCTTTAACTTCATCAGAAATTAAAATTAACAAAGCAAAAATTAAAAAAAAACATTTAAATTAGAGTACTTTGTACCAGAGTAACAAGAAATGTTGGTAATGTTTATACAAATTTGGATATCTTTAATATTTAACACCAATATACTTTTGAAATAATTAAAACTAATTAATTAAATTAAAATAATTTTAAGCTTTTGATCTATTTGTATCACATGTCAAAAATGAAAACGCTTTCTACACATACGCCAACAGGATTATTTATTTGTATATTTTATTTATCGATATTATTTCGCTTCCTCTAATATTGACCTAAAATAATTTATAATTTTATTTAATTAGATTAATTTACATGATAATTTACACTCATATTGGATGTTAAACCTTTCATTTTAGAGTTACTCCTAGATTTATTCACTTTTCAATTCTTGTTGAAGCAACACGAAATACATTTGAACTTGGTTCAAGCATATTTGATTTAAAAAAATTCAAAATAAATTTATAACCTTATTAAAATATTTAATAATTAATTTACATATTTTCAACATAAAATAAATATTTACTTTTTAAAAATAACAAAAATTATAGTATTTTTGATGAAATAAAATAATAAAATTATCAGTTAATTTCAAATAATTAATTTTTATAGGTATCCCAATAAAAATAAAATGATTTTTGGCTCATATGTCATAAATGAAAACGCTTTCTACACATAACCCAGTAGTAATATTTTATATTTATATTATTATTGATGGTAATTCATTCAAATAAACTTTTAAATGTGCTTTTAGTGTTTTTGATTTGTGCCAAATCCGATGTTTTAAGTTATAAATTTATAATTTTATTGATATAATAAAAAATATTAGTAAATGAATAAAAAATAAAATTTTTTTTCAATAACTCCATTTGACACTGTTACTCATTCATCAACATTACCAAATAAATATTGATTTTAGTTGGAGCCACTTTAATTTGTTAGTTTTGTATTACTTTAGAAACTGAACCAAAAAAAAATAAGGTGATATTTATTTTCTGCACGCAAGTATCAACGACATTTTCACTAATTTCTATATCATAAAAACGACAATGTACTTAAAGTGTAAGAGTAAATACCTGTATATTTATCCGCCATTTGGTTTCTAGAGATGTTTACTATTCTAATCATAAATTTTAACAGTGAAAGTATTGGAGTTAATCTATCAACTGCTGTGCCGTTAACTGCACCTTTAAATTTAATCTTTATATTTGAATGTGGAACACTTCCTGTTAGACATCTAGTAGAAGTTCCAAAATTACATGGAGGATATATATTAAATTAATGAAAGAAATTAAAATTGTTTTAAAATATTTTATATGCAATTAACCCGAACTAATAAACATATACATATAAAACATATATTGATGCGTGCATGACTATTAAAATATATATCTGTCACTTTGCTTGTCCTAAAATAAATAGGGCATAAAATATAAACTAACGGTGTACACTAATAATTTTGTATGTGTAAACCAGAAATAAATGAAAAACTGATGGACGTAAATTATAATTAAATTAATTTCAAAACTATAGTAGCTTGTTATATTTGTCACAATAAAGCAATGCATTTCCATCATTATGGAACTAAAGACCTAATTAATGTTTATATTAAAATATTGTATGTTAATTATAATTATTTTTTAAGTACTTCATTGCAATTTTCTCGAAAATAAAACAAAATTAGTGCGTGTCCTACATTAACAATTGTTATAAAAAGCACCTTACATTTAGCTCAGATTTTAATTGTTATTGTATTTATTTTTAAAATTAACTCCTTCCTAATGAGTCGCATTTTCAAACATAGATTTCATTCCATAAACAATAGGATGCAAGTAATTGGCAGTGAACAATATCTTTATTTAAATCGGAAATATTTTTGTCAAATAATTGCACTTCTTCCTGCTTTCTTATTAGCACATGGCATGAGAATAATTATAATTGTTTGTGCGAAAAGAAAAATTAATTCATAAATAAATTACACATTCGAATAATTAATTACAGATATCGTTGTATTACAATCATATCTGTCATGTTTCCAAGACTTGGTTTCGTATTGTAACGCACAAGTGAAAACCTTATTTAGTTTAAATAAATAATTGATTTTGCTGGTAGTGAAGAGAAATTCTTCTTGCGATTACAATAATTGCAAGTTAATAACGGAAATTGTATTAATGTGTTGAACTAATTCGATACAGTTGTCCAGAGTATGTCACATAAAAAAATAAATTACCAATCCACGGATGTGACGTTGACAATGTGTTCCTTCCTTAAAATTTCGACCTGGTAATATTTAATAAACGTTCATTTTTAAAATCTGGTGCAACTTAAATTTAATGATGGTAACTAATTTGTGTAAAACTGAAAATTACTTGATATGCATTTTAATATTAATTATTCAAAGTAAAAGTTAACTAAATTCATATTCGATCAAACAACACAATTTTTATAGTGAAACTATCACGCATGTTTTTATGGCATCACGTAATGTTAATGGATTCACTTTTCAAATTTATTATTAAATTCCCAATCAGCCACACAATTAACATTTACTAATAAGAACACTTCTCTCCTTAAATATGTTAATTTTCAATTTAATGCAACGAGTTGATGTAAGGTAAAGTAAAATGTCTAGACATTCAAATTTAGAAATTATGCCCTTAATGAAATATCATCACGTTGTAAAAGAATATTATAAATATGTAAAACACAATGATAGATTTAAAACCACGTTGACACATCTTAAGTTCTCTCGACACGAGGTATCTAAAATTTAATTCCAGTTCATTCGAATCGGAAGTAGTAAAATTCGAATGTCGACGCCCGACTCGCATACATTTTAATTAGCAATAAATTTATGGTGATACAGGTTTAATGAATGAAGTGCCCCAATTACCAAAATACTACTGTCTTATAAATAATAACGGAAACAACACTGTTTTCAGCGCATCGTTGAGTATTTTGTATATTTAAGAAAGATACTGTTTTAAATAGAGTTTTTATCATCACTAAACGGTTGAGATACCCCGTTTGCAAATTTGCATTGAAAATGTACGGAGAACGTGAACTAGACAAGTATATTTAACACACACAACGGAAAAATTTATTGTTCTTACCATATTATACAATTACAAATGTATGGTAATTAAAGATTAGAGCATACATTAGAATGTGGATGACTATTATTTTGCTTGGCGGAATTTTTCCCTTCGCTTGTTATCTGGGGTGTTGCTGGCACGAGACTCCTTTCAAAATTTTATAACAAAATTAGCATTGTTTGATTGATTATTGGCTCTAATAGCTTTTTTAATATTAAGAATTATTGCCTACATCTCATTTTTTAAATTTATATAAAAATCACTGATGCCTCTATATCTATAAAGCTCTGGTTAAAGTCCAGTTTTGAGCAAATGTAAATCTTAATTTGAAAGCTTGTATTTTATAGTAATTCTTAATTGATGTAAAATATTATTTTTGACCTTAAGAATGAACATTTTTTCCTATATCCCATTTTTTACCTAAAAACTAATGATGCCTTAAACTTTGTCCAAATCTATAACCTTTAGATTCAGTTGTCTTCTGTGGCCATAACTGAACTTGCTTGACACAACCACACTACAGACTAATCTTTACTCTCATCCTTGTGTCACAAGGAACCTTCTGGTGCATGTAGTTCCCCTAAGTTGTTGCACATATTTCTAATCAACTGCTTAAGAAAGAAAGTAAATCAATTCAAAGAATTATCAAAAGAAAAACCAGAAGCATATAACAAGTTAACAACTAATCCATAATTCATGACAGTAGACCCGGAGTATACCCATTCAAATAAATTAAATTGTTATCATTTGTTTTCAAACAGTATTGCCACCCGTATTTCCAGCTTATGTAAATAAAACCGTTGCCCTTGTGGAATTAGTGATTCATCAAACGGTAGACAAAACCATTGATTGCGGTGCGCTATCGTTACGGAATACAGATAGACACCGTCACCAATTTCCGCGATTTCGTGCTTTCGTGACTCCACTTCCTCCAAAAACACCTGTACTCGTCCGGTGTTCACCCCTTCACAGTTTATTGTCCACATTTGCCAATGACCTCGGCGGACGCAGCCGTGGATACGCGACTTATTAATAAAACCTACAAACTATGACGAACATCAAAATATAACCAGTTTACGGGAACCAATGAATGGGAGTTTTACATGGGCATAATTTACAGCTAGTAAATCTTGATCTGATACTGATCATCACTGGTGACTGATGAATGTAGAGCGGAATTGAAAAAAATTGTTTTCACTAAATATTTAATAAAAATATTCAACCCAATTCCATTTAAATCTAATTAGACCTATAATGATGGAATATTTATTTTCACTAAATATTTAATAAAAATATTCAACCTAATTCTATTTAAATCTAAGTAGACCTATAATTATGGAATATTTAGGTTTAATTCTCCGTTACAAGGAGACTGGAATAATGTGTTTAGTCAAGTTTAAATTTTGTTAAGTATCAAGAGAAATTTTAGAAATTGTAAAGAAGTAAACAAATCTTGATAATTGCGAAAATTCTTAATGAATTTAATGGTTGCCAAAAACAAATTCATTTGAAATTTAAATGATTCAAAAGTACGTAAATTTGCATATTTAAAATTATATTAATAACAATTATTTTTTAAATAATAGTTTTAATCATTTAAATCACATTTTATATAATTTATACCACTTTACACATTTATATTATACCAAGTCTGGCAAAGGCATCTTGTCTCGTTTATCAAGAATTAATAAATAACAATTTGCATGCATACAATACTTTAAATGCAATTTTTATTTCCTGCAATAAGAAAATATAATAACCGTCTCAATGAAAAATAAGAATCCCATCGCATTATTCCACTTTAGAAACAATGTTGAGATTCCAACTGAAGAATGTAATTACCGTTTATTGCTCGATGGATATTAATGAACTGAAAAGTAAAACTGCTTATTATAGAAAATAATTTAATTAAACTAGGGCACAAATGAAAATAAGACTAGCCGCGGAAAATGTGACGATGTCACACATACATGTGATTATCCGGAACTTATTGTTTACTAGGAAATGAGCCGATTTCTCAGTAACATGTATTTGTTATTTAGTATGAATATTTAAGTAAATCAATTTTATTATAATAGTGGTAATGAACAAAATGTAACAGGAATATGAAGATAAGAAAAATTTAGATGGGTGGTCTTGTTACTTTATTCTATTATAAAACAAAATATTTCAGTGAATGTATAGAGACTTTTAATAATAATAGTGCATGAATTTTTATGTGAGCGACGTGTCTCAATATTATTAGCGAAAGTTATTAGAAGGTTCACCTCCAAAATTGATTGATATCATTGTTTAACTATATTGTTAAGTACAGATTTATGTGACGAATAAATAGCAACGACCATACGTTTGAAATGCTTTAATTAACTCACTTAAACGTATCATGGCAGTAAATTCACTTTCAAAAATGTATCTGGCATCTGGCGTGTATTTTATAATGATACAACGCACCATATAATTGAGGCACATATCTATTATTTAAAATTACACAGTAATACAATTATTTCGCATTATAAATTTCAAATAATGAATAAATAAAAAATAATGTCCCATTGTGTGTCTTTTAATAGAGAAATCGATAATAAGTAAAATTTTATTTGTTAATTATGGAGGTTGGTCAGAAGTAAACATTAAATGTATGCTAATGAGTTCTCATGTTATGCATATCGAATTATTAAATAAGGAAGTTGTGAATAGGGCTACTTCTTGCCAATTTTTTCGAAGAAACAACCGCAGACATCCGAACCTCACGCTTTCTTATTCTTATTGCTTGCTGTGTGGTTTGCCACAGTCTGGGTGTTATGCTTACATAAACTCCTTGTTTATTTTAATGAATCTATGCCGTAATTGTTACTGGTAATAGGAAATTAAAATTATAACTAAAACCATTATAGCCATTATAAAATCATCTCGTGAAAGCTGAACCAATGACAAAATCACTTCTTCAATTATTTTAAGTTGGAGTTGGACAGCAATAAGTGTGTGATTGGTGAATAAAACGTACAAATATACATTATATGCAGGATGTATCAAGATAAATTAATTAGATCAGATAAAAGATCTGAGTATTCAACAGTAGCACTCTCGCATTGTTGTAACTGTCGCATTGTTATTTGATACGTTTATGCAACGTATTCCCATTCGCATTCCTACAATTCAAAGAATTAAAATTTTCTTAGTATTGCAGTTGTGAAACGAATGCACGATTCGTGTGTGTCTATTATGAAGTTACTGACTCGACACAGATTGCTAAACGTTGAAAATTGCACGTTCTGAGTGGTGCCAGCACGGAAATTTCAACTCGTTGATATTTTTGGCAGTTCGGTGGTATTTGGAGGCAGTTTTCTTGATGCACGGAAAAGAACGGTAATTGCAGGTAGAGTGGGAACTTGATGCGAAATTAAAAAGTTTACTGGAAGTTTTTCTTGAGCTAGGACACACGGAGCGAGAAATCTTTGTTGGAATATATGTATTCTTTAAAAAATGTATCAACTATGCATATTTAACACACAACGGAAAATGTATTGTTCTTACCATATTATAGCGTATAATTACAGATATATTAAAGTGATTAAAGATTACGGCATACATTAGAATGTAGATGACTATTATTTTGCTAAAGAAATTTTACTCTTCACTTGTTGTCTGTAGTGTTGTAAGCGACTCATTTCAAAAGTTTATAAAATAATCTCTGTTACTTTACTGAATATTTTCTAATAAGTGGAAAATATTAATTTCATACTTAGAGATAAACATTTTATTGTCTTAAAATTTCTCCAAATCTATAACCATCTATATATATACCATATAAGATTCTGCTGTTAAACTTCTTACTAGACAAAACTAGACAAAAAATTTGTGATACCCACAGTCAAATAAGGTGGCGATTCAATTATGCTATGAGGAGCTTCAGTTCTAGAGTAGTATCCCTTAAATCGATATTAGACTACAAACAATATGGATGATATTGAAGAAATGATTATCTTAATAAATGTGTATCAACATGAAAACGATCCCAAAAACAAATCCAAAATCGTGACAGTTTGGTTAAAAGATCAAAGCATCGATGTTCTGTTTTGCCCGTCCTATCTCCCTATTGAAAACATGAAGCATTACAAACATTTTATAGAATAAGAATAGAGTAGGTAATATTTATAATACTGTATAAAATAACAATAATGAATTAATACTATTTGAACATTTCACATTAAATAAAAGAGTTTTGACAAAAATATAAAACAATTTAAAAAGTTTCTATGATAATGGTCACCTCTGTATATACGAATGCTATTCAGTAATTGTAATTGAGGTAGCAACTTGATTCGAAACGATAAGCCACAAGAAATTTTTCTTGAATTGTGATATACGGAATGAGAAACTCTTGTTTGAATATCTAAAAAAGTTCAATCTACTTAGGTAACTTAAAAATAATAAAATTAATTAATAATTGGCAATATTATTAAGTTATAATAATGTGTAGAGAGACGAGGTTTACGAAAATAAAGGTTATCATGTAAAATATATTTTACAATTTGATCATTTTAAACGTACATTTATTAACCTCGTTCTAGTTTTTTGATGGACCAGAGGTATTATGAAATTATTTTGGTTAATTTTTGACATCCGCTCAACATGAAAATCCGCTGTGGTTTAATCTTGTCATGTACACACTTTCAACTAGTTACAAATTAAATTAAAAAATAAATAAATTAGGTTTGGGTTTAGTTTTTGGTTCAATTAGTGTCACAGAGTATGCAAATATAAGAACATACACACATACAACAAAATGTTAAATGAACAAAATGTGACTAGTGTTTAATTTCTGGTTTACTGGTTAGGTCAATGAGCTTCAAACTTAAAAACAGTTAGATACTCATATAAACAACAATTGTCATGTAGAACAAGTTAGCATTGTTTTAATAACTTTATAAACCTGTTGAACAAATTTTTAATATAGTAGAACTTTTTAAAAACAAATAATATAACAAACAATTACATATTTTAGACTAAAATATATTTAATAAAAAAAAAATGATTTTCAATCCCTATTAAAATAATTAATAGTAATAATATTAACAAATTAAAAAGTAGAATTAATCTATACATAGCTCAAGCGTTGTTAGCAACACCCCAATATTGAAATGCTGTTTCATATATAGTACAATTTTGTAATAATGCATATATTAGACATAAATTATAGGAATTTGTTTCTACGAGTACAGTTAATTGCAGAAACATTAAAGCGCGCACCTACTTCATTTTCCTACCGTATTAAAATGAAAACGAAAAGAAAATTACGAGTGTTGAATTTACTTAGCCTTATTAAACTGTTGCACTGCGAGAGAGTGATGTTGTAGTCATCGCAGTTTGTGCAAAAGAAACAGGATTATTATAATTTATGAGACAAATTACAAGTTATTCAGTGCGTGTTCACTTTTTAAATTTCACTTATTAGAGTTTCAGTAAGTAATCACATCAACTCGATCGCTGACTTTCAGTTGAGGATGTGAATTTTGAAAAAACGAAAAAAATTAGAATGTACGTGTCCGTGTGTTTTGCATACTGATGCAAATCGATTTGATGTGAAGTGTAATTAGCTTATCGGAGATTTGGCACGCTTTTATACCGCAGGGTGGGAAACTTGGATGTTCCACAATATTATCTTTTATTTATACGATAATCTTCTTACCGATTGTGTGCATGTTATTTTGCATTATCTGATTATAGAAAAGCGCTTTCTAATAATAGTAAACCAATATCCGCATTTATCAGATAATTATTTGCATAACAATTAAATTTAATGTAATTAACTTAAACCGGTAATTATAACTAACACCCACGATATAAAAGTATATCGGCACGAAATGAAAATATGGATGCAATAAGATATTTTATGAAATGCAGGATATGCACTATTTACAATTATCTGTCGGCAATTTGTTCTACTGCTGATTGAAATGCGTTATTACCAATTCGATTTGATACACATAGCGGACGTCTTGTTCAGCATTCCTTTTGTTGTTATTCGAAAGAATTTCCTTTAAACGAAAAAGACAAGTGGAAAGTGTGGGCATGTGAACTATTATTAACCATAAAATTTAAATATTAGATACAAAATACTGTTTTTATTAAAAACAATTATTATCCAATTTTATTGTTCCAATTTCATGATACGAAAACATGTAATCGTTGCGCTTGAGCAATTTGTTTCAATAATAATCTATTACAGTAAGTAGGTAAGAAGGATCGTGACACTGAAATCGGTACAAGATGGAAAAATTGTAATTCTTCAAAAAATACATATACAATATAAGAATAGTTATTCTATTTCCAAGAAATATATTGGAATTTATTTTTTGTCAAATCTCAGTACTATTGTATTTTAATTTTAAAAAATGGTGTTATCTGATTTATTCAAGAGTCTCCTATTCTAAATAATTTGCGCCTACAAGCACGCACCTTTTTTATGTGAGGGAACACAATGAGGCACGCACACTCATTGTCTCTAAATCGTTCGATAAACAATGAGATAGCGTTTAATTAATTTACCACCGATTTACACAATAGAGGAAACATGGATCGTCATTTTATTAGCGTTGTAACATTACAAGTGTGGGCTGTTACGTATTCGTTACGAAACTTGTCCGTCAACAGAATTTCGTGGGAACAATGTTAATTGTTGCACTCACTGCAAGTTGTATTCCGTATAAAACAAAAAAGGCGTTAATTGTAAAGAAAGTGAGTCGTTATTATGACAATATATGTAGGTATGTTCTGAGGTTCATCAAAAACAATGATTGAGACTACGGTACATGCAACTATTATTGCACATCGCATTGTTATTGTTGTTTAACATTGATTCTCGTGAGAGTAGCCAGTTAATTACATTCTACAGTACCATTAGAAAAATTATATAAATTATTTATATGTATCAATAATTGTATAAACTTCCAGACTCCACGAAAGAATGAGTAAGAGCATGGGATAAATTAAGAAGCTTTTGTATAAAAAAAGAAACTAGCTTCTTCAGTTGTTTCCACTGAGAACTAAGAAATATAAGTGCCCCATAAACAAAAATCGATCGTTTCTATTGTTTTATGAATTAATCTTATGTAAAATAACATACTGTGTTGGTCATCAACTTTTTAAAATGTTTTTTGTAAGTTGCAGCTCCAGCAGAACCGTCATTTTTTTTAAATTAGGATAGACTCGCCTCTAAAAACTAATCGTCTGCACAGTTCTGTGATTCACTGAATGTAGTCCTAAATAATTCAAAATTGGACATTTTTAATAAAAACCAGGGTTTTTCTTGTAAGTTTGGGGTCAAACTAACCCTCATCCACTAACCATTTTCTCTCAATCTTTGAATTTCAATTGACAATAAGATTTGATTATTTTTTAACATTCGATTTATCCAGTCATCGATTTTCTTTCAAGTTTTTGGTAGCTACTACTACTTGGCCAATTTAGACCAATGATTAAATAATTATAATAAGCAAATGATCGCTAATAAACAATCAATATCAGAGAGCAATAAGAGACCATAAGGTAAAACAGTCATATAATTATGGCTATTACTGTATATTAAATACTTCAATTAATTTAGATTCTTATCCATAAAGGGATTCTTATGTGCATAAAAAATGTATTATTTGCAAAAGGAAAATTATATGTACCTACACGATAGACTAATTTCATGGTAATTCGTATATATTATGGAAAATGATAATGTGTGCACATGCAATGGTCAATTCACTGATCTATTATATGGTCAACGTCCGCGGAAACAACGTATGGATGCACATCAAGAGCTCTGCTGAGAAATGGTTTTTCTTTTAAGTCGCATAATTTTGCGTGAGATGAGAAACTCCAGTAAACATTATACTGTTCGGATCTCCACAATCCCTTTCTTTTAACGTAAATCGAGTATTTAGTAAAAAGTATAACAGCTGGTGAATTAAAATAATTGGAAAAACACTTAATTGAAACCTGCCGTTATTAATATACAAAACCTCAAGACAATGTTGAAATTGTTTTAATGGCATAAACGTCCTATTTGTTTCAGTGAAAGCCACACACTAAAATTGAGACTTCACCAAGGGGAAAATGCAACCATGAGAAATAAGACAAATAAGTCAACCATCGAATTGGAGACACACGTCCTCATTATATCTTCATAACGACATGATCTGAACGCAATCCGACCACAGAAATGGATCGTAGACTTTTTGCCAAAATTAAAAACGCGTTGCGGACATTTAGCGGTTACTTCGTGAAGATTAAATTCAAATCGACGACGAACTTTCAGTGTTTTATTATTGTGTTTTTAGTGCTATTAAATTATAATGTTAGTTCGGTAGTCTGCAACAAGCCTCCTAGATTTTTAATTGATGGCCAAACGGAAATCGTTTTAAGACTGAAAGAAGGTGAAGAGACACCTGTAGGTGAGTAGAACCATTTCCTATTTAAAAATTAATTTTTATTTATTTATGCGTTTTCTACTACTAAATAAGTAAATTTATTATAATTATAACTGAATTCATTTAAGGAATGTAGTTTTTAAAGGTGATTAACCAAGCTATTATCATCAATTATTTATATTGATTATGACAATTAATTAACTTCGGAAGTTGTCTTTAACGGTAATAATTTTCAATTTGGGGTACCTTTTAAATTAATTTATTTAACATTTATTTCCGGATAATAATAATTATAGATATTTAAATATAAATTAGATTTTTTTTAATTCACATCTTTTTAATCAACAAATTTCATCATGATTCTAACTTCTCCTCTGTCTAATTCACAATTATAGCAAACATTGTCTTAATATTACTGATATTTATACAATAGCAGCAACAATAATATTATATTTTCCTTGGCTCATTCACACTATAATCTTATAAAAGCCACATTTCCTACCGTATCTGCATTCCTAGTAACTAGGGAAATACTATTTTTAAATTTCTAACATGTGGGATTAAATATTTGTTACAGGTACTTTAATTTATAAATTAAGAGGTGCAGATCCTGACGGAGATAGACTGCAATTTGGCGTTCGTAATAGTCCAGGAAGCGACATTATTCGGGTGGAAAGCACTTCACGCACCGAAGCTAACGTCTACTTAAATAAGGAACTTGACAGAGAGGTAAGTCACCTTTTGAGACTTTTTGCTTTAAACTCGTACTAAAACCAACTAGATTCGCTAGTATCCCGTTAAGTTCCGTGGGTATGTAATACCATAAAAGTTTTCAAACAGTATCAAGTGAACTGAAACAACCTTTAATATTTTTGAATTCAGATTTCTGTATGATAACAATATTGTTTTGATGTCTAGGAAAGAGATGAATATGCTCTGGTCCTAACATTGACTGATGGCCATCTGGGACAAGGAAATTATGTGACTCAAAGTCTTTTACTTCTGGTCGAGGATGTGAACGACAACGTCCCAATATTTAAAACTCACCAACCTTCCGTAACGATAAGAGAAGACGCGCCACCAGGTCCAATAGCCACACTTGAGGCGACGGATGCGGATGAAGGTCCTTATGGTCAAGTGGTGTATCATTTACAGGAAGCCGACAACGACAGGTCTTTATTCGCAGTCAGCACCGTTGGGGAAAAAGCAATAGTTCGTCTCGTAGGTATGCAACTCTGTTTACTCACAGCATACCTGGGTTACAGAAGCATATAATTAAATTATTTCAGGAACATTGGATTACGAGCGACAAACAGTTCATCAATTAAAAATTTTAGCAGTAGATAGGGCGAAAGAAGGTCGAGTTAATACAGGAACTGCTGTTCTGTTAATTAAAGTAGATGACATTGAAGATCAACCCCCTGAATTTGTACGAGTGACTCCTATCGCAAGAATACCAGAAAATGTTCCAATTGGGACATCTCTAGTACAAGGTAAATTAAAACACAATCACAAATAAATTTTATTAACTCCATAGACTTCAGTTACTGCAGTAGATGGAGACAGAGGAGTTAATAATCCCATCCAGTACTCACTATCATCAAACAGTATACCGGACGTTTCCGAAGTTTTTACAATTGATAAAGATACGGGGGTAGTTCTAACTTCCAATGTGCTGGATAGAGAAGCGGGGTCAGATACTTATATTTTACAAATTACGGTAAATTAATTAACGATTTTCATATTACTCCTTATCTAAATTATGAAAATTATTACTCACAGGCTACAGAAGTTGGGAGTGCCATGGATCCACCACCTTCATCCAATACTGAAGTAACAATCATGGTGATGGACGAAAATGATGAAACCCCAAAATTTAAGAGCATCCGCTATGAATGTGAAATTGCAGAAAATGCACCAATTAACACACCATTAACATTTTTAGGATATACCAAACCGGAAGTATATGATTATGATCAAGTAATATTTTTATAGTTTTCAATCGTTAGGTCATCTAAATATTTTTTTATTATAGGGAATTAATGGAACATTTCAATTATATGTAAAAGGAGCAAGTGATATTTTCGAAATAACGCCAAGCAAAGCGATAAACGAAGCAACCTTTATGATCAGAGTAAAAAACTCTACAGCACTTGACTACGAAAAAACCAAATCGATTAATTTCAGTATCATTGCCAAAGAAATAGTTAAAGTGAACCCAAAATTTAGCGAAGTTGCAGTTAGGGCTTATCTACTAGATAGAAATGATAATTATCCCGAATTCACAAAAACCATTTACGACGTGATGGTACCTGAGAACTGTGATATCGGGACCACAGTAGCTTGGGTTCAAGCTCTTGATGATGATTCCGGAAATTTTGGTACTAGTGGTGTACGATATACTAATATAGCTGGCAGTATAGAACACATGTGCGTTAACTAATTAATATTAGCCCCAATGATATCACAGATTGTAATATAAATTTGTTTAGGCTCAATTTACATCCAACTTCTGGCGTAATAACAGTAAAAACAGCTGGTGGACCAAACTGGGATAGAGAACAAGTATCAAGACATTACCTAACCGTAGAGGCACGAGATGATTTGGGTAATGGCAACAGAAATACTGTTCAACTCATAATCAATATTGAAGACGTCAATGATAATGCGCCTATATTTACACAACATCGTTATGAAGCCAGATTAATTGAAAATAATAAGGAATTTGAAGCTCTATTAAAAGTAGAAGCACGCGATGGCGATTTAAATGGTACTTATTAACATGAACATCACAAAATTGGATGTATAATTACGATTTATTTATTTTATAGGAACAAAAAACAGTGAAATTGAATATTCATTGTTTGGGGAACTTCATACAAATTTCACAATAGATTCTGTCACAGGCATTATAAAACCCATAAAACCTCTAGATTTTGAATTACTAGAGGGTCCTTCCAAAGAAAATGTCAGGCCTCTGTATTTGACCGTAAGGGCAAGAGACTGGGGAGTGCCTAGTTTATTTTCTGATATTCCTCTCGTCATTTACGTCGAAGATATGAATGACAACGCCCCCACATTTGAATTTATGTTTTATAATAAAACTATCCCTGAGAATTTAGTCGGTGGAACATCCATACTCCAAGTATGCTAAGATGCATGATTTAAATTAATCATATTTTTATTTGTACTTTACTTTTTTTTTAGGTTCGTGCTATAGATTTAGACGGCTCTTCTCCAAATAATCAAGTTGTCTACAGAATTCAAAATGGAGCATCCGATAAATTTACAATCGATGCTGAATCTGGAATAATATCAGTGGCACGTGGGGCTTCGTTGGATCCCGATTTAACTCAAGGGAGAAAAATGCAATATTCTTTAAGTGTAGTAGCTTTAGACGGTGCACCTGGAGAAAGTCAACTGCATGCTGCTGTAACTGTTAATATTACAATATTGGATGTGAATAACAAAAGTCCCACGTTCCAAGAACCTGGCACAATAGTTATCAAAGAAAATGTTCCAGTAAGAGCACTGACAGTATTACATATTTCCCAAAAAATACTAAAATATATTTTTAGGTGGGTACTATTGTTTCCAGAATTAAAGCAGACGATTTAGACAATAGTGCCAATTTAGAATATATTATCGATGTTAAGTCATGTGAAGCAAAAAATGAAATTGGTGTACTTTTAAAAGTAGATGATTTTGATTGTGCTAGTGCATTTTTACTTGATTCTCAAACTGGTATACTCACAGTGGGAAAGCCCCTCGATCGTGAGATAGTAGAAGTATTTAGAATTGGTCTGTTAGTGGAGGATAAAAGTTCTGAAACAGGCCCTCAAATTGACGCAGGTAAAAGGAAGCTTCGCAAAATGTTATTGTTATAATTTAATTATGTTCTTCTTTAGCATGGATCACAATCATAGTTGAAGATATAAATGACAACAGTCCTAAATTTCGTCAGCCCTATTATAAATTCTCGGTAACAGAAAATAGTAAAAATGGTGTACCCATTGGTGTAGTATTAGCAGATGATCATGATAAAAATAAAACAATTACATTTACTTTGGAAGGAAGACCGGAAATTACCGGGATGTTACATTTAGATAAAAACACTGGTGAAATTGTCGTGGCCAACAAAATTGATCATGAAGCTTATGACTGGTTAAATTTAACGGTAATATTTTATTTATCTAAAATTATATTGATTTCATTACAAAAACATCTGCTTAAAGGTTAAAGCTGTCGACTCCGGAATACCCCCAAGATCTTCTCGTGTCGAGTTATTTATTCAAGTATTAGACGAAAATGATAATAATCCCTATTTTGTATCAGAGCCTAGAATTTTAATGATTCCTGAAGACACACCTCCTGGAAGACAAGTAGCCATAATAGAAGCATTAGATGCAGATTCCGGGGAATTTGGAAAAATTACATATCTTTTAGATAGAATCTCATCTCAAGGAAAATTCAGCTTGGATGCAGACACAGGTATATTAAAAGTTGCTGATAAAATAGACAGAGAAGAAAAATCCCATTATTTATTGGTTATCGAAGCATGGGATAATTATCAATATGGTTTCAATAATGGAGAAAGTAGAAATGCTTTTAAACATATTAAGTAAGTAGCTTTTATGAAACAAGCTACGAAAAATCGACATCAAATATTTGTTTCTAGTGTCACTATACTAGATGTAAACGACAACGCTCCTGTTTTAAATGTACCACCCCATTGTGTCAATATCACAGAATTTCATGAACCTGGTCAGCCTATCACAATTATTTATGCTTCAGATGCTGATGATCCAGAAACTTCTAATGGACAAGTAAGCATAAAACACTTTTAAGCAAACGACATAAATAATTTAAACATAACATTTTAGGTTATTATAGACATATCAGATGGGAATCATCTAAATTTATTTGCGCTAGAACAAATTACTGATTGGTCTGCAGAAATTCGGTCCACAGCTAGCCTCAGAGGAAGGCACGGAAATTATACTTTAACCATTAGAGCTCAAGACTTGGGCACACCTAGTCACCTTGTGGAAGTTCCTTTTCAAATATGTGTTACAGATTATAATGACCATCCACCCGTATTTATTAGTCCACCACATAATTCAACTTTAAGAATACCTGAGGTAAATGGCATCATTATTTACAAAACAATTTTAGTTCATATTTTCTTAATACATATTGTAATTTTAGAATGCAACGATTGGAAGTGCACTTATTCAAATTAAAGCTACAGACGAAGATGTGGGTCCTAATGGAGCAATTCGTTACAGACTAAAAACTGATCCAGCTGGCCACTGGAAAACCTTTGAATTACAACCTCTTTCTGGAATTCTGGAACTGCGTTTGCCTTTAGATAGGAAGAAACAGAAAATATATGACGTAAATATATATGTGATACATTTAAATGATTATCGACAGCATAATTACATTTTATAGATTAGAATTGAAGCATACGATTTAGGAATACCTACACCCCTAAGTTCCGACTTAGATCTCACAGTATATGTGACAAACATCAACGACTATCAACCTCAATTTTTGGTGGATGAATTTTTGGTAAATTTTACAGGTAATAATTATTTAAAGGGGAAATTTATCCTTGTAATAAAATTATTTGTACATTTTTTCAGAAAATAAAGCGGGTGGTGTCGAAGTTCAAAAATTACCAGGAACCATAGATAGAGATGAACTAGAGTTCGAAGGTCCACCAGCACCAATATGCTATTTCGTAATTGGAGGCAACGAAAACAATTTATTTAATGTACATCCTTACAATCACGTTCTAACAACAACACGATCCTTAGACAGAGAACAACAAGAAGCTCATTTAATTTTGATAAAAGCCACAGAAAATTGTGAAAATCCTCCTAAAAATCAAAGTTTCTTTGATCCTGGAGATGACACTCAGTTAAAAGTGATAATAAGAGTTATAGATGTAAATGATAATGCTCCTAAATTCATACACAGAGTTTTCACTGGTGGCGTTAGCACAGCTACAACATTTGGAACTACTTTTATGGAAGTGAAGGTATTCGGTGAAAATAAATTGTAAACATGAATTAAGGGAATAATATTTTAGGCAGAAGACGCAGATGAAGGTAGAAATGCATTGATATCGTACTATCTGATAGGTAGAATACAAATGACTTTAACTGAGGGACTGGAAAACCTTCACAGAGCACCATTTATAGTAGACAGAGAATCTGGAGCTGTTCAATTAAATTTTGATCCGCAGCAAGGAATGAAGGGCTACTTCGATTTTATGGTGCTGGCAAATGATACCGGCGGTTTACAAGACATGGCAAGAGTATTCATCTACCTTTTAAGAGAAGATCAAAGAGTCAGGTTCGTACTTCGACAGAATCCACCAGAACTACGAAATCGAATAGAATCATTCAGAGAGTAAGTATTATAAAAATTAATCTATAAATTAATAAAAAAATATACTTTGTCCGAAGAACTCTTGGGAATGTTACTGGCGCAATAGTAAATGTAGATGAGTTTAGAGTTCATGCAAACCATGATGGAACTGTAGATAAAACTAGGACAGATTTATATTTACATTTAGTAGATAGAAATGACAATTCAATATTAGAGGTTGAAGAAGTGCTCCGTTTAGTGGATCAAAATACGGAGAAGCTTGACGAACTTTTTAAGGTGACTACGAATTATACAATTTTCAAAATTGTCGTTATTACATATTTTTTTAGGAGTTTAACGTATTGGACACACAGCCAGGAGGCACATTAGCTTTGAAATCGGAACAAGCCAACAACACCACATTTTGGTTGACCGCATCATCATTATTCCTCTTGTTGCTTTTGATACTATGCTTATCTTTGTGTATAAACCAAAGACAAATCTATCACAGAAAACTAAAGGCTGCCACCGCAACCGCATATGGTGGGAATTCTAATTGTTTGCATTAATATTTGGTGAACTTGTGTGTGTTTCAGTACGAGCAGATTCGGAAATAGACGGCAGAGGTTTAAGCGTAATCAGTGGAAGGGTTCCAAATACAAATAAACATAGTATGGAGGGCAGCAATCCAATCTGGTTAAGAGCTTATGCACATGAGTGGTATAAAAATGTGGATAATATAAGGTGACACAAACAAAGTAAAATATAATTTCAGTAATGAAAAATATTATTATTTATGGTTTTCAGTCAAACCTCCGAACATGACTCACTGGATGAAAACGTAGTCGGTTGTGGAGACACATCATCCGTTGATAATTTACCTCCGTCCAATGATGGTTCCCCGCGGAACCAAAATTTATACCAAACTCTTCCACCAGCTCCACCTCCCCGTAAATTGGAAACAACCGAGTTATGATTAAAGTTTAGAATAAACAATTATTTTAGAACGAATAGAATAGAGCCATTAAATGAAGAAGACGACACCTCAATGTGAATTGAAGCATTCAATTCTTTTATTTCTATAAATAAATTGTAAGCTTTTAATACCTAAATTATGAATCATCACTATTTTCTAACTAGGTAGCCGTAAAATATGTCACATTAAATTTTCCAATAAAAAATAAAATGTGATTCAAATAAAATAATGCCAAATAATAATAGTAGACAGACAAAATAAATATAGGAATCTAGTTAGAATAAATATTATTCAAAGTCTGAATCGTAAACAGCAGTTCTACTCGTTCTAACTGTACATATTACTTTGCTCATTATAAATTTAACAACGATGTATTGTATTTATTTATTTCTTCGTATAGTAATAGTTTTTGTAAATATGTACCGTAATGTTAATAAAAATTTGTTAATAAAAATTTTATAAAAAAGTGTTTTGATTTGAAAAAACCCATTGTAACCAACGAACATGCGTTGGTTTGTATGATTTTTAAATACCTATAAAATTTGTGAATGATTCATCTAACAATCCCACATCTATTTGTAAACACACATAAACATTAGCTAAACTTTACCGAACAATTTAGTTGGAAAATTTATTAATGTCGCGTTATCGAATTGAGATTTAAGTGAAACTTTGTAGTTAGCTTTAATGTCATTAAAACATATTAAAATCTTATACTAGCACTTTTGAAAATAGATACGAAGGTGTAATAATAGATTTTCGTAATGGATATAAATGTTTAAACAGTAAATAAATATAAATTTAGTCATACCTATTTTTGTTTTATGAAAATTTATCGCAATTAGATGCCTGACACCCTATAAATTCAACTTGGTCATATATTTTTCTGCCTTTTCAACCTCCTAGTGAGATTCGTGTCTCAATTAATGCAACCATACTTGTATTAATTTTGACATGATTAAAATTAAACAGTGAAACATTCCAACAATTAATTATCATACTAATTATTATAATTATGCATATATAGATACTTACTTTTTATTATCTATTATAAGCATATGAAGCAATAAACTGCAATATAAAAGAGGTTTATCATGACGATCGTAGCATATTTTATTTTATCCTTGAATGAAATATAAAGTTGTGACCAATTTACTTTAATAAATATAATAATGGTTTTTACACATTTAGGCCAAAGAAAATAACCACATGAATGGATGATCTCATCGTAAATGTTGTGAATGATAATGATAAAATTTGTAAATTTCACAAGTAAGAAACTTATCGAACTTCTGCTTATATTACATTTGGATTTGAGTTATGATGAACATTTGTCACAATACAATAAATAATTGTAGGATGTATATTATACAAGATTGTGTAGAAACATAAATAATATATCTATGCCATGTCATATCTATTTTTAAACTTTAATTAAATACAAGGGAAAGTAAAGCGACTATATCAAAACCATCAGTTGGTATTTCTGTAGGTTTGTCTTTGGAATTGATTAAGAGTAACCTTTTGTTACTATTCTAATTTTAAAGTGTCATGTAAGATATTTTTAATTATTGCTGTGCAATATTATATATAGAAATTATTTATGTATGTTAAATGTTTATCTTAACTGACCTTGGAAATACGTTTTTTATTATTCTTTAATTTTAAATGTACTAGTGGCTAATTGCAATTTCAAATAGAGACATTTTTGTTTAAAACTGATAAAAAAATTGCGTGCCTCATAAAATAGATGTGTTTCCTTCATTAATTCATAATTTTATTATTGAAACAGTCAACTAATCGGTCCGTTTTTAAACGTGAGGCGCCAGAAACGAATTTTAAGTTGTGAAATGTTTATGGAGCAGCTGCAACTGCAGGTGGAACCATGTTTGCGTAAAAATATTTCAAGAACTAATCAATTTGACACTCATTATTTATTTATTGTCATTTAAGTCTGTCCATCATTAAATTATTTAAGTTTATTATTATATTATTATTATTGTAATGCATATATCAATTATACATGTAAATTTAAAATTTATTAAAATCCGTTTATGTTTTTATTATTGTAAACATATTAATTTTTATTATCAATAATAATTATAAAATACTAAATGAATTTTAATATCCTGATCTAAATTTAGATTTTTGTCATGTTGTTGGTCCGCAAAGAACGTGCTAAACACGACGTAACAATACTTAGGAAGGTTTCATATAAAATTTAATATTAATAATTATTCAAGTCCTTACGAATGTCAAGAACTCGTATTATTGCCTATCCAACCTGACGTAATAACCGCGTTTAGATATTTTGTCATCTTCGGCACACCAGTTTGACCAAACGGTCTTGCTCGCGCACACAACCTTCTCGTGTAAATTTAGCTGTATCCAAGTGCTGCTCGACAAACATAAGAACGGGACTAACCGACGGAAACGAATTTCTAAATTTCAGATTTTAAGCGACGAGGAACACTACTCAGTTGCGAATCGCTGTTCCAAGTTATAACTTCGTATCAACAGTGTATATAAATAAATAAGTAATAATGCGCCAGCTATTATCGCGGTGGTTTAGTAATGTTGTTGATTTGTTTTATATGTAGGAATGGCGGAAAATAAGCCGGATACCGTACCTGGATTGGGATTCAAGGATAAAGAGAAGGCTCAGGAAACCATCAAAATTTTAGAGGGCAGAGATCCTGATTATCAAAAGTTGGCCATCAAAGGGCTCATTGGTCGGGCAAAACGTACATTAACATGTAAGTTGGAATTGTCTATTAGAGATTTGCAGTATTTTTAAATTAAGCTATATACACTCGGTTTATTTATGAATTGTTTACCATACAAAACTCAAAAGCGTTGCCAACATAACAAAACCTTCATAAACAATCCGATTTGATCCAGACAGAAAATTAGTATCGATATTAATTCTTTGTAAGAGCAGTTAAATTTTACTGATATTGATTTCTTGTTTTTTTCAATCGTGCGCGTTGATAAATAACACTTCAAGTTAATTCGAGAAATTAACTATAAAAATAAACCTAATTAATTGTTATCTTATCGCTTGTTACATACATAAATTATTACCTCCTAGTGAGATTATTTAGTTAAATGTATTCTAAAACTATTGCAAATTATATTTTTACATTTTTTGTCCTAAAAAAACAAGTACTTGGCAACGTGAGCTTATTATTTATACATAGAATTTGTCTTAATTTTGAATTTGGGTTTAAGAAATCTATTAATAAATGTTATATATTGTCAATGTCTTTTAAAATATAAAATTTTAATAATAAATAAATTATTTATTTGCTCCTTTACGAAAATTATTTAACTTTAATCCAATTATTTTTAGTAACAAAGGATAAAGATAAGCTACAAAACATTAATGACGCCTTGGCCATATTTGAGGAGTGGTTGAAAAATTTCGAATACGACAACAGATCGAAAGAAAACAGAGCATATTTACCTTGTTCAACTATACAGTTACTGCTGCCTCTTAAAGAAAAATTCGAAATCAAAGATGAGAAAGCCGATGCTTTCTTCAATGCTTACAAAACAAAGGCGAAGGGTGAATACAAAAATTTGAGAACAATAGCCAGTGGTGACGATGAACCCACATGGGATATTGTAAGAAACACTGAACTGAAAAAACTACTGAAAGAGTTAGATGAGTCTAGACCTGATTTGTGGAAAGATGATTTGCCCACAAAAGAACATTTGCAATTAATTTTATGGGCATACAGTCCCGACGCCAATAAAATTAAAAAGAGTTTATCTTTATTCGAAGAAAAATTGGGAGCGCCTAAGAACAGTGATAAATCGGAGAGTGATGAGGATGATGAAGACAGCGATAAGAAACCCAGTAAAAGGAAGTCTTCTGGTGAAGACGAAGACGAAGAGTCTCCCAAGAAAAAAAGCAAGAATGATTAAGTATTTATTTTTAAGATATTTTTCGGTACCTTTTTTGTATTTTAAGTACCTTTTTATTTGTTACTTAATATGTGTATAAAATATATATTACAATAAACATTTAGTTATTTTATTTTCCATAAAAAGTGGTGTATAACTTGTAATAATAATTTTCTTAATTTGTATAATATTGTAATTAAAATATACCAAAATATATTTATCAATCAGTATCAAGGTTGTGCATATATTAAATTTAGGTACACATTCATTAATGTAGTAAAAAAGCATAAATAAATACTTCAACTGTGTTTAGAAAGATATGTATATGTATGAATGTATATTGTTGTTGAAATTAAAAAAGGGTAAATGTAAAAACCAAAACGAGAGTATTTTAACTAAATTGTAATTAATAAATTAATTTTTTTATAAAAGATATCACAAATGATATATTGTTTTTATACACTGTATTCTCCATAATTGTTTTTATTTTCCTTGGAAATAGGTTATATGAATAATTTATATAAATTAGTAAAAATTTACACCACTAGCTGAATTGACTATACATTAAAATAATTATGTAAATTTTATATATAATATAATAGTTATGAAAATATCATACATACCCACAATGTTCACGGAAGTCACAATGAGTCACAGACACAGACAGGTATCTAAAAAAGTAATGCCTACTTCAAACTGAATTCAATAGATGGCCCCATAATCGCTCAAGTGACATTTGTATATGTTGATTGTTTACAAATGTCAAAAATACAACAAACCTAATACTACAACATATACATTTTTATTAATGGTATAACAAATCGGTAGGCGGTAATTATCTTATGTATACATTTATACTTACATACAGAAGCCTAAATGTGCGCCCTTCTTAAATAGGGTTATGGCTGACACAGATTGTTTAAGTGAAAGTGCTAGCTCTGTCTGCGATGAAGAACGGGTGAGACGTTTGTTTCAAGCTTGCGATGCCAACGGGGATGGTTATATTGATAGGTACTGTAATTCACAACCACCTACAATACAAAATGTTTCATTCACCATTTGTTTTAGCCAAGATTTGTTGGCAATATGCAAAGAACTGAACCTGGAGGATTCATTGGATGAACTGATGCTGCAACTTGGTGCTGATTCTCAGGGAAGAATATCTTATGACCAATTTTTACAACGTAGACTTGCCTTAAGACCACAAATAGATGCTCTCAAAAATAAGGACAATAATAGTGAACATAGTCAAGGTATTATTTACCTGTTAGTTGTTTTCCAATTAGATTTTTAAAAATTTGATCTTATAGGAAAGTTGGACAGCTGGGAATGGGACTCAGGTGCAAGAGATATGAGCCCTGTGCCAAAATCAATTGCAAGGACAGTCACACATGACAAGTACATTGAAGATGAAATTTTTAAGGTGAGCAATAAAGGCATATCTTAATTTCCATATTTATTTAACTATTAATTTACATAAGTATAATTCTATTTTTATTGTACATTCATCTTTAGTAGTTGATATCGTAGTCTATCATTTTTCTTGATGTGATCCACCAAATATTCAAAAAACCTATATCAATAATGCTACTGGGAAATTTACTGTATGGTAGTTGCAGATATGAACAATTATTTTCATAGATATCACACTCATCACTGTAGTTGTCTCTCCAAACAACTGAAAAAAGTCCTAAGCTGGTGTGGCGAATGAGGCCTCCATTGTAGCATTTCTCAATGTACTTCAAATAGTCCACAGAAACAGGATTGACTAAACTTGGTGACACTACAGATAGGTTGTTTTGGCATTCTAAATATTTAGCCCTGAAGCTTTGCATGTCTGGATTTTTGCAAATCATTAATCCTACAGCTGATAAACCTGCGATTGTAAATGCCGACTTTATGGGTCTTTCACGGAGATCTTGTTTAACAGACAGTGCTACTTCTGTATAATCTTTGTAGAGCAATTTCCAATACTTCACCCATTTTTCAAGAAACGTCCCTTTTATTTTCCTTTCTCCTTTTTCAACAATTGATTTCAGTTGTTCTGACGTTTTGGTTAGTGTGTGGAGGGCCGATTTATGAACCTTAAACATTTTAATTTATTTTGATTTGCAATTATTTTAACTCATGTTTGTCAGAAATTTAAGGTTAGGTTGTTAGGGATATTTATATTGCAGTTGGCTGTGCAATGTGTAGACTTGGTTGCCTAGTTTTTATTTTGTACACAATCTTATTGATTTTTAAATATTTTCTTCAGTGGATAGATTTTCAATCAACAACACATTGTTGTTGTTATAATTAATAATTTATTCAATTAAACTTTTTTAACAAAAATTACAAGCCTGTTTAGAGATTATAAAAAATATATGCATAGTATATGACATAAGAAGTAAACGTACTCAAGACCTTTTCTCATTGCAATTAAGAGGCAATTTTTAATCTCATTATGGTTAATTAACATTCATGGTTTGTTTATCTGTGGTTTCCGTCTGAGTATGAGGAATTAAGCATTTCAAAGGGTTCTTACCTTTATCCTTATCCTATCAATCCTAATTATACCGTACGAAAAATGCTCTTCGTGTCTGGATGTTGTAAGAGATGGATGCACGACAAAGAGAGAAAAGTTTTGCCCGGTAGTAAGAATCCCTACTCTCAGAGACAATGCGCCGTGCTGGTGCGCGCCGGCGCACAATGTAAATTAATCTTTGCGAATGCATTTAGTAACTCTCCGTATGCGTAGGGATGTAGTTCGAGTTTTTCGGATGCTCCATTTAAATTCCGTAACTTTGTATAATTTTCAATATGTAAAATGAAATATTTTTTGAGGGTATATCAAAAACAAAAATAAGTATTCTAAAAATAAACTACTTTTTTCAAAATAAAAATGTATCCCAAAAATTAAATAAAATATACTAAAAACAACGTCTGCGGAGACGAACCGCATGCTAAACGCAGCAAAACCAAATGATCCCCTCCAGTCAGTTCGGCCCGCCCACATAATTGCATGTATATCTTTCCTTTTTGTTTACAAAGGGGTATTGATGTTCCGTCTCAATATGCGAGTAGACATGCTCATCATTTTTGATACGGTATACGATTTACGTTGTAAACCTCATCATTTAATCTCTGGACGTATACATATATGTATGTATATGACAAAAACAAAAGTTGTGAATGTAATATAATTTAAGTTTGAAATTACCAAAAAAACACTGAACACGGTCAATAGTTTAATTGTCTAAAACTATTTTAAAGTTTTAATTTGCTTTATATCTCATTACGCTTATATATTTGCAAACTTCAGTTGCATTTTAACTTTAAAATACTTTAAGCACTTTTACTTTGTTTCAATCTAGAGCAGCTCCACATCTAACAAAACTTTTCTCATTTAATCATCCTCTTTTATATCTAATGGAAATATTAAATTCTCAACGTTGTTCTATACTAATCAGTGGTAGAGTAAGTTTCAAAGTAATAATTTTAAATGCAGGATTATCATAATTTAAAAATTTGTTTTAAATATATAAATAATTTTTTATTTCATTTGTTATAGGTAAGATAAACAGAAGAGATAATGTAAGTATGTATTGTGTATATGAAAGTATTATTTTATAAATCAGAAACATTTATTTTACATTTAAATATACATTATGACACATTTGATTTCTTTATGAAATTGAGTATAAATCCATTTCAGAGGGTGCTTAATCTAGTATTGTAGTTATATAATCTAAAAAAAATTGCTAGTATGATTTCATCAATAGTCAAAAATTGAAGAATAACAATATGACATATTTTAATACTTTACAATTGAAAAAAAATCGAAAAAAAAAATACAAATTTTATAAGGGTGTCTTTCAAATAGGCCACATTATATAATCGGTCAGATAGGGCAGAAAATTAAATTAATTATAGAATTTGGCAAATAGTCAAAAACTAGATGTTCAGTTAATATTGTTTTGGCAAACTAATTTGAACAATTAAGGAAACCGCATCCCCCAGATACCATATAACTAGGGTGCTACACGAAATATGTCCAGTGCATGATCGGCCCCGCCATTAATTTGGCCTATTGAACCTCATAAGCTGGCAAATTACGCGGGAAGTTCACGCGTTTGGAGTTTTTCGAACTGGAATTGGAAGTAATTGAGTAATAAACGGCTATGGAGGCTGTAGGTTACCGAATTCGCTCTTTGTATCGATCGGCTAATAGAAGAGAAAAACTGGCGGTTTCCATTTTATTTTTATCCTATTCAGAATTCGTTCGCCGGTCGTATTTAAATAAAAACGACGACTATTTTAAAGATATAATTTCACTCGAAAAGATTTATGTCGAACAAACATTACAGCCCAATATCGTAACTTGGGAGAGCTTAAATTGTCCGCACGAGAGTTTTTGCAGTCGAACAAAGACCCCAGCGTTCGGCAGTTGTTTGCTGATCCCCTTTATTTTAGATAAGGATTCTTGTAAAGCTGTCGCCGTCGCCCGCGAGGAGCTGGTAATGACCAATTGCGGATTCCCCAACAATTGGCCGCATATAATTTACAAAGAAATTAGGATACCCGGGATTACACTTGTCGTTTGTATTTCAAGTTGGCACCCCGGGGGTTTTAACTTTCGACGCCAATCATAATTCTTGAGTCAATAGGACATCAACTTGGTTTTTGGATAGATTCAAGGGAAATTGGCGCGATACATTTGCATATCTGATTGCTTAGATGTGACAAGGCAATGCTAATTATTTACAATTAATTCTTGTAGACAATATAATGTAAAAGAAAACTTACGTTTTCCTTGGAGTTCATTTAAAACACAATTTTTATGCAGACATAAGTGAGCTTCACACAACTATTACATTTTCTATTAGTGAAATATTATATAATGTTATATTAAAATTAATAAAATATCTACATTTTCAAAGTTTGTTGCGCCTCTTGGGCATGACCAGTATGCAATATACTACGTCATCCGCAAAGCCGGAATAGCTCTTTATATTTTCCTGTTTCTTGCGAAATGATGAAAAATCGTCCAAATGGGAATAAGTATAAAGCTCATATGTTAGAAAATTCAGTTCACATTTATTAAAAACACTAGAACCCGCGAGGAAAGTTTTTATATCGCACGTTTTTATCACTGTTTTATTATGATGTGTACTAGAAAATGGAAACAAAACGTGCGTATTTCTTATTTAGACTAAACCCAGTTTCAATAATATTACATTGAAATTTGTTTGTGACATCTCTACATCTTAACGAAAGAAAAAAAAAATGTAATTTGTAAATTTTTGAGAGACTGATTAGAATTACAAATTATTTGTGCAGCTACCTCCTATTAACTAACTAACCAACTTTGCAAGTTTAATTTAAACTTCGATGGAGTTTGTAAAACGTTCATTATTTAGGGTGTTCGTTATAACAAGAATTTGAATTTTTATTTTGCTTTAAGCACTTCTGGCTTTAACTTATTTCTAAACTATTATTTTAGTCAAATATTTCAATTGATATTCGATCTTTTTATCTCTATTCATATTAATATTATATACACGGTGGTCATAATTATAAATACTTCTAAAATATATAAAAATATGAGTTGTACTACTTGAATTGGATACCAGTACCTATAATGTTTCTTTTTCTGCATCATTATATCTACTAGCAACTGGTCAATCTAATTTTATTCTTTAAAAAATTGTATTTTTCAGTAGACAAAATTATAACAACTTTTTTGTCTTTGCTGATTATAATTATTTAATAATTGGTCGACTTTCAACATTAAAATTGGTATATTTATGTTCAATTCAACTCAGAAAAATATATGTTCCATTTTATAGAATAAGATTATGGTAGTGTCTATAAAACTCTATAAAACAAAAATACTGAATTAATATATTTTAACAAACAGTTCACATTAAATAGTTATATGGTAAACCATTTAGTTGGGGCACGCCAATGGAGAAGTCAACCTATCCTTTTTCTTTCGACTTGATGTATAAATAATGAGATTATTATGCAGCGAATATTTGATATACGAATGGATCCCGTGATCCGAGAGTTTGGTATGCAATTCGAGAAATCCTCAACGCTAACCAAAGTCTTGAACTGGAATTTTACTTGCGGTTAGCAGTGGATCCTCGGTAACTTAATTGCGAGTGCATTATATCATATCAAATATCAACAGACTAACGAATTTCAGTGATCACGGCCTACAGAGTTGTGCGGCTTTTCGCCGCAAATCTCGGAAATGAATTTACATATCCCGTCTGAAATTTATAATCTACATTTTACATGTTGAAATTTAATTGGGTACGTCAGAAAAGTATTATATAACCGAGCTGGAAGTTAGTTTACCGGATTTTGTAATTTGGACGTGAAATCTTTTAGGCGGCATATGCATATATGCATGTGTTACATGTAACTTTGCCGCCAGTATTTTATTAAAAATAAGTTTTCATAGAGTGGTCAAAACTAAAAAGTTGAACATCAGATTGTAATTTCACAATTATTATTTGAAAAATGTCTTATTTTTAATATAGTAATTCAAGCAAATGATTTTACTTAATTTCTTGGACATTTTATATTATTAAAGTACAAAAATATAATAGTTTAATTGTTTCATTACTTCCTTCTTATGAGACCCGTAATTAATTCTGCATCACCCGTGTTGAAATCGATTGAATAAACAAATAGATTAGCATGGTGCAACAATAAATGTTTATTGTGTCTATATTACGGCTCTAACATGTTTGTTCTATGTTTGATGGGGTTAATTAGAAATTTACCTAATGAAATGACAAAATAAACAAACAATTAACTATTAAACATTTAAAAAATACTCCATCATTCTCTCTTTGCTTTGCCCTAGTCGGGTAAAAACACAAATGTTTGCTAGTTGCATGTGTCATTAGACCTTATATTAAAATTACTTTCATAAGTCGTTTTTATGTCACTGACCTTATGTATATTGTATGGAGGATCTAACTGACATAATGTAGATATGTGATATTTTATACACATCTGGCCAAATAATAATAATTTTATTGTGTGAAAATTTGTGCACATATTTGTGGATGAATATTCCGGAAAGACTTGTTTGTTGACAGTGAATTGGCACGTTTGGCCAGACCTCGTGTTGTACATGCGACGTTCTCCAGCACGTGGTGCCCTACTCTCGACAACGACGACAATTGTAAGATATATTAACGGTAATATTTATCTTATCAGATTAGCATAATTTCATTATTTATTACCACAAGCCTCTGTGGCCCAATGGATAAGGCATCGGCCTCCTAAGCCGAGGATTGTGGGTTCGAGTCCCACCAGAGGTACGGAAATACTATTTTGTTGTTTAAAACCATGTTTTGATGACCTTGACACCATGTGGAAGACCGCAATAAAAAAATTTCAATTTATTTTTTGCTTTATATATTTTGCTTCTGAATTAGAAATCACTTCAACCGATAAATGCATATTTTACGTTATATCAAACATGTACTCATATTTTCCACAGCGTTGTTGTGTAAATTCCTGAAAAGCAATCCAAATCCCAAATTGAACGAGCTCGAGAATGTGTGTCTTGGTAGTTGGCCAAATGTTCAATGATGTGTGTTTAGTGGCATCTTTCTAACCATAACCGTTTCGTGGATATGAAAAACTAGACTTTAAGATCTTAACTTTGCCCTCGCTCCATCTTAAATTCGTCTTAATTTATCTCATTCATAAATAATAAAGCGAGGAATGGAGAGCCACATCAAGATTACTTTCATGTGGGTTCTATTTTTAGTTTACAAATTGGTATAATACTTCATAATTATGAATTTTTTGAAGTCAATACTTTTTAAGATGTTTCTGTTTGTGCACTAAATTATTAGTTCAAAGATAATTTCATAGTTTTATGAGATTTCTTTATTGTGCATGTATTTTAAATATTTTATTTGGGCAATAAAATACGAAATACTTTTGAATCTGTTTTATGTTATTATATATAAAAATAAAAAGAATTGAACGTCCATCCCGAACCATTGAACGAATCTTCCTTTGGAATTGTCCTCAAAAAATATTGATAAGCAATATCCCCGTTGATAAAATCTTTTATAAGACGGCGGACGTAATAATCTTACGGAAAACATGTTTTGTTATTTTCCCGTCTGAACATATCTACGGTTAATTCGGAAAGTTTTACGATCGAGAGAGTTACGCTGTAAAAGGGAGCCTTCCATCAAACGGGCGGCTTCAAATTGATATGGATGCCGAATCGACAGAAAATATCTGCAAGAAAATTATTTTTTCAACATACTTCTTTCAGTTGCCGGGTGCAGTCAAATGCGAATACCAGATACGCCACGGCGTATGTTTATGTCGAAAAGTCGGTTATTCGAATTTGTTTTATTGCGAACCAGATGTAGGCGCGTGCAATTTCTTATCATTCTTTTCATTGGGAATCAGTCATTTGAGTGGCATTTCTGCCCGATAAGACAAGATTGTAGGGGATCTGGTATCGACATTAAGGAATTAAATATTGCCTAGTTGGGGAGACTGGAAACAAAATCATGCTATGTTCAGCTTGTGTTTGAAATTCCTCTTTTATATAAATTTTATATAGTTACATACACTTACCTTATTCACCAAGTTTATGAAGAACGAAAAAATATGTGGTTTTGAAATTTTTATATCAATTATTTTGATATTATTTATTTTGAACAAAATTTTGTTTTCGATTTTGTCAGAAATGGAAGCGGTTTTTGTTTGATTTTTTTTAATTGTGCATGTAATTTACCTAAATCCACACCCTTCTGAGTTTTAAATTTTTTTCAAAAATTTTGACAGATAGATGATGCTCTAACTAAAATGTCTCTAAATTTTTATGCTGAAAAATCCCTTTTTGGCATACACGTTTAACTTTCTATATCACTGAAATTTAAACAAAATTATTGTTTGACATAAATAGAAAGCCAACAATTTTTGCTTTAATGTCCATTTTTAAAATACATTTAGTTAGTTTTATACGTTGAATTATACTTATATTAGAATTATTAATCATAATTACTATTTCAAAATAAAAATGATTATTTTTAATGTTTTTGTATAAAAATAATATTTATTATTTTATATTTAGTCTTAGTTTTAAATTAAAATCAATAATTATATTTTTATTCTATTTTCGATGTTAATTGAATGTCCTGCAAGTTTTGTGGCGAATATATTTTAGAACATTTACATCTCGCTCCATTCTTTAAAATAGAACCTGTCATCGATCAAATTATTCAAGGCAACCGATCAAGTTTTCTATTTTTATTCCCTCTAGCATTTAGAGAACATCTAAAAATTCGTTTTATTGCAATTGAATTTTATGGAGTGGTATTATACTTCTTTTTCTGACATTTCACTGAAACAAACCTTAACTTAAAAAGATGACTTGCATTTTAATATTTTATTAAAAAATATAAAACTTAACCAACACACAATAATAAATATTGTTAAATTTGTATGTAAATTATTATTATTCATATAGAAACTATCACTATATAGAAAAATTTCACATCCAACGATAATGTTCAGCCTTCAGTTGCGTAAAACTGCACTAAATTTTATTTTCCCCCATTTCCTTAAGCTTAATGTCTCACAATTCACATCTGTATTGACAAATTTAACACTAATGTGAAATTGTTTACTGGCAGTGTGCCAAAAAGCTTCCAGCTGCAATTAAATCTACACTTCCATGCTAATAGCTAATGAATTATTGCCAATGGTTAAGCTCGACGAAATCTGTTTCCGAGCTTTGTGTTATTGCAAAGATTCCATTAAATTGTTTGCTTTTTGCTTTACATAACCTAAATTATAATTTATTATGTTTATGTTATTTATCATTTTTAAAATAATATTTATATAGGGACTATTTAAATATATGCACGTTTATATGTAGTATTTATTATATTCCTGTGACAAAAAAAATATACATACATACATTTTTCTCATTTATTTACACTAAAGGTTCCTTTTTTAAAATATTTTATAGATTGTTTTTAATTGAATAATTGAGTGTGAAGAAAAGTAACTTTTATATTTGCTTTCCAAGATATCAAAACGAATGATTTCTTTAATTGATTGAGAGATCATTTTTATGAATATTTTGAAGCTGTTTTAGCACATAAATATCTGTGGACAAAAAAATTTAAAATATAAAAATGCCCCTATATCATCAAGAAATTAAAATTTTTTTGTTCACTTTTTCTTTAATTCTTAATGTTAGAAACTTGGAAAATAGGGACAAAAAAATATTTTTTTTACATTAGTTTAAAATTGAAGCAAATTTTCAATAAATATCATTTTTACAGACCCATATGGGACTATTATATATTGCACATATTTCAAAAACAGGTGAATTAAAAAAAAAAAAAAATCGACAGAATATTTTACCTTAAAAAATTTATGTTTCAGATAATTAATAGGGTTTTTAATACATATTAAATTCTAAAATTGATATATTCTCGTAAAATTAATGTTATTAAATAATATCACAAGAAATATTCAAACATTGCACTTGAATATTATTATTATATAGAAATAACCATTATAATGGAGTCGTAGATTAGAAAGAATTTCCATTTATTAGAGTTTAAGGTCACAAGTAAAAGCTTTTACCAAATTAAAATCTTAAAACATATTTAATTCAACAACTTCATATTTATTTCATAATACGTTAATTAAAATTTTTTTCGTATTACAATGGAACGTCTAATATTTAACTGTCAACCAAGTATCCACCTCTTAACTGATCTTAAGTCGGAAGACACTCGACAAAACTCTCCAGACCCACTAATTTACAATTACGTCCCCCCATTAGTGGCGTGTGTCCGCCGTCCCCGTGGACCGGGCCCCGTCCTCCGGACGGCTGCGTCGTCGTCGACGTCGGCGGCGGCGTCCGACCCCTTCGCGACCCGAAACTCCCGCCCGCCCGACGTGTTACGTAATGCGGTTGCAGCGCAGTGGAAATCCGACCGTGCCGCGTCCTCCGGTGCACTGCTGTACGGCGAACGTCGCGGCGTGTGCCTCTCTCGCTCGTTCCGTGTGTGTTTGGTTCTGTGTTTTCCTGGTCGTTTCGTTTGACGGGATGACAGTCGGTGTTTTGACCCGGTTGTGAGTGCCGACATCGCATACCGTTTTCGTTCGGTGTTTTGGCCTGATTGTTTACGGTAATTATTCTTCGGACGGCTTTGAGTAGTTGTTGGATACACATGAATGTCCTCGTTTCAGTGTTGCAAAGTGCCAAAGTTTAAAAAAAGATAATTACGATAATTATTTGAATATCTTTAACTTGAAATATAATTTGACAAAGATTTCTTCATGTCTGTGAGGTACAAAATCTTGCTAATAAACCCAAAAGATATTTTGTTAAAAAAATAAAAAATATATTAATTTTTTGTTTTATTCTAAAATAAATTAATTCATGTTTGTTTATTTTAACTTCAAATAAATTACACAATAAGTTAAAAGAATAATAATAATGTTTATTATTTCTAATATGTGTAAAATAAAGTTTAATTAGAGGCTTTAGAAACTTTTTCTATCCGAATATTTTTAAATTAAAAAATTATTATTTAATTATTAATACATAATACAAAAATAAATATTATACAATTTTGACTGCAAATTTTTTAAAATATTTAAAACAGGATAACAGATTTTTAAATTATTAATTTAAAGATTTAACTGAAATTTTCAGTCAATTACTAAGTTAACAACACGTATTAATATTAAGTGTATATTATTATACTTAACAGAATGATTCTTTATTATTTAATTATTAATACATAATACAAAAATAAATATTATACAATTTTGACTGCAAATTTTTTAAAATATTTAAAACAGGATAACAGATTTTTAAATTATTAATTTAAAGATTTAACTGAAACTTTCAGTCAATTACTAAGTTAACACGTATTAATATTAAGTGTATATTATTATACTTAACAGAATGATTCTTTAATAATTTGACACAAATAAAAAATAAATTTATTATCATATAAATATAAATATTTTAGATAAATTCTTTATTATGTATGTCCAGGTTGTCCCAAATTATGGTTGTGGTCCCATATCTTGCCATTATTTGATCGTACAGAAAATTTATATTTACATAAAAACATTGTTGTTAAATTCTTCAAACTTTTACCTCCAACATCCTCTAAACTGTAAGACTTATGAAAAAATTGTAAGATATCTTTTTTGTAGAACGTTCAATTTCCTACAAGATCACCTAATCACATAATGGAGATATGGATTTTGCCATATAAAACTAAAAAAAAATAGAAAACTGAGATAAGGACCTTCCTATTAAAATTAGGAGCCTCCTTGGTGCGCATTTTTTAAAGGTCCCAAATAAGTTGTATGTAAGTCCAAATAAGATAAAGAAAAACTGTCTAAGATAACCAGCTCTTTTTTTTCCATAATCCGAATTTTCATATGTATAATTTTAAAATTCCTACGAATACTGACTTGAGAGATATTGAAAAAGTGTGATAACTCTTTTTTTCATTTATTTATTTAGACAAATTGACTTGAATACTTAACGTAGTGTCTCTATCTGGTCTAAAAATACTTGTAACAACCAGAGACTACCAAGTTGGGTCATTATGTTGTTTTAAAACAAAATAGTCTTTCATCAATATAAAATATTTAAAAAAAAATTCGTTAAAGTATACTAATTGAAACATTTTTATAAGAAAATGAATGAATGAAAATAAAATGAAAAATGAAAATGTCAGAAATTATGCAACCTAAAAACATTTTCCTATTTATCAAACAACTTATAGATATTTAAAAGTATATTGTTTTCCAGAATGTCGTTGTTTGTTCATACATAACTATTTATTACTCACAAAAAAAATTCAGTCATGATGTCTGATAATGTTTGAATTGCTACATTGTCGAAAACATACTACAAAAATAAAATTTTAAAGAATGCATGACCAAGAAACAAATTTAGCCTTTAAAACGATCAAAAATTTAAAGCTTCCGGCCAGATAAAATACCTACGTTCTTAAATATTTATTTTTAAAATCAATATTGTTTCTACCAACCAAATAATTGAAACACGGACGAAAATTTGGGCAAGGGTTCATTTCATGCTCGCACCGATTTTAGTCTAATACATATGAATCGTCTCTCAAATATTCATCTTTTGTGGGTCGCTGTTGGATCTTCCCGATAAGATGTCAGTTCCTCCCGACTATTCTAATCTGCCAGGTCGTGACTGCAGACATTCGTAACTTCGTATGTCTGGATGTTTTGTTTAGTCGCCCGAATGTATCCAGGATAGCTGCATTTAACGTCTCGGTCGTGGAGTTCTTATCAATTAATTGAAACCAGAAATTATCAGCATAACGTTATCAATATCTAAAGTCAGGTATTACTAGACAGAGTTAAAACTATGGTACACGTTTTATAATATGTTGTTTTCTTTGTCGAATAAACTAACTGGCTGCAAAAGACGAGTTTTACAGAATATTTTTACTTTTTTCCCTTTCATGAAATTAGCTTTTTCGTGCGATTCGCGGTGACCACAACTACAAACTACCAACATGCCATAAACAGAAAATGATAAAATATCATGAAGTTTTTTACAGTCAAAGCAAACTCTGCTCTGGAACGACGAAATAAGTTTACTGAATTACATAATTAAACTATGGTAAAATGACTGGTCTAATAAATCTTAAAACTGGGGATATATCTATAAATTTTTATAGATGTTTGTATAATTTACTATGTCGTCGTCGGACGGAAATTTTATTACCATATGCTGGAGGTAAAATATATTTATCGTTTAAAGTTTCCATTTGAAATGTCATGTTTGCTTTTCTTTGTTTGTTTTAAAAATGTTTTATTAATTTGTTGATTGATGTTATTCGCCACATTATTCAATCCGTCCTATATTCGCGGATCATTACGTCATTTGTAACATAAGCTCGTCTTTATAGTCATTTCAATTGTTGAACATAAAGAACAGTCCCATAATTAAAAATCCATTTTTCATTATACATATAAACATTAGTTTATTGTAGATAATTTGTAAAATTAAATTTAAAATTAGTGTTGAATAAAAGAATTGGTTAGTATTAGATATTAACAAATTGTCAATATTTCTACATATTTAATTAGAAACATAATTTTTTTGTTTTTAATGCATATTAAAAGTACAGTTTTATATGGAACGTATTTAAAATTATTGTTATTGTTTAACAATACGCACATGAATAAAATTATGTGTTAATTAAACTGTATCCGAATACATCAACCAATAATTACCAATATTAATGAATATTATTCAAAGCACAACAATTACAGGGAAATGAAAATGCTAACGAACTCGACGAATAAATAGTAATTATCTGAATTACCGAATTAAGTCTATACAATTCGAAACATGATTGCTTTTTAATTAATTAATACAACCTTCTTTAATTGCTGCAGACAATAAAGCTTCAAAGTGTAGGAGATTTAATTAAAAAGTTAATCGGTAAATTGCTTCGACGGAAGGATTTTCGAATCTAGATTATGCTATTTACATTTCTTACAACCAGCATTGCCACCGCCTAAACACACGAAATCGTACATAAAAATAGTTTAATCAAAAGTTTAAAAATAGAGAAAATATAAATACGACTTGAACATTCTTGGATTGACTAATTGCTCAGTCTAATTACATGTAAATTTACTAAATTTGTCTTCACTCGGTGCTTAAAAAAAGTAACTGTTACTGATATTTAATTTTTGTGTTTATTTATTTCACCAACAATTATTTAATCGAACATAAATTGATATATAAAATATGTTAATGAATACAAAGATGTGAATTCAGATATGTGCATAATTTATAATACGCTGATGACTTCATTGACAAAATGTTTATTAAGTCCTGATTAAATATAGTTGACCTAATGGCAAGGAATTTGAAGGTAGGTCAACCACTCAACCTAATAATAAGTATACTCGTAATTCTGACAGCAATAGAGCTTTACTTACTTTGTTAACCGAGGACGTATAATGTTGTAAAATTAGATTATCTAGCATCAAGATTGTTTAAAACTGGTGAATCGTAATTGTTGTTCTGAAACTAGCTGGACAAATATAACGTTGATTTGGCTATTGGTGATTTGAAGCATCTGTTTTATTAAAATTCCATGACACAAATGTGCTCTGGTCGACCCAATATTGCTTTGACTCGAATATCTTGACCCTAGTTTATATTGCTTCGCCGAATACCAATGAGTTTAACTTTGTTAGATCTTAACTACACAATAAATCCATTGCTTCTTATTATAATCATATCCAATTAAAATAATTATTGTTATCATAAAGTCAAGGATTTAATAGTTTTTATGTAGTTGTTTTATAGGCAACTGATTTACTAAAAATGCCGCATTGCCCCTAGAATTAACCGACAACCCTAAATCACATAAAGATGTTGCTAATGACAATTTAATGTCTAGACATGCTTCCTCGTTTCGCCTGATTGCTTCTCATACTCTTCCCGCTGTAAATATAGGAAACTATTAGTTAAAAAATACCCAATCGATATCAGAATGATTTAGAAATATAACAAACACATAAAAGCTGCAGCAATTTCAATTTTTTTTTTTTTTGTGTAACTGATTTATTTCCAAATTCAAGCTGGAATTATTGTTCGTTGTTGCACGTCACAGCTTGCACAAGAGATATGGCCATTCATGATTAATGCGAACGAATGTATCAACAAATTGTACGGAATGCTTTCGAAGTTATTTACACTTAAATATTATTATTAGCAACGAGTCCATTTCATGCGTCCAATGTAATTTATTATTTTAACAAGTAGCATAAATATTTGCCCGATCCATATGTGACACATCATGCGTTGTTATTAGGTTACTGAACTGGTTTAATCTGTGTATCGTTTGATTTTTAACAATATTACCGTCTGTATCAACTGTATCTGAACAAGACACCGACACTTTGTATGTTACAAGTGTGAAACATATTTCCCGTAATTATTACACCCAGGACAAATTACAAGTGGAACTTGGATAAGATTTACTGCTAGATGCACAAGCTGTAAAATTGAACGTTCATTAGATTGTCGGGCAATTTACTACAGTGGAAAAGCTTGGCTAGTGTGTTATTTGCAGTTTTGCACTCTTGAATAAGCTCCTGCAATTTTACACTGATTCGCTACAACTATTTCACCATTAACTGTTACTTGTTAAATAAATGTTGTTAATTACTATATTTATTGTTGAATGAATATTCAAACAACGTTTAAATTCGGTGTCTAGATTAGATAAACTGTCTGTAATATGATAATTTATAGTTCGTTTAGAGCTATGATAATTATGTAAACAATATAATAATTTTTATCGGCGTTTGTCAATTATAAGGAAACCATAAATCACCACTGATAAAGAACATAATATGCATATACATTTCTTTTATAAAATTACCGTCTGGTCATTACTGATAATTATTATGTGTAGTCACACATACACAACTTGAATGCATTATGTAACATGAGTTCATGTTAAACTTTCCAATATTTTTATGTTTATTATTGCTTCGTGTGTACATAACAATTAATATAAACAATAGCGACATATGCTGCTGATATCAGTATAAATTGGTGCAGACACGAGAAAAATACATCTCTATATGTTTGCAAAGCCTAATGAAAATTGGTCTATGCAGCAAAATTCTCGTCGCAAAACAAGTTTCAATATCATTGCAACAAAAACTGAACAATTAACGATGAGGAACACAAAAAGGAAATATACGACTACTATTATTTCCCTGGCGGTTTACAGTTTGATTGCATTTCCTGTTACACGTTTCTTAATCGAATAAAATTTCAATTAATATTAGCCTATGCGCGTATGAACATAATACGATTTGATCGAGACATTTAAAAATCTACGGTGATGGCGAAATTAATTTAATTAATAATAACGTTCGAAATAAGAGATTTTTTAGAATGTCTGAGCTTACTTAATTTAATTGATTTGATTCCTGTTAAATAATTACTACAAAAACAATTTTGAACATTAACTTAACTTAAAGAACATATTAGTAAATTTCACCAAAGATATGAATCGTTAAAAAAATTATTTCATTTTTTATAGTGTTTGACAAAATTAGAGCGACTTATCTTAAATATTTATTAAAATGTATAAAACTATATTATAAATCTTTTATTTATGCTCGCTACTATATTTCTCTTAGTTCCTTATGTTCCACACATTTTCCACGTTCAATTATTTCTAATAACCAAAAAAATTACACCACAAACTTAAGGCGACTCGAGTATTTTTCAGTCGTATTTATATTTTCCATACATGACTTTTGCTTTTAAGTTGAGAACAATGTCTCGTGGTCAGGAAGATCGCATAAAAATGCTTATTAGAAATAATCTAAGGATGTCCGCAACTCAGATTTTATATTTAGGAGATAATTCAATTATTTCGAGGACAATTCACTGTCCACCAAAAAAACCCTGTCTTTCAAAAAAGAAGTAAGACTTGTCGCTCATAGGCATCGGAACTGGATATCAAGTGAAAAAAGTAGTATTTTCGGACAACTCAAAGTTTAATATTTTCGGAAGAGAGGACAGTTTATGTTACAACAACTATTAAACATGGAGGTGGCAGTTTATTTTTATCTCCAGACCTTAATCCAATAGATAACTTGTGGGAGATTTTGAATAAGAAGACTAGAACAAATTTCTTCGCAAATAAACCAAATTTGTTTGAAAAAAGTGTTTGGAACAATATAGACAAGGAAATAATTTCCAAATTAATCTCGCATGTGCCAAAAAGATGAGAGGATGTTATAGTCAATAAGGAATACTCAACGAAATATTAAATATTAGGCTATTTACATTGGACTTTTTTTCAATTTTTATAAGGAGTCACTCTAATTGTGTCATGTTAAAAGTTGTTAATTTTCTGGTTTTATTTTTTATGTCGTCGTTAACGTGGCATGTTTTGTCAATAAATAACATAATTTAAATGTCTTTCATCATTCAATGGAGCAAAAATCAGTTTCGTAAGTATTATTGTTTAATATTTGAACAAAAAATGTCTCTCTAATTTGGTCCGATACTATATCTTATAGAGGATGCTCAATATATATTATAATTTTTTTAGTTTACAAAGGCTTCTGCTCTTAAAAAGATTTTTTATATTCATTTTCGAGTAAAATATATTTTATTTTTTAACATATCTTCATCTTTCAGTTCGCCACAATTAATCAAATGTTATTCGAAAATTTTCTTGAAAGTTTTCTTGAAAAAATACAATTACTTCAGCCATTCAATATAAATTTTCATTTGAGTAATGACCATCATGAAAGCATAATTTTCATATTTAGAAATAGGAAATAATCGTCGTGTTTAGTACATCAGGCGAAAATGGTGGATGCGAAGCAATTCAAACATTCTTTTAAAGTTGACACACATATGTGTTTATTGCCAATTGTGAGCAATCTCTGTACCTAGCCTACGAAAAGTTAATTCACATCCAAACGAGTTGCGAAAATGTTCTGTGCCCCCCGTTCAATTCAGATGTCTGCAGTCACGGCAATTCTACGCACTTTTACATCCCGAGCTTCGTGAATTTTTTCAATTATTTCTGAAGTGGGTAACCTCATTTGGACGACCTGGACTATTTTTGTCAAAAATGCTTGTGGGGCCTCGTTGGAATTTAGCTGTCCAATATATTATGAATGTGCAGATTCTCAAGTTCCGTTTTCATCTATTTTTTTTTTTTCAATAAGTATTCGATTATCCATTTTTTACAGAAAATTATAATAATTGTTTAAATTAAATGATTGTAGATCACGAACTAAATTATACAGATACTTGTCAGTTTTGTTGTGAAAAGATTTACTCAAGAAAAATATTAATATTAATTAATTTTTAATAATAGCATAACAATATCTGGCCTAGGTACTGAAATTGTATTTCTTTTATTTAGTACTTTGAAAGTGTAAAAATTTTTATGATATAAATTAAAATAAAAAAATATTAATAACATTGTTTTTCAAATTTATATAATTGCCTCATTTTTTATTCATCTCATTTAGGATGAATTTTTTTATAATTAATAAAATATAAAAAAGCTTTGTATAATGTTACATACTTTATATTTTATACACATTATAATTATAAATATAGTTTTAAAGTAATAATAAAAGAAAATTTTTTAAAATTAAATTAATACCGTTTCTACACTGAAAGGATTTATTTAATATAAATTTTCAATGTACAATACGAATGATCAATTTTAATCCATATACATATTTATATTTGTTTTAATTTCATTTGATTAATTTCATATTTTTTTAATAAAGGATTATCATTTACCCCAACTCGTACAATTTTAATCCGACTAAAAATTCAATATATTTTGCTTTTGATTTCGACCACAAAATTAATCAAATGAACACGAATACACATTACATCGGTTTAGCAATTAAATTAATTTTATTATTAAAGTTACTGATTGATTATTTTGATACTTCGGTGCAAAACTAACAAAGAGTGTCAATTGGAAATGTCCTTATCATGATTTATTTAATTATTTTATTACTAATTATTTAGAATTAATTTATTTAATTTTGAGGTACTTAAAAAATGTCTCTTTCAATTTTTTTTAAACGATTATTACTTCTTTTTAAAATAAATTAAAAATGCATATTTCGCTTTTCTGTTTCAAAAATCTTATTTTTTCAATTATTCCTGTATTATAGAATGTTATTTATTAGCTTTTATTGTATATAATAAATTCAGATAAAAACCAAGCAGTAAATTTAAAGTGATCATTTTAAAACTAACTCCGCTTTGCAACATTTGAAAGCATACTTCGTATTGTACATCAATAAATATTTGTGAAACGAGGACATTTTATCCAAAACCTATTTACACATTCTGCAAGAGACTTTGTTATTTAGCATATCGACCGACTGCGAGATCGTGCGGCGGTTTTGATGGAAGGCGTCGTCTACTTCAAAGGCGGCCTCTGAAAACATTTCCAAGAAACGCGTTCCGCCGCCCGACGGGCTGCCATGTCCGGATAAAATTGTCTCACGGAAAAAATCAGGCTGGCGGGCACGGAACTGTCCGTGGAAAATGGCGGCGACAAGAGCTGTCTCACGACGTACGTCTTCAATCCGGTCGACACGTGCACCGGCTCCCCGAGTCCGGAAAAGTTTCCCGTGAAAGTCCAAGAGCCGCAGCTCAAGGTCTCGCCCCGGGACGATGTCGTTCGCAACGCGGTCGAACGGCACATGCATCCCAATTTCCTCTACGGAAAGATCCTGCCCGACGGCACCGCCAACTTTCTGGCCGACTACGAGGTGAGCTTTCGCAGCTGCAACTTCGGGGCGACCGATCACGGCAAGTGCTGCGTTGGCGGACACTTCGGGCGGGACTTGAGTTTCGGTCATCTGTACACGATCAGCAAAAGCGACAAGGAGGAGAGGACGTACGATGAACCGTACACGGGTGATTTGCCCCGACGGTCGTGGCTCTGTTGTCCCGGGTCACAGCATCACGTGGAGACTGATCAGCCGCCGCTTTTGGACTCCGCGAAGAAGTCGCCGTCCACACCTTCCGAAACCATTACCAAAGCACCTAGTCATAATTTCTGTCCTGGAGCATGTGTATGTATTTACAACATTTCTCATATCACTTTATAAACTCTTTTAATTTATACAATTAGTTAGTGACTTGAAAAGAATAATTAGTTTATACAGCAGTGGTCATTATTATAAGAACTTTTTAAAATGTTGAATATTTTAGTTATATCTCTTTTATTTAATGTGAATTAATGGATATATGACAAGTCCTTTAAATTCTTCAAACTTCTTAAACTGCCGTAATTCATTTAAATTTTTTATGTCGAATTTGGTAATCCCTCATGTTTTCTACAGGACTGATGTCTGGAAATTGTGGCGGGCCAGACAAAATATCGATACTGTGGTCTTTAAACCAATCTGTCACAGTTTGTGTAGTTTTGTCCCTGTAGGGTGTTTAACATAAGCAAATAATCATTTTTTTAAATAAATATCTACTGGTCACTAAAAACAACTCATCTCCAGTAGTACAAGTCAGGATTTTACTTGTAAGTCTGTTATCAAACACACCACCATCTACTAACTATATTCTCAGAGTCCTTGAACTAATTTCAGTGCCATTTTTTCCATATTGGCTTTAATTTCAGACAACCTTGATTGTTTTCTGACGTTCGAATTATACAGTTATCTATATATTCTTTTCAAACTCATAAAAACTTTCAAAGATATAACTTGGCTAGTTCTCTAAATTTTTTTAACAGTACGAGAAACGATTGACTTATTGGGCTAAAAACTTCTAGCCATCTCTTCAGTTTCTCTCGGTGCTATTAACACTGAATTATAATATATCTTACAATTTCACTTCGTCTAATGATTAAATAATTATAATAAACAAAAATATACTAGTAAATAATCGGTTTAAATTCATCTAATACAATTTAAGTCTATAAAGAACAAAAGTATAATTTTGTCCAAAATTAGAAAGTACGCAATTATTTAAAGAAAAAAATTAGATTGATCAGTTGTGTAAAAGACAGAACAATAATAGAAAAAACTATTCGAGCGGTACAGCTTATATTTTTAATATATATTAATAAGTTGCTATAATTATGGCCACTACTGTAGAACTGTGTCCTTATTATTTCTACAACTTAGACTACTCAAATTTTAATATCAATTTTTACATTATCTATATATCTTTTTGTTTAGATTAGATTTAGATATATATTTTTTTGTTTAGATTTGATTTAGAACAAAAAAATACTGTTAAATTGTTTGTAATAAAAATAATTTAACAATTTTTTTTTTATTGATAATAAGTTTCTGTCTAATCTTGTTATTTATTATTTTATTTTTATTATTATTTTGTTTTTTTTTTTGTTATTATTATTATTTTTAAAAGTTTTTATTTATTTATTTCTTAATAATTTATAAAATTTTCCAAATTCTTTTTTACCCCACATAATTTGTTAATGAATATTCATCCTTTTACTATTTTTTTCTAGTTTTTGTTGATAATAAGGTATCGTCAGATCTTTTAAATTTTTATTTTTTAATTTAAAAATAAGAATTTTTTACCCTGTACAAATTATGATAATTATTTGCTTTTTATTATTCTTCTTAAGTTTTAAAAATTTCTAGACTTTTTCTTAATGAATCACTATTTATCCTTTTACTACTTTTTTTAGTTTTTTTTTTTTTTTTTTTGATAACGTTTCTTCAGATTTCACGAATTATATTTTTTCTTTTTTTATCATTTTCCTAAAATTTTTAAGTTTTTATTTATTCATTTATTTTATAATTTATAAAATTTCAATTATTCTAAACTTTTTTACCTCTGATAGTTTGTTATTGAATCACTATTTATCCTTTTACTATTTTCTTCTAAACAAAATTAGGCAACATTTTATAAATAGTTTTGCGTCACCTTTTATTTCATTTGAATTTCTTATTTCCCATCGGCTGCAGACCTGGAGTTTTATAATGAAATAAGTGAACTTTAAATGAAAAGTTTCCTGGCATTTCAAGTGCCATTCAAACTAACAGAAACTGCATTGTTTAAAATTTCACTTTGATGTAATTATTTATAGCACTTTTTTTTCTCGTTCATGGAAAACTGAGACTGTAATTTCTGCATAATATGCAAATGAAAAATTCAAAACGGAATTACTTTTATGCACTTCAAACATGATTTAATCATCAAGAAAAATACGTAATGTGTAACTCTTAACATATTTACAGTTACTCCAGATTTCGTAAATTAGAACTTTATTTTTGTATTAAATTATACTAATACCTGCTTTCCCATGCAAACGTTACATCCTGGCGAAACATTATTACATGCAACACATAAAAGTTACTCGCTGGGCATTCAACTACAGTTTTTGTATCTTGATGCAACTAAACGGTAGCAAAGCAAAACATTTCTCTAGTCATGTATTTATTTGCTTTGTCGGAGTTTTAGGGCCGTGCTTGTTTCTTGTAAATATGCGGAAGACTTTGATAATATCGCTTTACAGGTCTTATGTTTCTAAATAAACTGGGCCAAAGGAAAACAATCTTGCATTGCGTCTCATTTTGTTTGAAAGTGAAGCAGTTTTGGATTACCAGTTGTGGGAACGTGTGGCAATCGGAACGAAAATGAAAGTATTTTAGTGTGCATCGGTATAAAATTTTTAAATTAAATCGGAAATTGCCAAACTTCATAACGAGAAACGAAGTATAAAATCGATTTGACTAAGCGAGAGAAAATAAATCTCTTTCTAGACTTGGGTAAAAAATATGTTTCCAGACAATATATTTATTTTATTAAAAATATGAAATATTCATTTTTACCGCCTTTATCCCGAAGAGACCATTGAATGAGCTGAGACTGCTTTTAGTACACATTGATTCAGCCAGATATCTTAAGATTATGGTTATTTAATTTCTTTATATTCTGCCCACATTGTGGCAGTATTATGTGTTTTATAATGGTTTTAAATAATTCATATTGCTCTGCAGCACGCCCTACTTTTTACATAATCGTAATTACACATAATAAGCATAAAATTTCCATTTTTATTATGATGAAAAGCCAGCCTACGAATTGATAAACGACTGCGGAAATGTGCACATGTGGGCACAAGATTTCAATATCCAATAATGATGGCAACAGACCGTAATAGAAAACATTTTCAAATTTCATTAATTAACAGTGAAATTTTCAGAGAGTGAAGATAGGTAAGTGTTAAATTTACTGGAATCATTTCCATAAAATTTAATTAAACGTTATGATTCTTTTTGCTGGAGATTTATTGCTGTTTCGGGAATTACAATTATCATTAGAGTGCTCTTAAATGAATTTGAAAAATAAATGTTGTAGACGACTAAAATTACCTCATATTTAGCTACCCGGAGAAATAATAAACTGTAAATCATTTTGTATTTTAAAACAATTAAAGAAGTTATATTCCAATGTGTTGCGAAGGCTACTTTTATATCCCATCTCGATATTAAATGGATCTTTAACATTGTAAAGTATTGGAAGTACTTTTAAATAAAAGGGCTTTTACACCAATAGCATAACTCTTGGGCAGCAGATGCTGGCATCTCTTTCACATAATACTACAATACAAAGTTACGATAATAAAGAATAGGAACAGTTATTGTAATTCATTGTATTTCAAAGGTTTTACTCCTTTTTAACGTATTACCATTTAGTAAATTGGAAAGTGTGCACACACTGAGGTCCAACTTCTTTATTTATAACTCCATTTTAATGAATAAAATTCTAAAAGGGAGACGATAGAAAACTGTACAGGCTTATAGAAAATTAAAAAAGTATTAACCTGAAATTTTGGTTACAGCATAACTTATTATTAAATATTTATAAAAATTTTACGAAAAACATGCAATATAAAGAATAGCAAATCCACGATATTTGACACAGATAACTTCATACGTAAATTTTGTTTAATATTTAAATAATTACCTTGAATTTAACTGCCAAGAGAAAGAATAAACTATAAATTATTTCTTATTTTAAGACAACTAAAGAAGTTATGTTCCAACGTGTTGCGAAGTGTATTTTTTATCTCACTTCGATGTTACATGCAACTTTAATATTACAAAGTAATGGAACATATACTTTTGAATAAAATAGCTTTTACACAACTTACACTACTCTTGGGCAGCAGATACTGACATCTATTTCACATAATGTTATAATACAAAGCTACGATAATGAAGAATAGGAACAGTTACTGTTACATTGTATTTTAAGGATTTTACTTCTTTTTAACGTATTAGAATTTAGTAAATTGGAAAAGTGAGCATACAGTAAGATCCAACTTCTTTATTTATAACTCTATTTTAATGAATAAAGTTTTAAAAGAGAGACAATAGAAAATTCTATACAGATTTATAGGGAATTAAAAGAGTCATTAACGTAGTATTCTGGACTAGATGCATGAATTTTAGGTACTTTTTCAAATATTAATATTTAAAGAATACATTAAAAAATGTGAAAATATTAAATATTGAAAAAGATACAGGCTGACGAAGTGGGGGTACTAAAAAATTGCGAAATCTGTCACGATTGTAACCCTCCTAGTAATCTGAAATGAAAAAATAAAAAGAATTATTAATCCAGAGTAATTTTCGCTAAACTCTGGCTGACTGAAAAAATAAAAAAAAATTGTACCATTATTTTTACTTTTCCGAATTTTTAAAAAATATTAAAAATTGAATTTGTAGCAGAATTAAGGATAATCTCGGACAAATTTTTCCTTCTAAAGACATATTATCTTGTCTTTACTAAGAATTTTTATAAATATCCAGGATATTTGTTGAGGGTAACTCTATACATAACTAAATTTTTCTATTTTTTTAACTTTTAAATGACAGGGGAAAGAATAAACTATATATTTTTTAAATCAATTAAAGTCGTCCCAATGTGTTACGAAGTATACTTTTCTGTCTCATCTGGATATTAAATGGAGCTTTAATATTTGAAAGTAGAACTTTTGAATAAAATGACTTTTACACAACTTACACCAATAGTATAAATCTTGGGCAGCAGATGCTGGCATGTGTTTCACATACAAAACAAAGTTACTATAATGAAGAATGAGAACATTTATTGTGATATATTGTATTTCAAAGATTTTACTTTTTTTAAAGTATTAGTACTTAGTAAATTGGAAAGTGTGCATACACTGATGTCCAACTTTTTTATTTATAATTCCATTTTAATGAATAAAATTCTAAAAGAGAGACGATAGAAAACTATACTGGTTTATAGAGAATTGAAAGAGTTATTAATCTAAAACTTTGGTTACATCATAACTTGATATTACATATTTGTCAAATTTCACATAAAACATGAAATATAAATAAATTTATAGTAAATTTAAGAATAATCTCAGACAATTTTTTTCTTACTAAGACATGAATTATCTTATATTTCTCAAGAATACTTAAAATTATCCGGGATATATTTTTATTTTTCAATAATTACTTTGAATTAAACTGCCAAGAGAAAGAATAAACTGTAAATTATTTCTTATTTAAGACAATTAAAAAAGTTATGTTCCAACGTGTATACTTGGATATTAAACGGAACTTTAACATTGCAAAGAATGAAACATATACTTTTGAATCAAATGGTATTTACACAACTTACACCAATTGCAACAGTGTTTCAAAGATTTCACTTTTTTTTAAAACATCTTTCTTTGTAACTCCATTTTAATAAATAAAATAGAAGATAAAAAACTCTATACAGGTTTATAGAGAATTTAAAGAGTTACGTAACTGAAATTTTAGTTACAAATTGCACAAAAAGTAAGCAATAAATTTGCAGAAATATTTTTTATATCACAATCATCATATCCTTTCTGAAAAATCCTTAAATTTTTATTTAGATATTTGTCTAGGATATTTGATGAAAAGAACTCTCCATATATAAAGATATTTCTTTCAGGACTATGAAAGACCCCGCTCTTTCATTAGTCAATTGAAAAGTCGAAAAACAACAAATGTCATCCTAAACTATTGTGTACTTTTGTATTACATGCTAATAAAGTGCCTTCCTGTCTATTATAGTGAATACACAACACCTCCCTAATATAATGAGAAGCACTACAAGCACCATTAACATTCAAAGCACAATGCTGCAACGCGTACCGCCGAGCCATCCATATTAGAAGCGAATCCACTGCAAATTTTCAATTACACACGGAATGATTTGTAATGGCACCGTAATTGTCTGACGCGATATTACAAAGTAAATGTTCAATTCCGTCGGCAAATCTAATTTTGGCGTTGCGGCGTAAAAGAGAAAACATGCACCGGGCCCGGCATCGATCCGCCGCCCGAGAATATGATACATTGATTACGAATCGGGTCATGCGAACGTCCCAAAACACCGGCGGACAATCTTAAACGGGACACAATTTCCGTGTCATAAATTTCGGAGGGATAAAGGTGAGAAGTGGAGGGAATGATTTGTGTTTAAAACGTCCGGGCTATTTATGTTTGCGAGAATGAAGCGGGGACGACATAAAGATAAAAATGAAACACAGGTTATTCGTTTTAATATTTCTATTTGTTTTAAGCCCTCTTGAATTTAATACGGAGCTTTGGTTTTAATATTTCGTTGTTGCCCGCTTAGGACGCATAAAAAGTTAAGAACTAGTAACGTTTAGTTGGTTCGGCCGTAATGGGAAATTTTCCTGCTCAGAATTCATTTCTCGTAAAAACTAGGCATATGAATAAATTTCCCGGCTACAGTTGTAGAAGAAAGATATCGGACTTAATGTACAGTCGAATGGCCCACTTTAATAAGTGTTAAACAAGAAATGGTGGTTTGTTTACGAGTTGTGGGCAATGCCGTGTTTTAATTGCTTCAATTAGAATTCTTTATGGCCGGTAATTAGATTGTGAAGATCGTCTGTACCAATGAATGCAGCCATTTAAATTTAAAAGAAGATTAATGCGAAAGATAGAGAGGCCGCAGTAGATCCGGGTTTTCTAAGATTAAATGCGCCGCCGGAACGTTTCGACGTTGACGCGTCCTGATTTTTAATACCTACATTAATTTCAATGTAAATTGTACACATTTTTTAACAATTAAATAGTTTAAATATTTGTCAAATTTTAATATTTATCTAACAATATTTTGAACAACATTCTAATTCTCAATTTTTGATCACTTTTATTTAATACAGGATGCCCAAATTGGTTAATTTTTAACTCAAAGTGTCCAGAAGTAAATTTTAAGACGTTGTTTACCATTAAGTCTCATTTTGATATCAATAATTTAAAATTAATTTAAAATAAAAAGAATTGTTCTTTTAATAAAATGATTATGTTTTTTAATTTGTTGCTCTACATATGAGCAATAGTGTATATCCTTAAAATTTAAAGTTTTTTAATACGAATGAAAACCATAATTGAATTTGAAAATATATTTCCAAATGCATATAATTAATTTTTGATATATTAAATTAGTTTTAATTAAAATACAAATTTTTACCTTTATTAAAAACATAAAAATAATTTTTTTTATCCACCATATAAAAATGTAATATTTTATTAAATTGTAAACAATAATTTAATTAATAAAGTTGTGTCACATAATTATTTATTAAGGAATCGATTAAAAATATATTGAATGTAATAAAATATTGAGTATAAATGAAACAAGAGTACTGAGATCATTCTTTTTTATTATTAAAATAATGAAATAATAAAATTTTATCGAATAAAATAAATAAAAATTGTATTATGTAATGTTATTTGAATTGGTACAAACTGATACAACTATTGATTTTAGTAAAAATAAATAGCACTGAATTCGTATTTACTAAATAAATCCTCAATTTATCCAATTAGTAAATTTCATTAAGCAATATTTCCACTAAACATAGGTTTTCTAATGTGTTTATGAAATTTAAATGTATTAAAGAATTAATGAACTTATCATTCATTATTATTTAATTTTATTAAGTTAAAATCTGTTCGAATAACACAAATTATAAAGGAAAACAAAGTATATAATAATTAAATATCAAAACATTCCAATGTTATGAATATTAAATAAACTGATAACTGTCATTTATGGACATATTTATGAAAAATATAACTTAAAATGAAAGATAATGTACATAGAAATCGAATGAAAGTAAATATTTCATAAATTATTATGTAACGCTGAGTATATTATGTCCACTAGTATGAATAATAATTTATTTATGTTATTACGATGTGATATTTTAATTGTTATATTTTTATTATCGTTACATGAACGTTAATTTAGCATATTGTATTTATTTTAATTTATACTTCTCCCCTAACTAATTCATCTGAAATTTGCAATTTACAACTTTATTCAACGACTTAAGAAATTATAGCACATAGGTATAAAGCAGTCGTCTAAAGTAAAATAAATGGAGACTAGACATGAAAATGCAATTTTAGTTTAGTCAATGTTAAAAATGTACGTTCCAACATTTCATCTAAAGTAAATTGGATGGAACTGCGATTCAAAATTTATATTGCATACTAATTTTTAAATGCTTAAATTTCTGTTCGAGTTTCAGAATTATTTACACCAACGACAAACAAGTCCCCACTGACTTCGGAAATATTATTTTGTGCTGAACTTGAGTAAAATTTTCTACGGTCTCGTTCATCACCGGCATTACAAAAGAAGACGGCTTCTTGGAAACTCATTTTAACACAAAAATAGATGTCTACGATAAATCCTTCACGTAGCCGGCGAAATAGGAAGCAAGTACAAATTTAGAGTGGCCGAATTTGCTTCGCCATTGTTGCCCCTCTTAAAACGCGAGTGCGACATGTCGTGAATTTCTATTCAGACACGTCGGTATGATTTACATTCAAACAATACGGTTCCGCTAAGTACGGTGCAATTGTTTCCGCGATGATTCATTTATTTTATTTGAAAAACTTAAATTACTAATTGACTGGTTAATTTCACGTAACAGTCCATTGTTTTTACTGCCGGTATTAGCCATGTTAGTAGGAAATGAGTCAATAAAAAACAATTGTTAATTATGTGCTAAAATTTATCCGTTATCTTGAAGAAAATATGTGCCATAATTTAATGGAAATTATGCCCGTGGAACTTTATAAAACGCTTGTAAAACCCGTGAAATAAAAAAAATAATTAAACGTTCTTGATAGTGTCAAGTTGATACTTTAATGAGGTGTAGTTTAAGCATTAATTGTATCTTCTTCAACGCACACTTTAAAATTAAATCATATTGTTAAGATAAATTGGATGGGATAGACGGGATTCCCGCGATAGAGAATGTCTCTCGACTTCGGAGCACAAACTCTTTAGGGCCTTCGACCGACAAAAGTGCTTGAAGTTAGCCGGTCCTTTCGTAAATCACCGTTTGTTCCTTTTATGCCGGGAGCACAGAAAGAATCCGCATCCCGCCGCTTAAAGTGCTACTCCGATCTATCTACCTTGCTTGGAATCACGTAGCGGAATCATTTATGAACGTTAGTCTTTATTGTGAGGTGTGCCTTTCATACTCCCGGTAGATCTATACAAAGTCTAATTTCGAGGGCGGTAGCACCGACGTGATTGGCATTAAAGAACCAACTATTGTGATTAAAAATTCTTTGTTTCAAAATATGAATATAAATAATTGTTTTTATTTTAATAGGGATGTTTGGCTCAAATAACTTTCCAACATATTCAAATTATTTCGTATTAGAATTTCCTATTAGTATTTCTTATAACCTTTCATCCACAAAACTTTTAATTAATTGGCATAAATTATCATGTTTTTGTACTAGATAGCCAGTTATAGAAATTTAAAAACATTCTGTTATCAATTATCACAAATGAGTATGAAATTTGAATAATTTATTAAACTATGTGAATGTAAGTCATGAAATATCCACATAAAGTACAATATTAAACATTATAAACGTCATGCATTCATGTTCGACCCAATAATCTTTACCACATATCATAAATTAAGTTATTCTCATGAAGTTGTTTGTCATGTGATTCCAGCATTTATGCATTTCTGGTCCAATAAAGTTTATTCTAAAATTATCCATTTAAATATCTTGTATATCATATAGTTTGTGGAAACCGTCGAGAACTTGATGTATCGTCCTTTTATATAATTAATGAAGCGGTTGCAGGGAATATTAAATGTCGAAGATCAAAGTCATTTGTCTAACAATAAACTGTATGTGCTATGTGTGAGAGTCATAATTGCATAGTAAATTTATCGTTTATTTTGGGATTGTATGTTAATTAACTTTGTTCGATAAACAAAATTGAGCACACTAACTTTAATTACTCTAGTTTACAAATTCAACGACAAACAGATTTAATTTCATTTAAAATATTAAAAATATAGTGGTGTGGTATAATGCACTGCTATATAGTTATTCTATATATACAAGTTGTCACAAATCGGTTGATTTTTGATCATTTGGCAATATACATAAATTTCATTTTCCCATTTCTTCCAGGTTGCCTTCAGTGTCAGTTAGCTATCAGTTTGGATTGTTTTTTGACATATCTAGTTATTCAGTTATTTTTTAATAATACAGGAAATGATTGATTTATTTGGCAGTAAACTGCTAACCATCTCTTCTTAAATATTTACGATCCGTTCATTTACGTTCCATTAAATATAAAACACACATATACAAATTATGTTATTTATTAATGAAACATTAACATTTTATATTGCAACAAAATTTAAGCGTAAAGGGCCTAATAGTTAATATTTCGTCCAGTATCCCTTATTGGTTATAACGTTCTCATATCTTTTTGGCATAGACGAGAGTAGATCTCCCACACGTTTTCTATTGGATTAAGATCAGGAGATTGAGCTGACCACTTTAAGACACTGAATTTTTGTTGAACTAGATAAAATTAAATAAAAACAGTTTCTCTTTTAGAGAACGTGAAAAATGTATGTGAAATAAATGATCTAAGAGAAATAAAGTAGAGGGCATAAATAAATATTTTATAATTTAGTTTTTCAACATTTTATTTAATATTTAATATATTCGTTCTAATTTTGTCCGACGCCTGTATATGCTCAAATTTGCAGAACACTTTTGGCTAAAATTTCAAAAATTCTACAGACGTTTATTTTGTCATTATGTCTCAATTTTTACATAAACCCGTTAATTATAATAAAATAAAGTGTAAAATGTACTTTTGCATTCTAATAAAAACCGTTCACGAAACATATTCTCGTTCTAGTCGCGTCTCAACCTAATTTTCTTCAACATCTGGAAGATGCTTACTCTCTTTTAACATACTCCTTAACTTTTATTCAAGCATTGAGCGTGCATAACAATAAATTTGGAGGGATGCATTCCCGCATTAAAAATATAATGCCGTACACAACGAGTAGGTACGTAGATCGCAGTATTCAAAATTATGTTGCCTCCGGGCGTCTGGCTAGTTTAAAATAATGAAGGTACTTTATGAAACCCACGGTATTACCATAGCAAAAGGAGGAAGTAAAAGTTTAAGCGCGCTTTGCTTTGGAAATTAATCAGTAAATTCTAGCAGGCTCTGCGGAAATCTTTGTGCAGAGGTGGAACAGACTTTTTTATATCTGTAATATCACAAAAGTGCCAGAATTTACATTACACCTACGCTTTATTGTTTGTTTTCGGTCACGGACATTTTTAATTATAATTTGTTATTTAGCACATTCGCAGTGAGATTAAATTATTTCTATTGTGTAACAAGATCCGCCACTGTACTCCCTAAAACATAAATCAGGTGGAAAATGTCCCTGGATAAAGTTGGCCTTTATGTCGCCATCTTACATCCTTTTTTCAACTAATGCAACTTAAAGCAGCGTCTAATTGCCTCGTTAGGTACCTTTAAAAGAAGTAGTCCGTTTATACAAAGAAAATAGTGAATTGGAAAGAGATATTTTACGTTGAGGCTGAATTCTCCGAGAAAGTAACGATACTGCAATCTCCTTTCATTTAATCCTACTAATGACAAAAGTACATTATGTTAATCCTCCCAAATTTAACATCTCGTTGGTTTACTGCGAGTGAAAATTTACTCTTAATAAATTAAAACTGGTTATCAATAAAATTTTTATGTGAAAGAAAATATGTTTGGCGTCATGTTGCTTTAACTGTCTTCCAAATAAATTTCCTTTATTTGTAAAATAACACGGAAACATGTTTCATATATTTCACATCCTATGTTCTAGGACATAAACAGTTGCAATTTTTATGATACGAAGGAAGTTGATCTAATTTCTTCTGATGTTTTGACATTTTCCAGAGGCATTTCCTATTACTGACTGACTTATGTCAGCTTCCTTGCAAATAACACTTCAAATTACACTAGACCTCCCTGGTGTATTCAGTCGAAATCAAACTATTTTTCTATCAAGTTTAGGTAAAATGCACAGTGATAAAAATATGAATAATATAAAAACAAACAAATCTAAAATTTATTTGTGAGTAACTGACGGAATGTGACACGGAGCAATTTTGTTTATATTATGTGAGTCTAAAAATATTTTCTACATATCAGAAAATTTTATTCTTTTAAAGTACAACTTGATTGTTTACGTGTAGGTGACAAACAAACCAATCTGTTTTCAATCGGCGACAGGTTTCTGTTTCTGAATTTTAATTAAAAAATCGCTATTTTAAGCGAGTGGTAGAAAACAATACTGTCGCAAAGAACTCTTAGAAAAAAACTTGAATATCGATTAATGAGAGCATTATTATTGGCATTCCATTCATTTAAAATTCAACGAGCCTGTTTACTGCGTATATTGAAAACTCCTATAGCAGCTTTCTACGTCGTATTTGTTTGAAATTAAGTCAGTACAATTATTTCGGCTTTGCAATGGCGGACGTTTTAAATTGCAAAATAGCTCCTTCTCTCTACTATTATGTCAGACAGAAGCCTTTGAATTTTTGTCTGCACTTTAAATGGAAATCGGTATTGTGTACCGAACTGGCGTATTGTTAATCGATTTTTGTGTCACATCTGTAAGGATTCGGTTATTTACACATAAAATTTTATGGAGGAGGTGGAAGTATAGTTTCCTGGCGCATCCACCATTTTACATAACAGTACATTCTTTCAATAGAAACGACATTTTTACAACCGATAATTAAATTGATTTGAGACCAAGAACGTTCGATATAAATGTATTTAAATTACAAGTAAAAATTTATAGAGACAGTTCTAATATTTTGTCTAAGTCTAATAATTTTCTATGTGATTTTTTCATTTTATTTTTCACTAACATCTCCTTAGACATATTTTATAACTGTGTTGTAAAAATAGTCATTTATAGTCTTCATTCTACCCTTACACTTTTAATGTCTTTTTTGAATATGTATGCAAAGATTCTAATGTAAAGCATTGCTTCCTCCTGCACTGACTATTTCACCAATTTTAACCTAGAGGTTTTAAGCAGGGTAAACCCAGTAGTTGTGAGTAGCCTCTTCAATTGGAACACAATCTAGGTATGGGAAAGGACATTATCTCAACTTAAAAATATTGACTTCTTCCTTGAACTCCAAGCCAACTCTTTGATGTACAATGTAAGTCTTGAAGTATTCTCTGATATTTCCATTTTCATTTAAGCAACCGAGACTTATTCTTCAATAGGTGTTTAAACCCACAGGTACCATCTCTAGTCGAGGCCAAAAGTTAAGCATAGAACTAAAATGATTATTTATTAAAAATTAAAATTGTAATTATATATAATATAATATATTATATATAATTACTATATATTATATTAATTAATAATATATAATATATATATATATATATATATATATATATATATATATAAAAGATTTGTAATAAAAGAAATAAATATCAATAAGAAATTAAACCAAAAACAACTTATAAAATAAATAGAAATATAAAATAATAAGAAATTTTGATGTGACATACTTTGGATTTAGATCCAAAGCGTCCCATAATTTTGGAAGAAGTTGTCTTAATTCACTGACAGTATGAGCACGGCTAATGAACAATTAAGGATCTTCCAAGCATATTCCAGGCAAGTTCAATAGAATTCAGATCTGGTGACAAGGCTGGTAAGAGCAGACGCTCAATTTGGGCATTTTCTAAGTGGTTGAAGACAACCCTAGCTCTGTGCGGACTAGGGTTGGTTCTAAATTCCATCGGTAATGTTCAACAATCTTATCAATAAAGTCTGTTACATAAATTTCACCGGTCATGCTTCGGTGATAGATGTATAACTCCGTACTTCCGCACTCCTAGCAAAATACCACCCCAAACTATTATAGACCCACCTTGGTATGCGTGAACTTCATTTATTTTTTGACTTTGAGGTCTTCAGACTCGTTCTGACCTTCTACTCCAAATCTGCTTTCATCTGTAAACATCATAATATTCCACTCTTCATGCCACAATTGTCTTTCCTGACATCAAGCTAAGCTCTCTCTCTCCATGATGGGCAGACTGGAGGTATAGTCACCTTACGAGTCTTCTGCATCGGAACCGATTTAAAACTGTCCTTGGGCTTATGTGACGTCCAGTAGCCAAAATCAGGTCTTGTCTGAGAAGTGTGCAGTTGGCCTTCTCTAGGCCGATCTAGCAAATGTCCTGTCTCTAAAAACCGTTGGAGGTATGCACACTACCGATTGGTCAACATTAAATCCAACAACCACATCAATTTGTCTTGAGCCAAGCTGAAACATTCATACAGCACAATGTCGGTCAGCTTCTGACAAATGATGTCTATGCATGATTTTAAGAAAAGGCAATAGAAATTGGTTGTTAATTCTTGAACAGAATAGAAATTAAAATATTTAAATATCGACTGAAATACATTTTTCGACTAGTTTTCATTTTGACGTTTCTATTTACAAATAATCAACGTATACTAAATTTGTATTTTGGTCGAAATATATTAATATATTATACTTGACTTCATCATTTCTTAATCACGTGTAAATTTAAAATCAATTCACTAATTAAAAAAGTATCAATATCTATATCATATGATATATGAGAGCGAAAGATGAAACTGTCAATTAAGTGGTAAAATTGGTGTGATCAATAATCATAATTTCGAAAAGTTCGTTTATGGTGATAATAGCAGTTTTTCTTCTGGCGGAACAAGTGAAAATCGCCCACATAAATCTCGAGATGATCGTAAATCTTCCGGTGTCGCGCTAGGTTCCAATAAAATTATTCGCAAATTCCCCTTTTTCGTCAGTTAAGTCGTGGTACCTGTTAAATTTAGTGGCCGGGTGTAGCAATTTACCCCGAACTTTCCAGTTCGAAAGTCGGAGGCGGTGTCAAGTCGTGGGGCATTAAATGAAGTTATAATGTTCATGGCCACTATTTCACTAGAATCCATTTATTATATTGCATTTTATCCTGTTCATGAGACGCGCATACGTGCGCCAGCCACTTTCCAATTTATATCCATGTTTGCATTGTTCTTGCCTTTATTGGTTTTGTTGCACTCGATTTTCTGATACTTCCATACTCAATCCTGTTTCGAACAACAGTCTATTGATTGTTTTTGTTTTCCTAAAAAGAAGTAACTGCGTTGCATTTTGTTTTTTTTTGTCCTGTTAACCTTATTGAAACTTTAATGCACCTTAAACAATTACTCAATAATTTCAGCTTGGCAAATATCTCCATCGACGGCCATACATTTCAAATGGAAAACACAAATACTTGCTAATTGAAACTGACTGAACTGAATTAATTATCAACAAATATTATTTCACGGCACTGACGGATAGTTTGTCGCATGTGTAATTTACTTTTATAAATTATTGAAACCTAAATGCTGCACTGTAACCATATTTCCATTTCAGTTGGCTGCGTTTGGACACAAACGCAAACTAATTCATCTAATTGCCATTCTCTTTCAACTTCACGTCGTTTATTTTTTGATAGTCGACGAAAAATATTATTACGCTAAAATCCATAACAACGCAATTTGTTCATCAAATCCTTTATTCTCGACAATGCACTATGCTTTTACGTCTTTTTTTTTAATTTCGCAAAAGAGGACCCCATTCATAACTCGACGATAAGGAAGTTGGTGAACTAAAACACCAAGAATTGTTCGATGCGAGGCTAAATAAGAGACGAGACTTGCATAGAAAATTCTCAACGGTTGATATGTACTCTCCAAGCTTTATTTGAATGCATAATATAGGTCAGAGCTTTGTGTCGTAGTAATGGAACTTTAAAAAATGATCCTTATGAAGCCTGTGAAAAATTCAAAGAGTTTCTTTGCATTTATTTGATAACATCACACAATTCTAATTGACGCAATTACTCAGATGAATTTAATATTTTATACAAGCTAAGAAGCGAGCTACTTCAATTGTCTTGCTCAATTAAAATACATTTTTTTATGTTTTATTTATACAACTTGGGCGACTCAAAATCTTTGTTGATATCCAGATATTATTTGGTTAAATTAGTATATTTTAATGTTTACATACACATAAAAAGATATAGATTTGTATTATTGATTTAATAATTGAAACTTTAAAGTCACACATACTTCAATTAATTTACAGTGCCTTTAAATCTAAAAAAATAAAAAATACATGTATCAAGTTTTGTGCCATATTTTTATATTTCTTAAATCAAAATAAATGTCACATATTTCTTGGGTGTCTTATTAAAATTTATTATTAATCTGGTAGACTAATGCAAATTTAAATAAAACAATGAAATTACAGCACCATAGACCGTAAATGCTCCCATGCACACTACTGTCTATTCTCTAGCCATTATTTAAACTAAGTATTCTGTTTAATTGTCGAGATAGTTACATTAGACTGTATGTTGGTATGCTGTTGTAATATTAATATTACCACTGGTAAACACGGAACCACACGGAAGATCAAACATTAAATTTTTAATTAAGGTCTGATTACCTTTTTGTTTTATTGTTTATTACATTATCAAATTGCCTCGAGTAATGTAGTGAAGTTAAAAAATATATAGTATGTGCCATTTAGTTTTTCTTATTTTTTACTATAAAAAATATAATATACACCTACTTCTACTGTATGTTACCATTTTTTCTTATTTATGTTTTGAGGTATTTTTCATTAAAATTTATAGTTATAAATAAAATATTTCAATACTGAACGAAATGGGTGTAATAATTTGTTTAACTTTGTGCATCTAAAGTTTTAAAGATCTCTCTTGAATATAAATTACAAGAATTGTATAACTTTGCAGCGATACCTGTCATTAAAACTTACTGCTAACAAAAATAACGTACATATTTTTAAAAGGCCAATTAAGAAATTTAAATTTACTCATTTTCCTTGGCCGATTAAAATTATGCCGGCGGCACAAGGCAGCAATCCACAACACATTGACTGCACTTCCGTTCGAAATGGCCAAATTAATTCGAAACTCGTGCCTCTAACAGAAGTGCAAATCTAAGTAAACTGAAATTCGGCACCGTAAATTGCCCCAGTGGCACATAAGTTTGTTTAATAAGACAGGAAAGAGCGTCTTGAACGCAGTGAAAATCGATTTTCCATTCAGTGACCTAGAGTGTTAGCTCGCCGTACCTACATCAATGGTTTATGGCTGGTAGTGTCTCGAAAATACAGCACCGCGACATTTATGGAAACAACACTTTAATCGCCACAGTACAAATTGGAGTGTTGTTTGGAGGTCTCTCTTTTGCACTATCCGGATCAATATTTCAAAACATCTAGATAACGACATGTGAATACTTTTCAAGCAATCAAATCAGACTAAATTATGAACATTTTTTGTCAAGAATGTTTTCTTATTTATTTTTACTACTCCAGAAAATTAATCGCATTTCGTTGACGAGATGTTTACATTTCTTAATTTCGTTCCAATGGTCAATTCCAATTTACCACAATCTAATTATATATCCCTCAGCACTTAACCTTCCAGTTAATCGTTTTCCCAGTCCGACTAATTGAAAAAAATGACGCCATTCATTTGTTCCATCAAAGACTATCCGGACAAGATTGATAACTGAAACTGGAATTTTATATCTGGAAAATCGATTTTCTTTTCACTGCGACCTAGAACATTTACCCTACCTACATCAATGTTTTATGACTTCGTATGGCGACAGAAAAGATGTATGTGCGTGCTTTATTCGAAAATATAATAAATTGCCATCACATTTCATTACCCACCTGGACCCATTGTCCTGAAGTTTAATTGATTGTATTATTTATTGTACGTTTTATTAAACGTGATACCTTTATCAAATATCATTTTTATTAGGTACACCGAAAATATATGCAATTTATGGATGTACTGTAACTTTTTTGGATAATGGTTATTAAGCTCTACCCACTATACAAGGTATATACACACATCTCAACTCAAAGTTTGTTTATTTAGGAAAGTAAGCATGAACGTTAGTTAAAGAAATTGTATTCTGGAAATGTTTATAAAATTATTTATAATGGCTCTAGCTGGATCATGAAGTAACCGTCGTTTTGTCAGAGGAAAATCCTATGACTTTAAGTATCCCTGATAGCTTTTAGATGCTGAGGTTTATGATATTTTTTTCATTGATTTGTAAGTGTTTTTAATCACATATACCAAATGTTTTGTATGACTTATTATCCTATTATCTTAAGTCAACTGACAAGATTTCTAAAAATGTTTAATTTTATTTTTATATATGATAAACCTGCTATTTATCGTCATATTTTATTAAAATTGTTGGGTGTGATGATATTAACAATAAATTTTAAAGAAAATTACCTGTATCAAATTCAATAAAAACGTATAATTATTGTCATTTAAAGAATAAATATTTATATCATTAATATATGACCTAAATTTAAATAATGAATTGTATGTTATGGTAATTCTTAATGTAGAGTTAATTACATGTTTTACATAATTCCATTGCGTGATTCTGTTAAATTTCATGTCCGGAATTAGCAAATTGATGTGAAAGAAGCACGTACCAGTTAAAGAAACGCGCATTATCATTTTAATATTTATGCTTAATACTTAATAATCCACCCCCCAGTTCAGATAATGCAATTAAAAATTTAAATTTTTGTTTTAAATAAAAAATATTTTATTAAAACAAAACACAATTTGTGTACTTAATTAGATAGCATAAATTCGGATTGTCTCAGAGATTAACGAGTTACATGGTTTTTGCATTGCACCAGAACGCAGTTCCCAATTTGAATGTAAACCAATTAAGCATCCGCAGTAATGTTTAGACGTGACGTCGGAATAAAATGATCGATTGGTTTATCAAACAGAAAGCAGCTGTCGTTGTGCTAATGTTACTAATTTCATTTATCGATTCGTACCTCTGTTCCATTGGGAAATTATTTCACTGTGAAGGTCATCTCCAATACAAATACAAAACCGCCCTTTTAGCTCAATCAAATCAATTGCTCGATGTTTAATCGGCACATAAAATTTTAGATTGCCGTTTGTACTAATTCGCGTTTTTTTATTTCGTAATTTCAGGAGCGATTACAACAGCAACTGGACGAACAAGCTCAGCGCTACGAGGAACAGCTGACGGAGTTACATTCGGTTATTGCTGAACTGACACGGAAATTACATCAGCAACGAACGATGGCAATTGCCGAAGAGGATGAAGTGTCAGGTAAAAGATCGAAAGTTGCAATTCGGCAGAATCCCCGTGTTTTCCTTTCCTTTCTTGCGCATAGTGGTATCAAACACACGAATATTTTAATATGACTTCTTGTGTAACTACCCTAATGCTGAAATATTTTTGTAGCTTATGATAAACTGAAACCATTCAAATTCTAATTACAAGAGTGGCCATTAATATAGCATAAATGTAACACATTTTGGGTATAATTCTTGTACTTACATTTTTCTTTTTTTAAATGTAAACTCGACCATTTTCAAAATATACGACAAATCCAAAATTCCTTCAAACTTCTTGAATTTCTGTGATGAGTTCATTTAAATTTATGCGTTTTATGTTGAATTTGGTTATAAACGTGATCGTTTTCTATAGGGTTAATGTCTGGAGATTGGTATGGACAAGACAAAACATGGCCATTCCAATTTTGTATTTGTATTTGGAATCGTTTTCATGTTGAAACGCATTTAATAAGTGCACCATTTCCTCCATCTATAGAAGCAAATTGCTGTTTAATATATCCGTCAAATCAGTCTTAAGAGGGCTTACGCCAGCAGAATTGAAATACATACATAGCATAATTGTACTCTGTAGTACAATGAAATTTTCAACAAGTCAAAATTGAATTTTCACATTTTTTAGGGGAAACCACAGTTATTCTTATAGGTTTATGGTTAGACGATCCTCCATCTATTAACTATCATCTCACAGTTCTTAAACTAATTTCAGGCATTCTTTCAGAATATCACTTGACATTCGATTTTCTTTTAAATTTCTTTCTTTTCTTTTATGATCACTACTGTATCAATGTATGTTTGACTAATCTCTTCATAATTCGAATTTTTGAACTATATTTATATTTATAATTACTATATATAATATAATATGTCAGAATATTTTTAGTAACAATTGCGTTAATTATTAGAATTTAACATATCAATTCTTTTATAAAATGTTTTTACTTAATATGAATTTTGATAATTTAACTTGAATGTGTCAGTATTACATTAAAAACGTTATAAAATTCAATAATCAATTAAAAATCTAAATTATCCAAATTAATAGAAACTCTTTCGTCTTTATCAGTAAATTTCAATTTTATAGAACTGTGCGACTCAGTTTACGTCATTGTTTTATTGGCATCTCGTTCTGTAGTTTAAACACGTTTCTTTTTTTACTTGTCTTACAAAATTTCCTTTGACTATTTCTCGCTGTATCTATTCTATTTTGTGCCAAGTTTAAGAATTCTTATATCGGTACATATGATATTAAATTTAGTGAAAAACGAGTCTAACATTTCATTTCAATAATTACCGTTACCCTTAAATTTAATAGTGGTTTAAATAAAAATTAATAGTAATATATATGATTATTTTCACAAAAACATTTATTATATATAAATAAAAAACTAATTAATTATAATTTCCGTATATGATAAAAACAATAATAAAATGTTTATAACAATAAATGTATTAACATTATATGAAGTTTTTGATTTATATCGAGTCTACAACGATTTCATATTGTCGGTATACAAACATCCAGTTCATCAATATTTAATATTGTTTCCCTTTGTGTTTGTTTGATATTTCGTACAAAATTTAATATTTGTTCTCCGTTTTATTTAGCCTCAATTCCAATAGACGTCCAGTAATTTTGTGTTTACTGGTTACAACGAACTTGTTTCTTTTCAGTTTAACCCATGAGCTAACCCATAAATATAAGAAATGAGTTTTATACCTTAGGGCATTTTATGGAGCGCATTTTAAGTGCACAAAGGACGATACATCGGTGTCCATGTACTTTAGTGTTATGTGTATACTTAGAGAACTCTCAAATGTTTTATGGATTTTACCATGAAATTAAATGAAACCTTATGTTCCTTGGTATTTATTTTACTACTTCTAATTTATTCAACGTATTAAAGTTCTTAATTAAGATTTTATTGGAATAAAGTGAAATAAAATTTTGCATATTCATTACTAAAAATCATAGTTATGTAAAAAGTTGCTTTAATTTTTTACTAATTAAATTAGTGAAGCTAACTACGAATTGCTGTAGTACTGAACTGTCACAAAAATTAAAACTAACTTCTAGGAGATCGTTTCAAATGCGCTACATAAAAAAGACACAAGAGAAGTCCGAGCTTATCCCCGAAATGATTTACTGCAGTGGTCCCGCATTGCCTGGAAAATATATAGCCACTGCGTAGAACAATTTATAAATGATACTTTATTCTGTGCTTCGTGTTGGTTTTGCATAATCGAGTGAAAAATAAAAGATTTATGAGATTTTTATAAATATTCCTCCGTCAATTCAAAAATGCAAAGAGTTTAATACACTCGACCGAATTAATAATAATAATGTTACTGTTTCAGAGTCATGTACGAGCGTCCATGATGATTCCGTGACTTGTCCATTAGAAGTTAGTGAGCTTGAACCAGCAGAGCACGATTTGTCCGACATTGATAACAAAATACCAGTAAGTAACCCACCGTACACTTTATTATTGTAATTCATGTTTGTATTTTGTTTGCAGCTCTCAGAAAGTCCATTAGAATTACCAGAACCAAAACTCACATCCTCCCGGAATGAATTGTCGCCATTTTCCGAAGTCGTAGAACCTTTGAAACAAGAAATAACAAATTTAAAAGCACAACTGCATGATGCCCACGCCAAACTTGCACAAATCACCTTGAATAAAATCGACGAAATAGTCGACGAAGAGACCATCACCGACAGCAAAAACCTGGAATCTCCTGAGTCACATATAGAAATTGACTGCGAGCCAAAAATTTATCAGGAAGATCGCGTTGACATAAAATACAGTAGCATAGTGCCTATTCACAGAACGAACGTCAAAAACAACGCGGTCTTCAACAACATGCCCGTGACCAAAGTAGCTGAAAGGATTAAGCTAAAGAGAGCCACAGACGGGCACCGGGACGTAAATCCGAATGATTTATTGAACAGCGATCTTTCAACGGCCGTAGCAGAACATATTGTGGGCGATATTTTGAGACAGTGTGACGTACAAGCTGAAAAACAAAGTTTAGACATCGAGATCAGAAGGATTAACGCAAAACTCGAACACGCTCGTTCGCAAAACTCTGTGCTGGCACTTACGCTACAAGAAACGAAAGCTCTTTGTGATAGGTACATATTTTATTTCAAATTGTTCATGTAATTGAGTAGTAAGTTAAATATACTAAATTGTGTGACGTTCAAAAAAGGATTTACATCCGCCTAAATAAATTATCCCTAAAGAATCCAATTAGTAAATGAGATTTTCATATTTAGTATAAAATAGTCCTGAGTGGTAATTTAATAGGCTGTAAGAATTAGCTTATTGTTCCTCTAAATGTCTTAAATTTCCTTTAAAGTGTAGTTCTTTTTATATATATACAATTACAACAACTTGTTGACTTTTCAGAAACTTTTCAAGTGATTTTTTTCCAGATTGGCATTGTTGTGTGGTAAATACGAATCCAATGCCATCGCCCTAAGGCTGGCTCTGGGAGTCACTGACCGAGCCATCGAGGCATATGACGTACTGTTGGCCTTATTGGAGACTGAAGTATCGCTGAACAGGGACAATCCGGATTCGCAGCAGAACCGGACGGCTGCCGAAACTGTGGCCAAGCAGCTCCTCACACATCTCGACTCCTACCAGAGCACCGATGTTTTACTATCGCCCTGGCAAAATCACGTTTATAACAGTCCCACATCTGAAAAGTAAATATGTTAAACCTCTGACTTGATTTTCATGTAATAACAATCATTTTACAGTGATGAACCTTGGACAACGGAATGTGAGCTAAGATTAAGGGATCATGTATCAAGACTGAAGGCTGAAAGAAGTAACATTCAGGGAACATATGTAGTGTTAGAGTCGATGCAGATGGAAAATGTACCAATTAGGCCATCAAGTAGCCAAGAAGCCAGAAAAATGGACTTAGAAATGGCTGTTCTATTACAAGTAATTTTATTTTACCCTTATTGAAATTATTTATTAGTGTAAAATTTTAGGAACTGATGGGTCTAAGAGAGGACAAAGCGGAGCTCCTATCAAAATTATTTGTGTTGGAAAAAGATAAAAGCGCTGTTGAATTAAAGTTGAAGTATGTGGAAGGTCAACAAAAAGCCCAAGCGGCGGCTTTAAAGAATCTTCAAGGCCAGTTAAAGGATACAGAAGCTTTGTTGGCGATAGCAACTCAAAACAAGGCAAAATAAAAATTGATGTGTTTATCTAATTTGTTACATTCATTTTATTTTAGGAGAGAGGGTATTCGGATGCTGAGCATGCACAAGGTGTGGAGCTGGAACTGATGCAGGCGTTAGCAAGAGAGGCAAGACTGAAAGTTAGACTGCAAGAACTGGTCACCACGTTAGAACAAGTAACCAAAAATGCAGAGGCAAGACTTTTGGAAGGTCGCGAAATTGTACAAGACCTTAATCATACAAATAGGTATTCGACTTCATAAAACTTTTTTCAAAGTTACTAATCATTGTTTAATTTTAGTATACTAGCAGATACTGTAGATAGAAATAATAAAAAATATCAAGCTAAATTTAAGAAGATGGAACATCAGATGTTAGCGCTGGTAGAAAAGCATACAGCACAGGTTGTATATTATATTATGTTACATTTTTTCATATATAACTCGCTGTATCGTTTTAGGTTTCCACTTTGCAGCATAAAATAGCATCATTAGAAACAACGCAGACTAATAATAGTACAGACAGTACATTAGCTGTTTAATATATGCTTCTGGCCCTTTTAGTTAATTATGATCTCTTACATGTAGCTTTTACGCAATGATATGTATACTTTGTGACGAAAGTGACGTCAACTTGTAATGGAACTCAAATTACAGGACCTGAGTCGTATTGCCTTGTGATTATATAATAGTTTGTTTCTTGCCAGATAATTTAATATTTTCTTATGTTATAACAACCACAAACATATTATTTCATGTTGTAATTTTTTTAAAATTCTGAAATAGATTCGTGATACAAATGTGTAATAATACTGCAATACTTCTAATTTATTGACATTAGTTAATGATGCACCTACCCTGAAATTAAATTTTAAATTGTTTGGCGTGAAAAAATGGAAGATAATGCATCAAGAATCAGTATAAAATACGGATTTAAATAATGAAATAGTTAATATACTGATACTGCTCGTTTTTAACTCGAAATAATAATTTACTATGTGTTATAATATCCGTACTTCTAATAATTGTTGATATATTTTAAAATATTTGTCAGTGTATTAACTAGTTTATATAATGTCGCGAATAAAATATGAAAAGTGCTTAAGCTTATTATTGTAAAGTGGTATAGTCTCCCCAAATTTAGTACAAAGTAAAATCCTAAGGTCTTGCCATAAATTAACTGTATATTATTTGATATTATGAAACATGAATATTAGTAAATATTAAATTATAAAGTTTGTATTCTATTATGTATTACTTATTACAAATATTACAAATAAATATGTTTACAATATTAATAAATGTCTATTGTCTTTTATTTTATATTTATTCCAAAATAAATACCCCCCCCCCCTCATTAAGTATCAAATCTATAATAATATGTATACCTATACTAAAATAAAAATAATACATATCAAATTAAAATCTGGGGCTACTAGGTACTGTAGAATGTATTTATATAATATGTACAAATAATTTTTTTACTGCTGTTTGTACACGACGTATTAAAAATCTTAGACATAATAATAGTAAATGATAGTATATAAAAATTAACGGAACAAACGCATTTATTATTTTATACATTAATTTAATAATATAACGTTTTATTCTTGTCTATTTACTAATATAGAAGTGATCTTCGTCCATTTTTTTACATATTATGATACATAAATTTTAACCCCAAATCAAAGCAAAGGTGGTGCAAAAACTTTTATTAGAAATATATTCTAAAATCTAAAATAATAAAATAATTTTGTTAATTTAAATTGAAGCCACATGCAACAAATTGTTGTATATATCTAAAACTTGCTTGTTGGTTTATTAGAGGCACCTATATAATAAATATAACATATGAAGAGCAATGAACAAACATTTAGTATAATTCTGGTTCCAAATTTGTTTCCTAATGGCCGCACTTCTCTAATAACATAGATAAAACATAAATGTTTCACAACTTGTGTGTTATCATAAATTAATTGATTCAAATGTGTATTTGATTATTTATAAATATAAAGTATAATTTAATTTAATATTTATAGTTATCTTTTCATACGTTACATTTTATCATAAAATTTAAAATCATATCTTCATACTAACATCAGATCTTAAGGTACTTACAGTAAAGCCTCACCAATCCCCAGTATTATTTTCTGTTTTGTTCTTTTTGTTCCTAATGTACAAAATAAATCGATCAAAAATGTTCATGAAAAATGTCTTCTCAAAATTGTACCTCACGAAGTTTCTGAAAAATTTCTGGATATGCTTGACATTAAAAAAGATTGCTTGATGAATGTTGCCTCCTGTATAGATTTGACCTGACCTACATTTCTGACAATTCAGTTCTTCCTCCGAGACCGATCCTGGCCCAAACCAAAATATCACCAGCACCAAATAGATGAATCATTCGACTTCTTATTAGCCCTATTTTTTTATTGGAACAGAGAGGGGAAAATGTAAAAACCCCTCTCCGGGTACCAATCCGGAGACCATGACCATAATGTTTCTCATATGTGATTTCTCACATATGGGGAAACAGGGCGTATATTTGCATATACGGGTTTACTGAACCAGAAGACGTAGGACTGACGAAGATGCCAGCCCCCTGTCAACTGAGTTCGGAAGAACAAGACCTATCTGAGCAAGATCCGAGATCTTCCTGGGGATGGATAGGACTTGCGGTGAGATCCGTTAGCTTCCCACTGCCACGGGCTTGTGGAGTGGTACTGTGCCCCAGGACCACGACATGGTGGATCTATCCTGGGGAGCCCTGGTTTTTTCCATGCTTGTGTGCGACGACCGCTTTAAATTGAGTAAATTTTGGAATTGTCAGTTAATAGTGTCCGATCACCATTCATCTCTCCTTTATATTCCATGCTAATCCTTCACATAGTTGAGGGAAAATAAACGAAAGTGTGTTTTAATGTGTCAAATCATAAGATGCATATTTTTTCAGGTGCAACTCTGCTAATTGCTATTCAAGTTATTAAGTCTATATTTTATTGAATTTTTATAATTCCAAGGTGAGTTCTTAAATGTAGATTTAACAATGACAAAAACATTGTCCTTTTTGTTAATGTAAGTGAAAGAACGAGAATATTCAATTTTAGGTAAAGGCATCACAAGAATCATCTTCTCTTTAAATTCTTAATTTTAAACTTAATAAATACCTGAATAAAACTCGACTTATTTGAAGAAAAGAAATCAGAAAGAAAAATAAAAGAGCTATTAAAAAAATCCAACCAATACATATATAGAATCCGTCTAAAATTTCTTAGGTTTGTGACAAACTTTAACATTTTTTATATCGTTTTCTGTCGCACTTTTATTAGATTTTTTTAAAAAAATCGACTTATTATTTAGAAGTGCATATCTGGTTAAAAAATTTCGGATAAGTTATGAAACACCTTGTATATATACAAGGTGTTTTACAACTTAACCGAAAAATTGTAATAGAGCAACAAGAAACGAGATAAAAATAATTCAATCCAATTACGCAAAAGTGAATATGTGGTTAAAATTCGTCGGATAAGTTGCGAAATGCAAGTAGTAACTCAGTCCTGTCTTATGAAAATGCTATTTAAATAAAACAAAAACTAAAATATAATAGGTAATAAAATCTCGAAAAATATAAAATCTATAAATTTGCGTACATGACTCTGATCTCTGACATAAATAACATTTATTTTGCATATTTTTGGATAATTTACTTTTTTGTAAATATAATTTTTTTGATTATAATTCTAAGATATTACTGAGTTACTGCATGTTTGAGTGTTACCAATTTGTGACATTTCTGCTATATAACTGCGACATTTTATGTCATGTCGTCATTCTCGAAATACATTAAATTCAGTTTTCGGAACATTCATCTTTGTCATCAAATACCGAGAATTCTACGTGGAATCATCACAATTGTGAGAAATCTGATTTACCGCAATACAATTATTTACTGTAAACTATTAATTTTATCATCTTAAATAAAAAGGGTCTCATATAAAATAATATTGAAGCCTATTTCTTAAAAAATGTTGTTCGTACGTATTTTATATTTGTAATGAATTAATAAGCAGTTTTTATTGTAAACTACTGTCTATATTCATATTTTGAAAAAAAGGGCTTCATGCAGCGTAATCTCGAAACTGGTTTCTAATTACTTTTTTTTAATAAACTGTCAAGCTTAAACACATAATCCTTTCCCCCTGCCGTAATACTGCAGTTAATGCGAACCGCCGTGGCCGCTTATTAATAGATATTAATGAATTTGTAAATGTTAATTGCATCATGGTAATGATTGAAAGGGTGTTAGCATCGTAGCCGGTGAATAATTAAAGGCGCCTTTCTGTTTGGAAGCGGCGCCGTCCGTCATCAGCGAGAGTAGGAGAACTGGTCCTGCCGCCAGGACAACGGCAGGAGCGGATGCGCACGATCTAGTGGACGACCGGAAGTACTATTGGCCCGCAGGGGGTCCTCTCGCGCCAATAACGACTGACCCCGCCTTCCGGTCCTTAATATTTATCTATTTTGCATGTTAACTTCGGAATGTGTCCTTCATCCTTCTGGTGTATTGGTCTGCGGTTTATGTTCCACACGCCATTGCTAATTATGAGATCGACCACAAATGCCTAATTGTATTATGACGTATTTCTTATTTGGATGTAAATTTAATTAAAAAATGCTGAATTATCAAGAAATACGATGGCATTTAATGAATGTATTTATCATATCTATTGATTTTAATTTGAATGTCTAATTAAAATTAAATTTTTAATTTTATATCTTAATTGAGATTTAAGTCACTATTTATATACTAATACAAACAAAATCTAATAAAAAAATCAAATTCCAAAAAATATATAAAGTAAAAGACACATATAAAATTGAAATTTATAACATTTAAATATATGATTAGTTAACTAATAGTTAACTAATTATATTAAAAATAGTAATAATAATAAATATATACATTCCTGGACAAAAGTTTGGAAACCATAGAATTTAATTATTGAAAATAGCAAATAAACAATTATTATAAAAAATATTATTGAAATAAACAATATATACTGCTACTAATATTATTTATTTCGGTTTTATAAAAAATATTATAAGAAGTATATTAAAACCCAGTTTTTTACCAAGACTTAAGTTTAGAAACCCCTTAAATTTAATTTATTTTGACTATCTATCAGTATTGTTTAACTTCTCATTGTAGTATGCGAATTCAAAATATTATTTTAAATCGTGGCAAAACGAAAGCAACTCCCATGACCTTATGAAAACAAATTGTTGACTTTAGAAATGAGGGTATGTATATATAATAAATCGACTACACAAAAGTGAGTATGTGGTTAAAATTTGTCGGATAAGTTGTGGAATACCCTATATAACCTCTTATAATAAATTTAATTTATTTTGACTATCTACCAATATTGTTTAACTTCTCATTATAGTATGCGAATTCAAAATATTACTTTTAATCGTGGCAAAACGAAAGCAAATTCCATGATCTTATGAAAACAAATTGTAGACTTTAGAAAGGAAAATATGTCGTACAAACGAATTTCTGATATTCTGCACATCAATAAAGGGACCATATCCCAAATTGTGAATAAATTTGATACTTGTGAATCTGTTACGCAGGTAGGAATATTGATACAATTCTTGAAAGGCGCATGAGTGTATCCCAGAAAATCCCAGATTGACAGTCGGTGATAGTCATCAAAAATTACTGCAGGGTAGTATACAAAATTTATCCGCCGTGATTGTGTAAAGAATGCTACAGGAAATACTACTATTTTGGAAAAAACCTCAAAGTAACAAATTATATCAAAAAAGGCTTTAAAAAAGTGGGGATTGGTGTTATTTAGCAATCAAAGTATGTTTCATTTATTTGAAAATGATGGTAAAAGGTTTGTAAGGCGATCAGTAAGCAAACGTTTCTATAAAAAATACCAATTACCGACAGTTAAACACAGATGGGGCAAGGTTATGGCATAGGGCTTTTTCAATCGATGTGGCGTTGGACCTTTCGTCCATATTACCAAAAAAATGTTGTTTCAATAGGGCGACGATCCCAAGCATGCTTCTAAGTACATAAAATACCAATTCGAACAAGAAAAAAATAAAAAGTTTTGCCATCGCCTTCACAATCAATGGCTTTAAGTTTTGTAAAACAGCTTTGTTCTAAAAACCTCCATCCACCAACAAATGGTGTGCAGAAGTCCTACAAGCTGATGGTTATGCAACAAAATATTAATGCTTTCATTTGTTTTTGGTTTATTATTCGAAAATTAAATTATTTCAAAACTTATGTCCAAATAAAAAAAAATAATTTTGTGTAAGTAAAATAATTTAATAATATTTTGTAAAAGTAGAATAAAGTGAATACAATTTCCAAAAGCATTTTTATTAATTCCATATACAGGATATTGAGCAGTAATTTTATTTGATATTGTTTATTAATTAATTATTCGAATAATAATTCAAATTTAGGGTCCAGGAGTATATATGTACATAAAACAATTTGTTTAATTAAATTCATTTGTTACTAACAACAAGAAATTATTTACTATTATTTTCTAATAAAAATAAATCTTGTTACCTTTTAGAATGAATACAAATCAATTATCAATTTATTTTCATAACATCGTAGAGATTTATTAATCTACTAAACAAATTAATAATATATCTGAGTAATCATGAGCATGACGTACCATTCAAAGCATTTATCACACAAATTCTTAAATAAATATAAATTTAATAAGTGTTAATATTAAATCGATGGTAAGTTTCAGACTTAAAAGTAATATTGTTGAATGTGTATATGGTGATGTACTAAATAACTTGTTGGTTGTGACCATAATCACAATGAATATTTTACTAACCAGAAAAGTTGATTTTCGACATAAAGTACATGCCTGTTAGGTACACAAAATTTTAACCATTACATTGTATAACATTTAAACCCTAAATTCATTAAAATCCTTGAAATTTAAAAACCTCCCTATTATTATTAATTTTGAATGGAATATATTAAAGTAAATATGAGAAACGAACATTATTAATTTAAAATAACGAAGCGAAATGAACCGGCACAAGTAAAAACATTAAATTCAGCAACAGCAAAGATAGAAGTTTAATGTTTAACTTTTCAGGCAAAGTACTTAAAATCATTAAATGATTAAATAGATTATATGCATTTGAGACCTCCAAGGGGCGTTTTGGAGTGAACGGGCGTGTCTTTCCACACCCCCTCTATCTTTCAGGTGTACAGAACGGTATTTGGAGCCCGCCGAAACTGCACATTTACACTCAACATACGCCGTAAACATCCTGCTGGAAATCTGTATCAGAAGCAACAGTCTGATTGTTGTCGTTCGACGTCAAAAGCATGATTCGCAGTTTCAGTGAGTAGTAGTATGGTTGTTTGAGTTCGTGGAAGATATGAACCAGGATCAGGAAGTACCGGCCACTATTAGTGAAATTAGTCGACTTGTAAGTGATATTGCATGATTGGTGTGTTTTATTTTTCGTGTAATTCATGTACTTATGTAAGTAATTCGAAATATATGCAATTTTAAAATGATCAGATTGAGTAAAATTTTTATTGAAACGCTTCATAAATTAATTAAAAAAAAATCTGAAAAATCAATTCTTATAATTTATATTTTTTAATTTTATTTTAACAATTTTTGGTTGAAACACGAATATATAAGCAAATTCAATATATACAAATATTTTTTTTTAATATAATATTTGTTTTCAATTAGAAAAGCTCTAAAGATTTTTTTAAAACAGAATTTTATAGGAGGATAGGAAAGAAAATTACTAAATAATCACTAAAGTAAATAATTTTTATTTTAAAAAATACAAAATAACATCAATATTTTTTTAATTCATTAGATATTAATTAATTAAATTAGCTACACAAATTCTAAAAACCACTTTTTCTTATAAATATCATTCATACATGTATCTTTACATTTTTAATAATGATATAGTTTCATTAATGTTTCAAATAAATAATTTCATTTTTAATAACGTATTAAATATGCTAAACTGGCGCATTCACCATATTTACACACTCAAAGATAATTTACAAAATATGATTTAATGCCAAAAAAAATGCACAAAATTAATTTGAAAAGTAATCTAATAGAATATCTAAAATATTTCTATTATTAATTATATTTATTATTATATCATACATATTATTATTAAAACAGAATACAAAAAACAAAAATATCAACAATATTTTCAGAAATGAATAATTTAGTTTATTATCATGGTATAATATAAAAGAGAAACATTTCTTATATTCACATCACCGAAAGTAATTATTAAGGCTTTGATTATTATATGAAACAGAAAAAATATCAAAAAGCAATATTTTCGGAAATAAAAACAGTTTTTATCATTTTGTTCTATAAACTTTTAGACTTTTAAAATAAATTAGTATTGATAAAAAATGTAAATATAATACACATTCTTAATTATAAGGGGGCATCAAAATGTTAAATGTTTTATCGAAGTCATTCTTAACTAGTTAATTGTAACCGGAAATACTGAAAACGACCATTAAACAAAAAGTAAATTGTACACAATTTTATAATCAAATAATTCATTTTATTTTTCCACAAAAGTATTTTAAAGTAAAACTTAATTCTCTATTACTATGGTTACTATGTAGAGTAATCAGGTAAGTATTTATTTCCCTTAACTAAAAATTAAACAGTTGGTTTTTCGACTATTGCAGTTGTTGTCACTCTACTAATTGACTTCTTAGGAAACATGATGTCCCACAGTGACCCCATCCTAATATTTAGAACAGTATGCCGCCACTAGCAAGGTGCCAAGCCAATTACTATAATGACTCAATGACTAGTTCAAATATAGAAACATGGGTAACTATTGTTTGCATCCCCTTCGACTTTTGTTTCACCCAGAACCGTATCCATTGGTCTACTTCTATAGTTGATTTTTCTTTCAAACGAAATTATTATTTAAATTATGAATTTATATTTGGAAGTGGTAAGTTAATATATTTTTTATTAACCAATTATGTCCAATTTAGTAAACGAAATGGAAGGTTAATTAATTTTTTCTCCTCCGACAATCACTTTCAGCCCACCCCTGTTCTTTTAGCAGCAGATCAAAGTGACAATAAAGGTGTTGCGTCGGCATTGTTTACCCACCGTTCATCTTTTGTATTAGCTGTTTGTAGTAAATTTCATTAAGTAATTGGTCCCATCGTTACCGTGAAAGCATTTCAGTTCCCACGATTTATCAATTTCTAATTTTTAACGTCGCTCAATGACCGTTTGATGGTGTGTTTACTTTAAATAAATTTTTTGATTGATGACACTCTTGATTTAAGTAAATATGTTCCGCCTTGTATAGAAAACCATTTCCAGATTGGAAAAATCCACCCGCCGTCTGAAAGTCGTTTGTGGCTTAAAATTGAATCATTTCCTTATTAGGTGTTCCCTTCAATATCAGTTAATAAATGTCAGCGAAAATCCTCCAAGTTGTCTGCTCTGATGCAAAGTTTAATATCCAAAAACTTATCTCGAATGTGATTACAGATTCATTTTCAAACTCCAATAAAATATTTAGTTAAATGAATTTACATAAATACGTTTAACAACTAGTTATCAAAACTTTGAATATTTTATATTTTGGGAGCACCCATGATCATTAGATTTAGATATATTTGTATATAGTCGTGTGCATTTTAGCAAACATTAATTTACATTTAATATATCATATCAATTTTGGGAAATTTTTTATAAATGCACCATTGCAATAAACGGCATATTAAATATTTAATTTTGCAAATTGACAAAACTATAATTGCATGTGTATAATTTATATAATCCTTAATTAAATAGTATTCATTATTGACTTTGAATTAAAAAGCGTTTTCAATTAGTAAAATCGTTAATTAATATCTAAAATTAGATTTAAAGTTTTTTATTAGAACTAATAAACAAATAATTAATAACGTTTGTTGTCAAATTTCCTGCAATTAATTTTGAATGTAATTCACAATAATTATTTCGCATTTAATTATAACCATTGATTATTTCCGTGATTAGTTACAAATACAGTATTAGTGATATTGGTGACAATTTTGCCACTGCATTTTGTAAATCCAACAAGACCCTTCTGTTGTTTTCTCAAAGTGTGTAGGTAACTGGATGCAGCTCCCTAATGTCGAACCCCTGTTGACATTGGTAATTAATTAGATAATGCCACTCCAAGCTTTTGTCATTAATCAGGACTGAATTTGTTACACACTGTACATCTACATTTGTGAAAGTTACAGAGAAAAGCAACAAAATAGCAAAATACATGTTTCATCAAAGGACAAGTAAAATAAAAGCTTTAATTATTTTAATTATAGGTATGTGAATATATGTAGGTTATAAAAATATTTTCCGGTTCATGAAATTATTTAATTCGTTATACAAATGTGGACCAGTGAATTTTTCCGGGTAATAAATTTGTAAACGAAAGTATTCGTTAATTGAGTATTATCCCAGTAGGTTTTACTTTAATTCCCAAAAGTCGTCTATGGAGTTTCGAATATATGTGTTTATGAATCAGTATCATAATGGGTGTAATTATTTCCGTAAAACACGAGTATAATTGGACGAATTTTAATATTAGACAATTTTTTTTAAATAATAAATATATTTTATAAAAACATCTCAACAAAATAAAGTGATAAAATAATATTGTTATATTTAAATTTAAGTAAAGTTCAATTCACAGATTTTTTAGAAAACTCGTAAACCGAAACTCAAACTTTTAATAGTATTCAAAAATATCAATATTTTTTTAATGACAACCCCTGTTCTTGAAATATTTGAAAAATGTAATTTAAAGGTAAAATTCTGTAAAAGCGTTAATGTGAATTTACTCTGTTAGTCTATTATAATTTTTATTATAGAGAAAACACAGACAATTTAAAACAATGTACGACTCATCACTACTCCCATTCGTAGATTGAGTACTATAAGTTTAATTAATTAAAATAAAACAATATCACCTCCTTTTTTAAATTTTAATGGTTATTGTTTTTTGTATTGTTATGTGTGAGCTGAATTTGACTTCCTCAATAATCTTAATACCTAATTTCCAAAGTAATTAATTTTGTTGAAAATGTTTACCACGTTGATAAATTTCTGTTCTAAAATTAGGAAAAAAGTAATATAGATGAGTGCAAGAAATGTATTCTCAAGGACATGACAAGGACTTATAGCACAATAGTTTTAAAAATAGAACATTAAGTCTAAAATGAGAACCAAGATCGGACATTAATTTCCTTTAATTTCTGTACAACTTCACCCTGTTTCTGCGTAAGCTTATCAATCTTTGAGGGTCTTTAAACCAATATTATTTAGAAAGTTAGTTCCGGAAAATATACTTCGGATATAAAATATAAATGCAGTTCTAATAAATATTTAATGTTAATGTTTTATTAGACCGAAATATGTACAGGAAGGATTTACTCTAATTATTTGGATAATAGCTGAAACACCAGCATCCTCGAACTCTTCTGATTGTATACAATATTTGAACCATTGAAAGAGTAAAATCAATGATAAAGAAAAAAGGATATCAATATACAACTAATAACATACCTGTCATAACAGTTAATTAATAGGTTATTTTTAATTTGCTAAAACAAATTTCTAACAAATTTATCTAAAGATCCCATATTTAAAAACAAACCCTATATTACCGTTGCACTGACTTTAATCGTGTCTAATTCTTTTGCTATTAAAAGTACATTTATTCAAACACCTTTTATATCTATTTTGTACAATGAAGAAGGTACTAGTGTATCCAAACAATATATATGAAATTTATTTTGTCAAATTGAATATATGAATAATATTTTCTCAAAAAGTGCTTTTTATAATATTTTTTCCCTAGATGCAACAAAAACATATAATATTAATTTAATTTTTGTTTAAGGGTTGTTTATTTGGTTCTCCATTCGGTACATCTTGCTATCAGTCTCATCAGGATCATTATAAAACTTCACCACCTACCGGTAAGTACTAAAATTATTAACTAATTTCTAAATTATCCATTAAATTACCTTAAAAAATTAATTTTAATTTAATTTAACAACAGTTTACACAACTGGTTATTGCGGCAAATATTGCTTATATGCATATATATATACTTATTTAAAATTTATTTTATTTATTTAAGTTTGTTTTCCTTGTTATTGGTAAGGATACTTTTCACATCTACAAAAAATTGAGTTTTTTTGTTGTAATTCTGACGATACTAACGGTCATTAACATGCTTATATATTTTAAAAATAAATTCATTCACAGTATTTTCAAATTACAGTATACAAAAATTTTATGCATGTCTATACTACCTAAATAATTCGAATCCGAAACATTTTTTATCCACCATCGACAATACAATAATAGCGACAAATCTGGCTTGTTTCAGGTGTATTCCCAGTAGATTGGCGAGAACCCTGGCATCAAGAAGGTAAGTAATAGCGAGTTGTTCATAATTAATAACGCAAATGCGAGGAGGCATTTAACCCTCGAAGCTTGAGCGTGGACCAGTTGCCAGTCTCTGAAATCTCCCCTGGGTCTGCTCACTCACTCGCTCCCCATTACATCGAAACAAAAACATTAATGAGCAAATTTAACGCGTAAAAATCAGATACCTTGGTAATTCAGTTAATCTTCTATATAAAAAATATACATTTTTCGTGTCTAGTTTGACCAATAATATGTTTTTCATAATAAATTGCTTGTGATACATTCTTTATTTGTTTCAATATTATTTCTTTTTATAGGAAATAGCTGTGAAACGGACGATAGTGAGCAATATGTACCAGACTCTGATTTTCAAAATCAACATTCTCCCAATGGTAAGTTTGTCTTAAAATACTATTATTAACAGATAAATATAATAATTTTATTAACTTATTGTTTAAAAATTATAATATTTGAACCACACACAAACATTTTTTTTTTTTTTTAATTTATTCACATTTTTAAAAAACAGAAAATAAACATAATGTCAATTTGATCCACCAATGTCAACATCTAAATTTATTTGCTTTAAAACCCAGAAATTCATCAACATAAAATATTCCTGACTATCGTTTTAATTAGTGATAATATTTACGAGAGAACCATGTTGACTGCTGACATATTCGATATCAGAAAATTAATTAAAAATTGTACATCGCCCCTTCAAACGTTTGCCTTTGGCTATCATTTTTAATCAACTTATCCATCCGCCACTGTATGCTTTCTAAAGTAAATATATTAAGTTGCTGCAGGAATTTTAAAAATTATCGGCTTTGGCTCCCTCCAGATCCGATTAAAGGAATCCTCGCTTTTGAGCTTCAATTCAGTATCGACAATAATATATTTATGGAGAGTTAAACGGTGTATCTAAACCAAGTAGACACATACAATCAACGCTAAAACTAAATTCAATTTCGGTATAAAATACCATGTCATTATCATTATCTAAATGAAAAAAAAAGCATTATGCGGATCTGCTTGTTAATATATCGTAAATCCTCGTCGCGTCTGTTGCATGACATGAATCGGGGGCGCAGCCACGGTTGTAATCGAGGTGCATGCTGTGCTTAGAGATCAACCTGTCAGAACTTCTTTCAGCAAACCAAACATCCATTTAGTTTTGTAAATTCGCAACTTAAAGCTCAGCGGGTGGCGACCTATTTATGCTACCATATTTTCTGATGTCGCCACAAAGAGCGGTTTGTTGTGTGCGCCTAGAGACATCAAGGCATTCCTGAATCGACGATGTAAATTATACGTAAATGTACTTTTACTTTACGCATCCGATTAAACGATTATTTATGTTTCATTTGTCCGGTTCAGAAACTGCAAAAATTATTAATTTTTTTCAGATATAAAGTCGGAAAATCCAATGGCGAATATGATTCACAATATGAGCAAATCTTCACATTATTCTTCGCCGTACCTTCCGACGAACGAGGGCGTTGAAGGCATTTACTCCGCTCATTATCAACACCCAGGGTTATATAGCAATTCAATTTACAATAGGTATGATTTTCAGTGTTAAAACTTCAAGATAAAGCACTTGTTTTTCCAATTAGGTCGTCACCGTCTCCAAAAACTATTATAGAATCAGCACATATTTCACCAAGCATCGAGGCACACAATGTATCACACTTGGCCATAAAGCAGGAACCATCAGATCGAGATTATGATGGTAAGTAAGCCTCTAATAATTATTAATTACAGGTATTTTTTAATATAATAAATTTTTTAATTTAAATTAATATTATTTTTATTAGTCTAATAATTTCATCATAAAATTATTTTTATAACTGATTACAATACGTATGAAAATTGGTTGAAATTACCACAAATTATAATAGTTAAGTACACAGTATCAACAAATATTGTAGCGTTAATACAGCAAAAAGCTGAAACTAATGGAATATCAATTTTGACCATGAATTTGAACGAATAAAAATCCCGCGTGCCGTGTATCAGTTCCAGTCATTTAGGCATTTGTGATATAATGGATCAAAGGGGTGAATGTAATAGCTTTATTAATATTGATTAGTTTCAATTAAAATCCAGGGCCCGTTTTATGTTGTGCCAAGGGGGTTTGTAGCGGTTACTAAAAGTTGGTAGCCAAACAACTCGATTAATATTAATCCTTATTGTGTTGAATTACTAAGCTGCATTACGGCCTATTGTTTGTTAATATAACCCTAGTTATAGGAATGTGGTGTTTACGGTAAACATTACGTTACAGTATTAATATTTGTTGAGCAACGTAATTAGGGCTACTTTAATCATCTCATACCTACGCGATAACAACCCACTTATAATTTATTGAACATCATAATTGTTTCTCATTTAGAATATATCAAATGTGAAATATTTTTTAAATTATTACATTATTATTATTTTTGATTTTAAAATAACATAACATTCGTTACATGTGTACATTAGTGGACATTATTATAGCAACTTAAAATAATTAATAATATTAATTTTCTATTGTTATTTTTACACAATATTATAAAAAGTACACAAGCTATTTTAATTTTGTAAGAAATGTTTAATGATTAAATCAGTATTATTTAATTTAACAGTTTATTTAAATTTCTATGGGGTTGATGTCTAGAGATTAGGACAAGTAAGAAAAAACATAGATGCTTTGGTCTTTTAACCAATCCGTCACAATTTTGGATTTGTTTGAGATCAATTATTTGAACACAGATAAGAGCATCAATATTTGGATGAAAATTGATGTTTAATATATCCCTGTACATAAACTAGTCTAAGGGAACCTACGCCAGAAGGATTGAACCATCTCCATAGCATAATTGTTCACCATGTTTCATTGTGGCTATAACAATCTTTTTGTGTAGTTTTATCCCTGTAGGATATTTAAAATCACAGAAACTACTCGTCACCACTGTTATGTGATCCAGTGAATGTGATTCTAAGCAAGACAAAATTGATGTTCCACATTTTTAGTAGAAACGAATATTTTTCTTGTAGGTCTGGAGTCTAACGAACTTCCATCCATCAGCAAGCCTCATTCCTTCTGGTTGGCTATAATTTTAGTTGACGATAAGATTGGGTTTTTTACATAAAAATTATCCAGTTTCAAACAAATTTGGCCTCCACTTGGTTATTTTTTTTGAAATATTTTAATAATATGGGAAACGATCGACTTATTCAGTCGTAAACAAACCATCTCCTCTTGTTTCGATGGTAATCCTTAAATTTAATTTTTTTTACACTTTCACTTCGATTAATATTTCGAATGAAGTCTTGTTTCTCGATTCCTTTTTGATAGACAGAGTTTTTTTGGTGGACATTTACTTGATCACTAGGCATTGTTCTTAATGTAAATATTTATGTTTGTTGCGTAAATTTTTTTGGTATTTAGAAATAATTGGATAAAAACAGTTTCTTTCCTACTGAACGAGTTATCGAAGTACGACTTATAGAAATTCGACACTATTTACAATCAATATACGTGTATCTTACAAATAATTTATATTAATAATTGAAACATCTAGTAAGTCAAGTGTGTAACAACTGTAGATCAGTAAGTATATTAATTATATACTATTTCTATATACATATACACAGCATCTGATAAAAAAACGTCGAAAATAATAGCGATGATAGATGTTGAATCAGGTCCCGGTTAGACGCCGACGGGAGGTAATCAAATTGTGATTCCTGCGGCTACGCCGAAAAGCCGCTTATTTGCCTGCGCCCTCTAATAATATGTTTATCCGCAGGAGCCGTTCCATGTGGATTTTAATCGGGAAAGAATCAATTTTGATTTTCTATAAAATGTTACACAATATTTTCATCACGTTTTTCATATCGTTGAGATCCGGAACATGACTTGAATTTGCAATAACAAAACACGTTCATGTCTCCTCAAACGAAATTTACATATTTGCAGGGTAAGGAAATGCACGGTCTTATTCTTAACTTAATTAAGTCAATAAAAAATGGGGGGATGTTACGAATCAATTGTAAAAGATTTTTTCAAACGGGTACATTCATTAGTTTGCACTTATTTAACTGAGTCTCGAGAAAGTTGACAAAGAGAAGTGATCGAAAATTTTATTTTTATAAATATTGATATATTCATTATGGCTTATTGTTTCAGGTCATTTTAGAATACAGCTCGACAGAAATAAAACAGGAAATTTGAAGCAAAGTTGGAAACAAAATTCTTTAGATCTTATGAGTAAGCATATATAATCAAAGACGAAAAAATATTCGTCGTTATAAAAAACAAATATTTCACTAAGAAATGATAAAAATGACATTGTTTTAGAAGACAAAAACAGAGACTCGCAGGAGAGAACAAATCCAATTCAAAACACCAGTGGAAGGAGGGGATCTCTGCAACTGTGGCAATTTCTGGTTGCCCTCCTGGATGCTCCTGATGCCAGTGCCGGTTGTATAGCATGGACTGGCAGAGGGATGGAATTCAAACTGATTGAACCGGAGGAGGTAAGCCAAATTAAAATATATTTTAACAATTAAGCAATATGTATTAATAAGGTTGCGAGACGTTGGGGAGCTCAGAAAAATCGTCCTGCGATGAACTATGACAAATTAAGTAGATCCCTCAGGTACTACTATGAAAAAGGAATAATGCAAAAAGTGGCAGGTAGATCAGAAAATGTTAATTATATATCTAATTGTGTCAGTGTATATTTTATATGTTTTAGGTGAAAGGTATGTATATAAATTTGTATGCGATCCCGAGGCTCTTTTCAATATGGCCTATGGTAATAATTCGGAGAGTCATGTTAAGAGTCAAATGACAAACAGATCGGACAGTCTCACCGGCAAATCGGATCCCCATCATCTTGCTTATTCAGAAATGCTCAACTTTTACAATTGTGGCATAAGTCATCCATATCAGCACCTTCATCCTTACTTACAAGAAGGAAAGAGGTACTCGTAAAACTTCTTTCTTTTTGCTGGTATTTTGTCACATAGAATTTTTTAACATCATTTACGTGCAGTATCGTTTAAAATGTATAAGTTATATACTTTGGTATGTACTGTTGCACCCCTAACTTTAAATACAACTTGATATATACAGTGTTGCCCATTTGAAGCAAGACACCCTCATAACAATTGTATTTTTTGTCCGACTTTAACAATCTTTTTTTGAAAAAATTTTAGGAAATCTAACATTCTTGAAAAATTAGATTATTTGTGCAATTTATTCTACAGATTTATGATTAACTAAAATAAATTCATAAAAAGAATATTTAGTATTTCGACAGTATTTCTGGATTTCAGCTTTGACCGAAAAACGCGAAATTTCGTCTTTAAGTATATATTTTCAAAAAAAAAATTGTTAAAATCATACAAAAAGCACAAATATATACTGCCTTCAAATAGGCCATACTGTAGGTTTGAAATGAAAATTATTATACATTATTTATAACTTTTAATATGCTTTTTGATTAATTCCTTTATAAATATTTTGTAGTTTATTTCTAATGAAGCATTTTAAGGAACATAATTAAAAGCAGCAACAGTACTTAAGAAGTATAAAAAGGTAGATATTGTATATTAGGAAAATAATTTTAATTAAAAAATAGTCGATAGAATATTTTACGATATATTTATGTAATTGTCGTACTTATCTAATGTGATTTCCATGTTTAAATTTAATTAATAAAATACATAATAACTTTAAATAGATGAATATTTTTTACATAATTTTTCTTCTTTGCACCACTAATTACAAAGAATAAAAGTTTGCTTTAATCTGTACCATTTAGTTAAATATTAAAATGATACGTGTTTTATTTAGTCATGGACTCAAAAATATTAAGTGTACTTACCACTGACACCAAAATTTTAAACACCTTTGAAAGAGCTTAGTTTTTAAGTTATTTGGTGTTATTTATTCCTTGTGGACAATATTGATAATTAAAATCTAAAAAGGTGATCAGAGCTACAAAATAGTAATTTATTATTAAATATTGATGTAACAAAATAATATTATATTATTATTTTTTAATTCAATAATCTCTATTTATATGAAAAATAATTTAGTTCTTTAAGACCATAATGTATGCAACCCTATAAACGATAAACATAATATAAATTTCTGGTTGTAATTTAATAAATGAAACAATTTGAAAATTGTGGTAAGTAAGTAATACTACTACTAGATTTAAAAAATACACCCCACACCAAAAAATAACAATAAACCAGGTTGCCTAAATTTATTATTGTTTAAGGTTATGTTTTCCTAAATTTCAAAATATCATTTATTTGGAATAGCACAAAAAATTAAATAACAAATGGAATACATTTAATTTAAATTTAAATGATTTAAAAACCATTGAATTTATGTGTTCTGTGTAATTTGCCATGTCATTTTCAATTCATTGGATTCGAAATATTCTTGACGAACCAGAGAAAATTGAAAGAGAGACTTTAGATATTACTTGGCACAGTTCTGATAGTTTGAATAATGAAAATTTATATTATGCACCTCCACCAATATCTGGTGCAAGCAAATGTAACTCAGAGATTGTTCTTAAAAACTCAGCCTTAACTACTAACTCCAATGGAAATATAAATAATAAATCTGATAATATTATAGTTCCAAAAGGTGAGACTTCACCAATCATTAAAAATAAAAAGCTGATAAAGAGGAAAAGGAAAAAGTTCAAAGTCAATCGAAAGATATTAGACTCAGTTTCATCAACTTTGACAAATTCAATGTCTGACTCAGATAACCTAAACAATTTGTCTCAAAATACACCAATAATAATTGATGCAGGAAAAACTGAAGCATTTGAAGCAACCCAATGCATTCAAACATTTCCAAGTCAGTGTGGTAATCGATTGAATGATGAATGGTCATCAGAAGAACAAATTGATAAAATATTTTGTAAGCCGATGCAACCAAAGAAGAGGAAAAGGCAAACTCAAGGATTGGCTAGGCAATTACAAAATGTACTAAATTTGAAAAAAGCAAGGATCAATTTTTGGAATTATGGGCAAATTGAAGACAAAGTGATTAAGGATAACTGTATTGTAATTTTTGTTAAAAAGCAGTGGGAGGAATATGGACACAATTTATATGAATGTGAGTACAATAATGCTGGACGGGAAGAAAATGTTATTGTTATTAATATAAAGAATACACATATGTTAAAAGATAATCAACTTTATAAGTTATTTACTCCATTTAGTAGTTCACATATATTATTTGATGGATTGAAATTAAAGTGTATATATAATGTAATAAAATATACAATGATTAAATAAATTGAGATTGTATTTTATTTTGTTACAATAAACTGTCATATTAATTAACTTATTTATGTAATTGGTAGTAAATTAAACACTATATTTAACAGCAAATTTATTATATATCTGTAATTACAACATAAAACTCTCAATATATTGCTACCTTGAACATACATTTATTTAAAGGACAAATTAAAGGTATTAGTGGGTCTTATAAATTTTGATTGTCAAGTTATTTAAATTAAGATATAGATCCACAGCTATACATAAATAAATTATAATCAGTCAAAAAAGTAGAGTATTTATAAAATATTACATAAGATTTATAAGTATAAAAGTTTCAAATTGTGTAAAAATATCAATAATTCAAGGTATACATTAGTTCTGTGAAAGGCTTTTTTTGATATGATAGATATTTAGGAAGTAATGAAAGACTCAGATTTGTATAAACATTCATTTTAAACAATGTACAGGAGATAACTTCTACAACAATACCAAATATCCAGCGACCTCACATACATGATACAATATATTGCTTTACCCAACATAATTATTAGTAATTTTTATTTATTCCGATTGTCTTAAATTTATTTAATTGTTTAATAAGATTATTTTATAAGTGAAGAAATTTCTTCTGTATTACATGAATGAAGTAATATTTTACTTGTTAATAATTGCTGTATTGTAAAATTTTCAGTGTATTTAAGGAATATACATATTTACAAAATATTATTTTTTTATATTAATTATTTGGTACTGTTATACGTACTCATTATTGCATTATATTTTAAACACCAGAGGAGAAAAACAATAATAAATTATGGCTACAGATAACATCAACATTATTTACTCAAAAAATATATAACAGCTCAACAAATAAACATTTAGACACAGATACACATTATATTACTTATTTCGCTCGTTTTAATTTCGATTTGTAACTGCGCTTTTCACCTGATTGGTACAATTACAAATTGTTGTAAAAATGCGTGTTGCAAACGTCCTTGCGGAGGACCGTGCCCTGCTGAATGATGCTCCAATTCTTTTCGTGCCATCTGTAATTAAAAACATTGTAAATTATTATAATAAATTATTATTTAAACAAATGTATTAATGTTTCTAAAATTTCTAAAAATTATGAACTGATGAGTTAAATGTTAATTATTTTCCTAATCGAACAAATTTAAATCATAATATAGACTTGTAATAATTGTTTACGAAATATTTACGAAAATAGTCTTTTTGTATGTTTTAAAAAAGTGTAATTACTTTTTTATTTATTTTCAGAAACTTTTTCCAATTTCATTATAGTCATAGATACCAGAATGCCGTTTGCACCAATCAATGTTTTAAGAGAATTTATTTCTGGATACTGAAGTCAATTTTTCACTATGTGATCGAGTAGGTAACAGCCAATGCAAGAAATTTAGGATACTCGGTACATATTACATATATTGCTTACAATATTTATAAATCCACTGTCAGGAAAATTCTCAAGCAAACAAGGAAGTAAAACATTTCATTAACTTCATAAAAAAAATTATTTCACGAAAATTATATTTCGCTCATTATCCATGTTTACATCATTCTCCAAAATTCGTCTCGATAAGGCGGGTAACTTTTGTCTCAGAGGAAATGTTTCCACAGCATCCTTTGAACAACCGTCGTCTATGAAATTCACATCTTTATAACTGAGTTTAGACAGTCACAAAATGCAACAAAAATGTATCAATGTCTAAAAGCCATTTATCTTCAGTAGAGACATAATTAATTACGATTTTATGAGAACAATTTCATATAAAAATTAGAGCAGCAAATAATTAGTTAAATTAATCTAATTTTATTTTTTGGGAATTTTTAGAGTTGATGTTAGTGTAACTAAAACATGAAGTAATTTACTTAACGAGGTAATTTGATCAAGGATTCGTTAATAGAAGCTTTTAAGGAAATTGTTTACAACTATATCCATTGCCTCTAAGCGTTTGAAAGTACGCAGACCATTTAAGTATCTGTTTAAATACACATGCAAATTTAAATAGTTCTATCAGAATAATTATAAGAACAAAACTTTTAAAATAGTAATATTTTGTTAGAATTTATTAATTCAATGAATTTGAAACTGAATGTTTAATCATTTGATACACTATTTACTTATAACTAAATATTTTTTAATATATAAATTCATGAAAATAGAATTATGTGATATAGGAACGAACGAAATATTTCATAAAATGCGACACCATAATCCATTTTAATGAATATTTTGTTATAACGAGCGACCTACTTAGAGAGTAGGTTGGCTGTAATTTAACGTGGTTTTGCCTTAAATGATAACGCTGCTCATAATTTGTGAGGAAATGGCTTGGACGAATTGTGTTTGAATAAATTAGCCTGGTGATGAATAATTTTTAGCACAAGTTTGGTTGAACCTAAAACTAAAAATCTCTAAAATTTCTATTTTAATCCATAAAATAATATAAATATCCACCAAAGGATTTTATAGATCAAGGAAAACTGTTTAAATTATCATCACTGGCTTTAAAAGGACATAGAACTTTTAAAGGGCGCCGAGAAGGGGAAATAAGGAAGGTGAAATATGAAATTAAAATCGATTTCAATATTTTCACAATATTAAATTTATGAATGTGTACTAAATGTTCTTTAATTCTAATAATTCGATCGATTATGGGATACAACTAAACAGTGTAATACCATAATGTTTGAAACAAAACATTCGTATCGATTATGCCCTATCGCAAAATATCCTTTAATAAAATAGATTAATATTTCATTATTGCAAATTTATATGTATTTTATATGTATAGCATATATCTAATAAAAATAAACACTATTACGTATAAATGTAAATCTCAAATAAGTTTAATTAAATAGTCAAAAGAAAAAGTATGAAATATTATTGCATAAGAAAACATAAGGTGCAGAATGTAATCACTATTCAGACACAGATATATAATAATTCAAACTACATGTGAAATAAATAAACTAAAGATATAAATAAAATACAGTATTATTAATATGTGTTATCAAAACTAAAAGCTAACTATAAGTTTTGTATATATTAGAATTACAAATAATTGCGTTTATTATTAGAAAAAAAGATAATTCTGATTATAATTTTATTTTAATAATGTAAATATTTATTTAACTATATTTATTTAAAAATATAAATATAAAAATTATGGACCTATATAAATGAACCACTTATTTATATAAGGCTACCACCACATTTAAAATTATTTACTCATTTAAATAGTAACAAAGATTACATTCAATGATAAAGTATAAACACAAAAATAATAAAAATCGAATTTTTAAGCTTATAAATTTAGTTCAAATTCAAACCACGCGCGCCCAACGATTACGTATTGATTTAATTTTGTATGCAAATACTTATATATTGCACTGCCCTATGATATAATTGAAAACACTTACTCTGTATTCCTAAAGCGTCCTGAAAAAAAGAAAGTAAAACAAATTAGAACAACAAATTCAGATATCTAACGAATAATATTAGTCGTAGTAAAGAAAAACAAACGTTTTATAAATTATTTCTCCTTGAATTGATAACTATTGCAATAAGTGAATAAGTTGGTTTACTCACCAATTTGCCTTTTTGTTTGTTTCCGTTTCTCTGTTCTGCTTCTCTTTGGGCCTCCTTGAATAATTCAGTCAAAAAATCGTTCACGTCCTGCATTTTTTCCGGATCATTTTTAAATTCTTGTATCCGCAGTTCTAATGGTGCATTTAACTCTAATTGTAAATCAGCCATTGTTGATTAGTTATTGCAATATATTACGTTTTCGCAAAAATAAATATTGTCACTATATATTTTATGTATATGATAAATATATAAATTACTTTAGGATTTATTTAGCACAACTCTTGTTGAGAAACATTTCTTGATGTGTTTCTATTGTCGTCAGAGACATTGTTTATTACTCAGTTCGAGGTAATGCAATTTATATGTCGCACTTAACAGCTGTGCGGCACGACCTGATACGTATTCAGTTGAGAACTGTGCGCTTATCTTTCAGTTGTTGGCGCTATCGCCACCACTACCGTCCTGCAAAGCTCCCCTTCCCTTCTCAGGATTCCTGCCTGTTCCCCAATCATTCGTCACTCATTCGTGCTTTGCCCAGGGTCTACCAGGGATTCACTGAAAAATTAACCCACATAAGTGAAACTTATGAGACGACAAAAAGTTTTATATAATTCTAAATTAACTAAATTTTATGGCCTGACATTATTATTTAGTATTAAATAAACCTGTGATGATTGATATCAAGTAAATATTTACTGAATTTACGATTGTCACGTGAACATGCAATAAATCTTAATTTTGAATCTAATCAACCATAGCTATATTAAAAAGTAATTATTTATGAATTATTAAAAATTCCCTATTTAATATCTATTCCATAAAATTAAATTTGACAAAATCTTTTTATGTATAATTTATTACACAAACTAGTTTTTAAAATAATCTTAAATTTCACATACGTTGTTTTAAAATATGTTAAATTTCCTCAATTTTTTATTGAGATAGAATACGTGTATAAAAAGTGAGTGACAGATGAAAAAGGGTAAATCGGTCAAGTATTCCATTGTATCTGCAGACACAATATATAACATGTTATATCCACCTAACTGATACGCCCAATATTTACAAAGACTCATCAGAGCATTCACCCATGTCTACGGGTGAATTGGCATTATCATGCGTGAATTAATATGAATTCGCACCAGTGATCTTAGGTAGACGTTTATATTATTTTGGGTGTATTGATCACTGTATCGCGAAATGGATGTGGTCAACCCATTAATATAACAGATCACCATTTAGATTACGTATTTTTATGGCATCATTGCTATTTCAGTTATTACATAATATTGGATGATGATATGGTAAATAAAATAATTCTATTTTTATTTCCGATCCATATGAATTAATTTATTTAGTACCAGCTTCCTTTTTCGATTCATAGACAATATCAACTCAAATAAAATTGTTGTTTACACATACATATTATACTTTTACTGTAAAAAAAATAATAATTGATATTTTCAAAACAATTACAGTAATTGATGTAGATTTGTTTTTCAATATTTTAAGTCACTACAGGCTTTATGTATGTGTATAAACAACATAATGTTTCCCCTTAAGGAATAAGAAACTTTTTAATATTGTATATTAACACACTATAAGCGGGTCGGGTAAAAATACCCGTCTCGAGAACTGTTAATTATTATCGGTCCGGGTAATTTTTACCTTTTTGAATGTATTTACTTTAAAAACGAGGTGAGTTAATTTTATTCTATTGGTTTACATACGGAACTGAAAGAATTATCTCTTAGTTTTTGTTATCATTCAATAACTTAATTTGGACTATTTTGTTACCCGCCTATAGTGTGTTAATAGGTATCACTATTATAAATAAAAATGCTGAGTTAATTAAAAAATAAATATATAAACTAAAGAGTTACTGTATATCTTTTAATTCATATTCATAAAGTGGATTTAATAAACATAAGTTGCATTAGAAAAATAGGAAATAATATAATCTAGAAGTGTTTTTGAACAGATTTTTGTTTGCACTTTATTTATTTTTCTGATCTGATTTTATATATTGATTAACAAATTTTTGGCATCTTAACTATGATAAAAGATAAATAAAATAATATTCCAAGTATAAATAAACTTGGGAAATTTTTGTGTTTGAATTATGTTTTTAATATATATAAAAACGAAGCATTTAAATTAGAAATAGTTTTCAATGATCTATTTATATTTTATTATATACAAAATTAATAAATAGAGAAATATTTTAGATATTCCTAGAGTAATGAAATATTTGCAAATAATAAATTATCTTTCTTCTAATTGTTTGTCTCTTGCAACTACAGCATCATCAAACTTCACCATGTATGTAGTTCCTTTGTGCCAATGTGCAGTAACTTTGGCAGCCTGTAATATATATTTATGCAGTTATAATATAATAGTAATAATAATAATAAGTATTAACTTACAAATCCTGTGCCAGTAAGAACAGCTTCAATTATTCCTGCTATGAAAACGGCACAATTCAAGCTGCTTTTGTCTTTTGGAACAGATATGAACCGATTAACTAAAGGATCCTTTTCCATCAGATAATAAGTATTTTCATCATCATTAGAATGTTCCAGTTTGTCAGCTTCTCTTCCAAACAACGCCTGTCAATTATAAATTAAATACTTCACACATACTATTTTCACAAATGTTACCTTCCACAATGTTGACTTAACAAACAAGAGTATATTCAATAGTTTAATTTCTCGTTTACCATTGCGTTCTCGGACAAAATACAGGTCTATTAATTTAACACCAACTTTTCGTCCTAATTCATGAAGCCTTAAATGAATTAATAAGAATAAACATTTTTAAGTCACATAAATCAGGTATACCTATTTTGTAATTCTGGTACTGTTTGTGATTTATTTTGACAATATTGTACCACTTCAGAAAACAACAAAGCAAAGCAACTTAATGAAACTTCCCCCTTGCCTCGACTTAGGGGTTTATCCAAAATGCTCAAACGATTTCTATTTGATAAACTCATTTTTCACAATTATTTACAAATCAACATCAGTAATAGGTTATGTTAAGTTGTCAGTGTAAATGAACTACTGTGACAGTAGTACTGTCATGCGTAAATTGAATTTCCAGTTGAAACAATGCATCTGAATATATACCTGTCAAATTTTGTCTCCCGATAAAGAATTTTAATTTAAATATTATGTAAATAAAATTCATTTCCAAATATTCTTAATCAGTTCTCAGTTAAATACTAAAGTGATTCAACATGTCAGACAAAAGAAAAGTGCCACCACTTCTGAAGCAAATACTAAGTGAAGATGAAAAATTTACTAAAAAGTTCGTCTTATGGGCTCATAAGTACGCACCACTCACATCTCTAAAAACTCACTACAAAGCATTGGAAATATCCTGCCATGGTATTCCATGGTTTGTGTTTTGGATTGCATTTACATGGTTCTTCAATGATAATTCACTTCTCCAACTGCAAGTCAACATGCTACTTGGATTATTCCTGGACATCATATTTGTTGCTGTTGCCAAAGCGTACTTCAGAAGACGACGCCCTGTAGCCAACACAGATGATGCATTGGGACAAATTGGACCAGATGTATTTAGTTTTCCATCTGGACATGCCAGTCGAGCAGTGATGGTTACCTTTATCTTCATTAATTTGTATCCATTACCTGTATTTTGCATCCCTCCATTATTGGCATGGTCTACATCCATTTGCATAAGCAGAGTACTTATGAATCGACATTATTTATTAGATGTTGCAGGTGGATGTTTATTAGGAGTCTTGGAAGGATTGCTTCTGGAATTATTGTGGCTAGAGGAGGGAACTGCTAAATCTATCATGTCAATGATTTCAGATGAGAAAATTGATGGTGGTGAATATCATGTGTGATATAATATAGTATTTAAAATTTTGTTTAGACTTTTGTGTTGTTTTGATTTGAAAAATTAAAGTGTACACATCAAAAAATTGTGTCATGTTTTTATGGAATAATATATTTATGTGTTATAAATGTATTTTACTTATATTTCACCTTTACCTACCATTTATACTTATTTAATCTTAATAAGAATAAAATAAATAAATTAAAATTTACAGAAGATGATTTCATGACTTGATATTAAATCAGTAAATTAACTTTTGCGATTAAACATAATAATGTTCAAATTAAATAAATTAGCGAATATTGAATTTTTAATTTAAATTTTATCAATGTGTATTAATAGAACATTAAAAATATGTTTACAAATCATTGAATTTCTAAGATTTGTTAAAATTAACAAACATCTGAACTTTTGCAATAATTATTTTACTAATGGAATACAAACATTAACTGTTAACAATGTAAGGAAAAACACTAGAATTCCTTTGGTACTTATCTTCATTGCCGATATGTAAATATGTCATAATATTTTCTTGATAACACCATAAGAACAACAAATCACTGAACCATAAATAACTGATAAATAGTTTAATCTTCAGTTGCCAAGAGTGAATCGTCCGTCGTAATGCACTTTATAGCTAAACCTGTTAAGCTATATTCTTTGTATAAGAATTTTGTTTCAATAAGAGCAATGAGTTCCGAATTTCTAATAAAAGATTCCAAATATTCATTCTTAAAAGACTTAGGTCTAAGTGATACAAATTCGGGTGTGTATGATGGAAAATGGAAAGGCAGTGGCCCGGTAATAATTCTGTTTTTAATTACTTAAAATATACTTAGTCATTTATTTTATAGGTTGTCAAGTCTATTTGCCCCAGCAATGGAAAAGTAATAGCACAAGTAACCACTGGAACTGTTGACGATTATCAATCTTGTGTAAAAGCTTCAGAATCAGCATGGAATATTTGGGCTGATCTCCCTGCTCCTAGACGTGGTGAAATTGTAAGACAAATCGGTGATGCTCTTAGAAGTAAATTGGTTCCTTTAGGCCAATTAGTGTCTCTTGAAATGGGAAAAATATTACCTGAAGGCATTGGCGAAGTTCAAGAGTACGTAGACATTTGCGACTATGCTGTTGGACTATCCAGAACATTAGCTGGTGCTATTTACCCATCTGAAAGACCTGGACATGTTCTTTTGGAAAAATGGAACCCTCTAGGATTGATTGGTGTTATTTCCGCATTTAACTTTCCGATTGCCGTATATGGTTGGAACAGCGCTATAGCAATGGTAAATCCATAAATAATTAAGCTATATAATGTATGTTAAAGAATACTTTTAGGTGTGTGGAAATACTGTTTTGTGGAAAGGAGCCGAAACGACACCGTTAGTATCAGTTGCGACTACCAGAATTGTAGCTGAAGTTTTGGAAAAAAATAAATTACCCGGAGCAATTGCCTCTTTGTGTTGCGGTGGTGCTGATGTGGGAAAAGCAATGGCTGCAGACTCAAGAATCAAACTACTCTCTTTTACTGGAAGTTCCCAAATTGGTCAACAGGTAATTTATAGTTTTAAATTAATTTAAAATATATTTGATTAGAGTGATGTATATGTGTAGGTTGGAGTGGAAGTGCAAAAAAGGTTTGGTAAACATCTTTTGGAATTAGGTGGTAACAACGCTCTGATCATTGCTGATGATGCGGATTTAAACATGGTTGTTCAGGCCACACTATTTGCTTGTGTTGGTACAGCAGGCCAAAGATGCACAACAACAAGAAGATTAATTCTTCACAAAAACGTAAGGAAAATATCTGATTAAATTAAAAAACGTTTCCCTAAAACAATATGATACAGGTTTATGATGAGGTCTTGACAAGACTGAAAAAGGCCTATCAACAAGTTCAAAACCGAATTGGTGATCCTTTAGAGTCTAACACTCTTATAGGACCACTTCACAGTGAACAATCTCTTCAGAAATACAAAGACACCATCGCTGAAATAAAGAAACAAGGCGGTAAAATAGAAATAGGAGGAAATGTAAGTAACAAATCCGTAGTCAGTTTAGAGAATAATTATATGTGACAAATTTTAAATTTTAGGTTTTGAACACACCGGGATATTTCGTGGAACCTACAATAGTGACTGGTCTTAAACACGATTGTAATTTGGTGCACAACGAATGTTTCGCACCAATCGTGTATGTTCTAAAAACGGACAGTGTAGACGAAGCCATTTCCTGGAACAATGAAGTGCCTCAAGGTTTGTCATCCAGTATATTCACTCAAAATATTGAAAATATATTCAAGGTAAGCTTTTACATGACATTTGTAAATAACTCTTTTAATATGATTTTATTTTACAGTGGATAGGTCCTAAAGGTTCAGACTGCGGCATTGTAAACGTTAATATTCCCACTTCTGGTGCTGAAATTGGTGGTGCCTTTGGTGGTGAGAAACATACAGGAGGTGGAAGAGAATCTGGCAGTGATGCTTGGAAACAATACATGAGAAGATCCACCATTACCATTAACCACTCTAAAGAACTACCCCTGGCCCAAGGAATAAAATTTGAATGAAATTACTTTTGTACAATCATTTTTATAAAATATAATTTTAAGTTTTAATAGATTTATGTAATGTTCACATGAAGTAAGTTGGTTCTTGCTATTTTTAAATTTGAAAAAATTTAAATTTTAGATATACAATTTTAAAACCAAAATAAAAGACTTATTTATCCCTTATTTATTTTTATTTGACTTATATAAACACTCAACAATTAAAAAAATGACTTCAAATAAAATAGGAATTTAGGAAACTAAAAACTTTATGAAAAGAATATAAAATTTAATTTTTGAAATTTGCTTTTGTACAGATTTTAATGATTTACTTGAAACCTGTAAAAGTCTACCTCAATGTCTACAGATTTTTTTTTATGAAATTTGTATGTTGAAGGTAAATCATACCTTAACTCTGCAAGTACTTCACCCTTGCCCCCTAATGACTCTACACATTTCAAGACATGAGACCTGTAATATAATATAATTGAACTTATATTATTAAAATAATTAAAATAATACAAACCTTGTTGATGTTTTATGTAAAGAGTAAACAACATTATTTGACAGTTGAAATGCACTTTCTAGGAACTTCATATCCACACCAGCATTTTTGGTACCAAAGGGTGGATTCATAATTACTGTGTCAAAAAGCTTATTCAACCTGCAAATATTATATTATAAAGATATTTCATAACCTATTTAATATCTACTTACCTACTGTCTGATGAATGTTTCAGAATGTCACACTGAACAATATCAATATTTGTAAGTTCATGGTCCTCAATATTCTCTAAGCAAATATCTATAGCATCTGCATCTATTTCAAAACCAACTACCTGTGCTGCTTCTAAAACAGATGCACCTATTGTCAATGCACCACAACCACTTCCTAAATCTGCCACAATTTTTCCTTCTATATCTCCATATTGTGACTAAAAGTACAATATTATTAAAATTACAATAATATATGCATTAATAATTGTATTTTTTACTTGTATGGTGTATAAAATATGAGAACCAAGATGGGATGGGGTCACATATTGTTCCAGTGAAACTTTGGGCCTTTCAAATTCAGATAGACATTGTAAACGTTCCTCCAAATACTTAAGTTTCATGCATGGAAACATTTTTCCTACTTGAGATCAAATCTTGGTAACACTGGTAAAATTAAATTTCCAAAGGAAGAGTCCTGTGTTATAAAATAACCAGTAGACTGTTGATTAGCTGTTTGTAGGGCAGATCTTTGTGCAGAATTTAAGGAATGTCCGTCAGTTCCTGTTGTAACTGTAGATCCTAGTACAGGCAAAGGCGAGTGTAAGCTTGAATCTACCCCCTTTTTTAACAGTAACTGCTTTTTAATTTGGAGCTCCTCTAGAATTTTTTGATGATTAATTTCTAAAAAATAAAATTATTAATTATGTTTTGTACTATTTTTAAGGAAAATTTGGTACCTCGCTGTGGTTTTTGAGGGAAAGCCATTAAAAAATAAATCAAAACAATATCAATAACAAAAACATATAGGTTAATTCTATCCCCTTCGTCGGATTTTTAGGTTAGTTGACCATTGGTATCCCTGATTTTGAAAAATATTTGGATCAAGAACGTTTCTTTCACCACCACTTAATAGGCGCTTATTTCCTACTACGATTTATAACGTATGAATTACAAAACTAACGTACATTACATTCAATAAAACTGTGAATAAATCAGAGGTAAAGTAAACTGCTTTCTTCTTTTCTGAATTTAAATATCTCGCAACAACGTGCGCAGTTAAATGCGCAACGGATAACATTGAGGACAATTTTTTTTCCGTTTTGTTTACTCTGTCATTTCAAAAAGTTAGGTTACCAAAAATGTATACACAATAACAAATCTTTAATATTAACTGTATATCTTAACAACGTTAAACATGAAATCAAGCAGTCAGTTTTCAAAATCGACGCCATCGACGTCCTCCTGTAATTCGAAAAACAAAAAATCTAGCAAAGATAGAGAGAAAAGAAAATCTCAAACTAGCCAATCTGAAAACAATGGATCTAACGAAAAAGAATCTCCAAATAAGGTAGGGACAAAGCAGTGAAAAAAAGAAAAAATAGTTTTAATAAATTATGCTTTTAGGAAAGTGGTTCAGGGCAATATGCTGGAATTGGTGCAGAATCAATTTTAAATTATGCTGAACATTTGTCTGAAGACATATCATCAGCCATCATTGATGATATGAACAAATCTGAAGAGATTTGTAATGTCCTTGCAGAAGATATAAATTATAAACTGAGATATATTATCCATGTATGATATTAAAATATATATAATTGCATTGTTTCACATGTAAGTGTATTTTAGGATGCCTTACTTAAAGCTAAACTTTCTGGTAGAGATAAAATAAATTCAAAGGACATAGAAGAGACTTTTGAAACTTTACATATTGAAAAAGTTTATGGTGCTCCTACCAGTCCAAATTGGCTTACTTTACCAGACCAACCGGGAACAGTTAATACATTGTACTTAGAAGTATATATTTTATAATTATAATTATTTTTTAATAAGCTTTATTTTTTATAGGATGCAAAGATCAACTTAATTGAACTAGCTGAAGAGGAAGCTTCTTATATCCAACCTGGTAAACCTATTATAACAAAAACCTGGTATCCTGAAGAAGTGAGCAGTACATTAAAAGAATATTTTACCATTGTGTGTCAGAGTATTATCAGTTCTGACCCTGACATAAGAGCAGCTGCTTTAGAAGATATTAGTGAGAATTCAAATATAGGCCCAATAATTGAATGGTTTTATCATTTTGGATATTTTTTATTATCCAAAGATATAACTTATGATTGCTTGACATTAAGAGCATTAGATTTAATTGACACATTAGAAAGTAGTCCTCTGGGCAGTGCAAATGTATCTGAAAAACAGGTTGGTGTTTATTAATAAATTTAATTTTTTTTTATTGCAAATTAATTTTTTTTAGTTAAAATTATTAGTGAGATTAATTCTGCAGAGGTTGCTACAATCTGTTACAACAGAAGAAGTCCTGAAACCAATGTGTTCTCTTCTTAGTATTCTTTGTTTGAGGGTACCAATTAAAGAATTTGTAATTAAGAAAATTAAACAAAAAATTAATGAAATTCCTGGACTATGTGAGAATTTTTGTCTTCCTATTTTAACGACTGTGTATTATCTTGGGGTGGATGCAATTATGGAAATTTTTCTTCCTAATTTAAACTTTTTCATAGAACAAGTCATGGAGAAGAGAAATAAAGACTTGACTCAAATTATGTTGGTAAGTAATATAGTAAATTAAAAATTCACCCAGGCACAACAATATAATATTTCTTTTGTTTATTGTTCTATTTAAATAAAATTGTATGACATCAATTTAGATTCAGAAATAATTTATTTAGAACCATAAAGTTATATTTATTTAAATATAATATAAAATAAATATTATTTATTACGTACATTAAATTAAAAATATGATATAAGATATTTTTTTAAAATAATTTCACTTTTATAAATATATATATATTTATGTCCATTAAACCGTATTAAATATTTATTGATTGGTTTATTGTTATTTGCTAAAAGTGATATTTTGTAGGGAATTTATAATATAATCTGTAGAACAGGTTTATATGATTCTTCTGTACATGAGTTATTTTTTAAAGCATTTGAAGATGTTCTAGTCATGTTTTGGAGGCCAATACATAATCAAAACAATGGTAAGGTTAAACAATTCAGAAATATTATAATATTTTAATAAATAATATTTAGATTGCACCAAGGAAGAACCTAATTTTATCAGAATGAAGGCGGAATTAATCAAAACGCGAAAGAAGATACAATATACCCCAAAAGGGTCATATTCATATACTGATTTAACAGAACTGATGTCACCAAGACAAGGTGCAAGTTTTACTCACAAGAAGTCACACAATGTTGAAGAGGTGTTTGATTTACCAACTAAGGATTGTCCAGTGAAGAGAATTTTGGATCAACAGAGGTCATCATTTAAGTATTATGGAAATGAAACACATGTGACTATAGGTAAAACCACATTGTTGTTACCAGTATTAACTTATTTTAAAAACAAAAAGAGGCCAAAATGTGCAGGTCATTCATTATTATCATATAATATTTAATAAATTATATAAATTTAATTTTGAATTATTTATTGTATAAAATTTAATTAGCTACATTGTGGAGTATTTGGTAGTTCTATTTCAACATGGTGAGTAGTTGTAGTTTTGGAAACCTATAAAAACCATCTCTTCTACTATAATAAATCACATATATAAAATATCTACTTACAAAATTATGACTTGAAGAATTGACGTCCTCTGTATATTTCAGACATGGAGGTACTGTCGTATTTATTACTACAAGTACACTGTTGCGAATAGCTCTCACATTAAAAATATATAGTGAATATCCATTTATTAAATTTGCTTTTGATGAATACAAACTGAAACTTTTAAAGTAATAAAATAATAGAATACCATTGGTAACGTACGCTAAAATACTAGTTGGGTTTTTGAATATGATATTTTTATTTGACTTTTCTTCATTTGTGTACTTGGTGGTCCCCCAGAGCCACATTACATTTTCAACATCAACCGCTGTAGAAAAAAATCTATCGCAAGAAATCATCTACAATAAAAAAGTAAGAATATTACTTTATTTGAATTTTATTTTATACTTTTATTTTTTTGTTGAATGGGATAACTTGAATATTGCTACTATTTTTATTTAGTTTTCCGAATTGATGTTCTTCGTTAAGACCGATTCTTAATATATCACCGTTTTCTAAAAGAACAATAGAATGTTCTTCTCCTACACACATTTGGCGGATGTTAGCTTGCTCTAGATTTATTTTCTGAAACGTTGTGACATTAGTTTCGTTGGATATTCCCAACTTACAGTACATATTATTTCCACAGGCGTAAAATTCATCACTCCATGACTGAATAACTGTGGCGTCTTTGTAGCAACACACTACTTTAATTTTTATTGGTAATGTAACTGTCATGGGTTTTAAACTAAAATGGACAATTATTTCTTCATAATTATTTTCCTATGATTAATATTGTTACCATCTTTCTCTATATCCCTGACCCAAGGCGCCCGTGATCGATGTACCCCAAGTAAACAATTTTCCCTCCCTGCTGACCGCCGCTGCGTGATAGAATCCACAAGAAATGTGTTTTATTTTCACAGTTGTTAAAATATCTGCAAGGTTAGAATGTATAAAATTATTTTATTTAAAAGAAATAAATTACTTATAATTGTTGGTGTCATGCATGAATTTAAATCCGAGTTTCCCAGACAACCTTGGCTACCATCGCCACAACTAAATACATAACCGTAATAACTTAGAAATAGACTGAACCCATTTCCTGCTTCTGCACTACAATGTGAATATCTTCATTTAATTCAATATTAATATTGTAATCATATTTACCTCACGATATGCTTATCGTTTAAATAATTTATGCATACTGGCTGATTTCTATGATTATCATCAGTATTCGAATAGCCAAGTTGGCCATATGAATTGTTTCCGTATGCGTACACCAAATGATCTGATTTAAAATAATACTTTACTATGTGTTAGAAAATTTTTTATACTACTTTTACCGGATGTCACTATGATTGTGTGGGTGGTACTTGATGAAAGATGTAAAATATTTTTGGGAGGTATATCTATTACTTCAATTTTAGGAAAATCAAACTCTGTTATTTTATATAAAATTGATCTCTCCCGGGGGATACTACAATAAAGATTGTCATTTATAATATGTTAACATTAACATATTGCGCACCTATTGGAAGAAATGGTCGAATTTAAATATTCATTCTTTTTAATTTTTGCTAAAATATGAGGAATTATAGATTTTTCCAAACTTAAAGCCGAAGGTCTATCTGCGACATTTTTTTGAAGTATGGCGCGTATCACATTTTGTGTATCTTTGGAATACATGTTTGGTATATTTTCATATTGACACTAAAATTAATTATTTGCCTAACATTATTTTTATTTTATTTTAATACTTACTGCTGTTATTTTTTGTACTAATAGTGGTAATGTTGGTGCTTCGAATGGTCTTTTTAAGCATGCTAGTTCGTATAGAATACATCCTATAGCCCACACATCTGATTTTTCATTGTATTTATATCCTTCGCACTGAAATTTCAATGTTTTATTGAGCAAAATATAAAATTATTTCATTTTAATTTAAGTTACTATTTCCGGACTTAAATAATACGGTGTCCCAACAACAGTTTGAGCTTGAGATCTTGTATTTAACATTTTGGATATGCCAAAATCACCGACTTTAATTGTGCCGTCCTGTGTCAAAAATATATTCGCGGTTTTTAAATCTCTGAAACAAAAATTGTTTTGCATTTAATATACATTCATACACCCTTTAAAACCTGTGAATAATTTTTTTGAGATGCATGTAAGCAATGGCACCACAAATTTCTAATATTATTGTTAAAATACCCCTCTCCGTAAAAACATCGTTATTATTTTTCTTCGCGTTTATTAATTGGCCGAGATTTCCTCCATCCGCATACTCCATTATTATTATTAAAGAATCATTATTTTGAAAATTTCCCAGATACCTAAAATTATCCTAATAAAATAATTTTTCATTAATTTTTTGAAATTTTTGTTATACTTGATGATGTTCGGATGCGATAATGTCGATATTATATTAACTTCATTAAAAGCAGACAATTTTTGAGTGTTGTCCATATCTATCGTAAGTATTTCCTTCATAACTACAAGTTTGTCGTCTTGTAGTCGTTTGCATAAAGTGGCAGTACCGAATGAACCTGAAACATTGTTTAACTTGATAACAGTAATTAATTTACTAATTAATATACCTTTTCCGACTATTTTTAACTTCTCGTATCCCTCAACCATTGTTGCACTGGTTTAAATGATTTATATTTACTTATGTTTGCGTTTAGTTAACCATGGTGACTATCTAGTAAATCCAAAACCAATATACTCCTATAAATATTTAAGTATATGTGCATAATTGTATCGTTTTGTGTAGGTAACATAAATATATTACAAATATTTATTTTAGAGTTCCTTTGTTCCATATTGAAAAGTGTGCAGCTGTTTATCTTAAATTTGTTTGTAGAACGTGGGTTTTAAATAAATTAACTAAAACAAAATATGGCTAAGGCTTTTATATCGTACGTAGATGTAATATTATTGTAATATTTTTAATAAATACTTATTACGACTTTTTGATCGGTAGCCCCTTGATCTGTTTCGTTAAGATTATGATATACATACAGTTTTAAGGATTCTAATTACGCATTATGATTCCAAAAATACATTATCCAACTGTAATTTATTTACAGTATCGCTTTAATAATTATTTTGTAAAATTTAATAATAACCAATTTTTAAAAATTCCCAACAAATAATTTTTTATTAATTCATTTATAATTAACTATCGCTTATCATTAACAAATTATTTGTTAATTCGGTTATTAATTAATTAAAAGGTGCATTTTCAGTTGTATTCAGTGTATCAGTTGTAATTTTTCGTTTTTAGTTTTAATTTAAATTTTATTAATAAATGTGTTCTACTTTTAAATAAATTGTTATTTAATCATTTTAATTTGAATTTACATAACATTAATTATTTTATATATATTATATTAACTGATATAATAATTTAAAATACCAAAAATTATATAACATAATTAATGTAACTTAATAAATGGTATTTTTTGATAAATTATTACTTTAATTTTAATTAATTAATCAATCTTTAATTAAAAAATAATATTAGATGACAGTAATTATATTGTAACATTTATTATATTAATAAATACATATATAATAATTTAAGATATCAAAATAAATAGAGTTAAAATCTATTTTCAACGTTCTATGTGTTTTCTTATGCTTAAAATTTAAAATAAATGGTGCTTCATTTTAGTTTTTAGCTATATATTTTAACTTATAGTTAATTCAATATTATTATTATAAAATATTAAAATTGTTAATAAATTAATTAAAATGTTAATAAATAGATTTTATTTTTATTTTAATGGAAGAAACACTGTTGAAATTCTTTTAAAAAAATATGTGTTTGAAGAAATCCTATGTAAGATAAATGAGTGTAAAATTATTTTACTGTATCTTTAAATAAAAATTTTATACTAACTATGGATAAAAAATAATTGTAGCGTAAGAATGTACATTTTTATAAATATCTCCAAATCTTAGCATATTTATTTAATTTTAAAGAGGTTCAGTTTACACAAACTTTGATAGTTGATATATTTGACCTATTGCGTATACTTTAGATCTACCAACTCTAACGTTTTTTCTTTGTTAGTTTTTTATTGGTTATGTTTTGAATTATTAAATATAGAGTCTTCAACCATAGACTTTATTTGCAGAGCTATGCCGGAGAGCCCAAGTAAATCTGCCCCAAAATGGCATCACCCAAAAGATGTTATGAAAATTCACAAGTTAAAACTTAAAAAGAAACAATTGCAGGCCAGAATCAATAACTCTTCGCCAAAACCTGTTGAACAAATTTCGACACCTTTTGAAGATGTCTTTTGTGCCCGCAAAAGGAAAAATCCTTTTCTGGCAGCCAACGAGTGTAAAAAGTCGAAACCTGAAATTTCTAGTGTTTTGGATGAGTCTAGTGATCAAACACTGTTTAAACTTTTAAATCAAACCCCTCCAAGAACTACAACAAATGATTCCTTAACATCATTTAATAATATTTTAAATAAAATTAATGAAAATAGTGACAATAAGGAGAATGATGGTGTGGAGGTTGTAAAGGCTCAGGGTGAAAAATGGTTACCCATTGACTGGGGACTGAAAAATAAGGTTCGATTACTTTCTGAAAAACCATTTCCCTGGAATCAAAAACTAAAACTGAGTGAAGAGGCCTCTGGGATAACAGGTTTTACAAGGTGTTTAGACTCCAATTGTGAAACAAAACTTGACACATCACCAAATGCAAAATTTCACCAGTGCTGTTTATATTGGCAACAGCCTTCATTACCTTGGCTAAATCTCTTCCCTAGAACCACCACTAAAGCCACACAAGCTGGTGCTAGTTGTGTAACCAATTCAGCAGTCAGAGACAGCTTACAAGCAGCTTGGTCTGATAGTTTAAGATCTCTATTTCAACTGCTAAGAACAAGACAATGTCCATATTTTTATGCTTGTGCAAACAATTTTACTGTTTTATTTAGAGCGTCGGGGATTTGCGGTTATAGGGATGTTCACGCACTGATTACTCCAACAACAAGAGGCTTCAGACAGATGTTGAATCAAGAGAAGATTGAATTTACAATGCCACTGAAGAAGAGAAAAATGTCTGATCAAGGGTTAGGCACTGAAGATTCATCAGAAAATGACAAAAAAGAAGTACAGGAGGAAAAACCTGATGAAGAAGAGGAGGAAGCTCCTGATGAAAAATGGATGAAGACTATGGGAATTAATGCTGATGATATAAAACAAATTAATTATACTCAGGTATAAAATTATTTTATTTAAGTTTTTACTTAGGGTCTTATTTAATATTCACTAGATAAACATAATAGGTTTATACTAATCAATTCATAACATAAAATTATGAATTTAGAGTACCAATTATTGATAAAATATGCGTTTTTAGGAAAAAATTATATATAAATCAGAATGCCAAGTAGATAACAGTGAACAGAGCTTGGTATTAGTTGAGGGCGTGGAAGTCCATGCTCTGTACAACTTCTTGATAAACTGTAAAAGTGCAACCGCTGCGACTGGTGCTCTGGCCGGAATTCCGCCGACACTGCTTGCTCCGGTCGCTTTCCACGGTGCTACCTTGAGTTCCCTAAAGGTGCGGGAAAACAAAGTACATATAGATGACGCTAATTACTACTCGCTAGATCTAACAGGACCAATTTTACCAAGTACAATGCACAGTTTATTTGCTTTAAATGAGCCTGATCATAGTATGACTATTACATTTAACAGTGTAGTGAGCACAAATTCTTTTAGTAAAATTACTAGTGATGATTTGGAGAGTGAGGGCAGTGTAGTCTTTGGAAAAGAGAATTTATCTGATTGTGGACTAAATTCTAAGGTGCTAGAACATTTTAGTGAACCTGATAACAAGCATATTACCAGTGTGGAATGCATAAAATATATAAGTGAGAACAGAACATACACTTGGACTTAATTATAAGTGTTAGTAATTTTAGTATGTGATTAGTATTGTAATAATTTATTATTGTTTTAAGAATTATTTAAGTCACTATTTATATTAATTACTAACAACATAAGATTGCAATAAAATATTTTTAATGTCTATTATATCAAAAATCTAATAAAATTTGTTTGGTCAAAAAAAAAAAAAAAAATGAAATAAATTATTCACTTAAATAAGATTTTGTATTTAAAAATGATATTTCTCACAAATTTTCAGATTTTCATGATAGCCATATATATATATATATATATATATATATATATATACATATTTTAATTTATTTACAGTAATTTCTGGTAAAATGATAAATTATTACTTTATAAAATAAAAGACTAGAATAATAATTTGTGGGCAATAAAACATCTAACTCAAGCATATATAAAAATTTATTAAGATGTAACAAAAAATTGAAGAATATCAAAAAAATCAGTGATAAAATCTGTTCACAACTGATTATTATCACAGTTTAGTCCGCTGATTTTTAAAATCTACCAGATTAAAAAATATTAAATATAAAGAATAAAAAAGTTTGGATCCAATTTAAGTAGTTATGACTTCAGTGGATGATGGTAATTGAAGTTTTGCATCTTCCAATATTTTCTTTGCATTAATATATTCTTCATTTTCTGCCAAGTCTGCCTCTGTCTCCAAAATTTTGACCAATTCATCATATGCTACTTTAAGTCTTCGTTGACAATCAGGCACCATCATCAGTGATTCTTGTAAGACTTCTTCTTGCTTACGTATTTCATATTCATCTTTACCATCTTGCTTGTACTTCTCTATTCTCGCTCTTTGCTGTTCAGCTTCTTTTTCATATACTGTCTTTTCTTTGGCCAATCTTTTGGCAACACCTGCCTTAATTTTGATGGTTCTTATTCTTGGATCAGCCATTATAGTCACTGTTTTCGAAAACTCTTTTAGAATATGCTATAAAAAACACGAATTCTTTATTTTCAGTAGATATTTGTATACTTTATGAACAAAGAAAGATAAAAATTTAACACTTACATTTGACAGAAGTTTAAATTCGCCGATTCCTTGTATCAGAAATGACTCACTCACCCACACGATGATTTTGACATATGTGCTTTCGAAGGTATCTCGTTCATATGTTTTGATTATAATTTATTTTATTACTTTCTGTTAAACTTGTGAAGTAAAACATGAATTAGTTGTTTCAGAATTATAGAAAAAACATTTAAATTTAATAAAATAATATATTCGTAAATTATAGAAATCTATAATTTTGCAGATTGTATTTCATTCTCCGGCTAATAGATGGAAGTCTAGTTTTCCAAGGCAGACTAAGATAATTGAAATTATATACATTGAAATTTAATGTACGGAATGTTAGAAATTAAATTTTATTAACACGTTGTCCACCGGCGGGTCACTACGCAACAACACACACGTTTGCTCATGGACACACATGTTTTACTTGGAGACCGCTTGCACACCGGTGGGCATAATTTAAATACAATTTAATATAGTAGTCGATTCGCCGCTCCCTCGAAGAGATATTGTAAATCTAGGGGTTAAATAATGTCTGCCTCAAATTACTGTACACTAAAAAAATATTTAAAAAATAATATACGTAATTAACAATGCCTGTCCCTATGTGAGAAATACTATTTTGAAATGCGGTCTTCAATGTGTTAAAACCTATATTTTAAAGCAATATTAAAGGTGAATGAAAAAAGTTATAATTTAATCGAGAGAAACAATACATTTTATTTTTATGTTAATAGAAAAAATTTTAACCTAAAAAAGTTAAATAAATTCTTATGAACAATTTGAACAAATTTTTAAATTTAACTAACGTTAAGTCGCAATTCCGTACCTAATTTCTGCAGTTTACTTAAGTAATATCACTATTTTGAAGTGCATTAGCGAGGTTTGTATTCCAATAAATAAAAATTATTCAAACAACAAACTGTGAATGCATGTTACATAAAAATTAGGTAAATAATAAAAAATAATAATATCGTTTAAAATATAATTTTAGTGGTAAACAGTTTTCTTAATATCTGTAAAAAATGTTAATTAGTTAAAATAACTTGTTTACAATTATTTATTTACACTATATACGTGCTCTTCCAGTTCACTAAATGGCGTATTACTTGTACAAGTATCTGAATATTTATATTTTGGTTATAGCGATGCCATTTAGTTTATTTAAACATATTAATGGTGTTATATAAGTTATAATACCAAATAACACAATTTAAATAGCGATGACGAAGGATCATTTATTATAACTAATTTTTTATTATATTTTTATTCTAAGTATTACCAAATGCAGGTTAAAGTGATTTATTTATTAATTTGATTAATAAAATTGATATCTATAGTGGGCTTGAACTGAAATTTTTATGTTTTATTAAATTTACTGTAGGTTCTAATTTTAATCTGCAATATTGAAATATATTCAAAATTGTTCCAAATTATTTATTCAATTGTAAATCATGAAAATATACAATATTTATTCATAAGAATTAAAAGTAAGTAAACAAATACTTTTAATACTCATATATTATTTACTGCTATATCTTTTGGCACAAAATTCATTAATTTTATCATGAACGAAGTTTTAAGAGTATTAGTATACTATTGTTGAAAAATACGATAATTTTTGCTGTCTTTAACAGTTAAATTCATAGAAAGAATATGATTTTTAATATTTCTGGAGAATTGTGAATATGCATAATTTTTTATGAACCAGAGAATATTGTCGAATATAAGAAACTTTCCTAAAAAAATGTAAGAATTGAAAATTTAGGAAAATTTTTTATGTGTTGTTTCTGAGAAACAGTTTATCTAACATTAATCAGACACCACTTTTAAATTATTATCAGTTAATTGAAAAAAAAATGTTTTACTCTTTAGAAGTCATCACACAATCGTAATAAGATACACCTTCTTCGTGAAAATCAGGTCATTCACAGCATAAACCGAGACACACCTACAGTCTGTAGGCCATAGGTTTGTGTTATTTCGTATTTATATTTTGGAGCCAATTAACAATATGTTTATCATAGTGAAAAAGTAAATTTTTTAAACTTCAATTATACGGACATAATATATGTTTTTAAAATTATTTAAATTTGACATATTAGAACATTTAAATTAATTTATAGTCATTTAAAATGATATTTGAAATAATAATTATTAATAAACTGATAATGTGATTTAATTTTAATTAATTTAGTTTATCATACACCGGCTATGTTATCAACTAATTTATATTATATGCCATTAATATACTGAAAATTAGTTGATAACATGTCGTGTTAAATAATATAAAATTGTTCTGTGAACTCGTTTAATGTTAAATTTAATAAATACATTTGATAAATCATTAAGTGGACTTTAAATTCAGATTGTGTATATATGCGTTTATTTAAAATTGTACTCATTCACAAAGACAACAAGTTATGAATTGTCATTTTTTCCAGATTTATGTGCAGATTCGCTGGTTCAAAGTTTCTTGGGATTTCGTTTTAGGGGCACGTTTCTGCGTCATTTAAAGGTCAAATGTCACATGCTGTAAATAAGATATGTGGAAACTTATTGATAACGAATCAAAAATAATAAATTCTTAGAAAACAACAGTCATCACTGTAAAATTAAGAAATTTGAATTTGATATTGCCATATAAAAAGAATGAATTTGTCATCTGTAATTATTCATCAGTGATAATTAAATAGTATTTAATTATTTTGATATTATTTATTTTATATCACACCACTATTTTATAAGAGTCACTCAATATTTGGTACATTATAATTTGCACGTATTTTAATAATGAATGAAACATTTAAATAAAAATAGATAACAGTAAATAAATAAACAACATCAAGGCCTCGTCGTATGTGTGACACCATAATATTAGGTAAAAGAACCACTCAGACTAAGAATAGGAACCTGCCAGGTGGGCACGAGGTACCCACGTGAACCAAACGATACGGGCATAAAAACAGAAGACCGCAGTAAACGTTCCTGCAACATGTATATTCAAACTAAAATAAGATAGTAAACAAGTGTATTGTTGCATATAATTCCATCATCTAATTATATCCATAACAAAAACACAATGATAAAATAACTTATGGCTTATTGCTTATTTTATTTAAATAAATTCATAGACTGTTTAATACTTTTATTATGTATTAGATTAAAGATCAGGAAATGTATTAAATGAAATATATTTGTTGAAAACTGGTAGCAAATATTCCTAGAAACCTTTTGGAGAAGTTTGTAATTATATTTGTGAATCATATAAAGCCTTACGAAGGACCATACAGTAATTGGTTATTTGCAAGTAAATCAATTAATTAACAACTAAATATAAAATTCGCGGTCAACAACAAGAAATATTGTGAAGTAAAAAATTACAAAAAATAGTATTACATTTCAGATTTCTATTTAATGTTAAATAACGTATATAATCGTTTCACCGCTCCCAATAAATTTATTATTACTTAAAAATTTGTATACTATAAAGTATGCAAAATATTATAAAATAAAATGAATATTCAAGAAGTATAAAATGACTTGAATTTTATTATGTGTGCTTTATATGTATAATGTAATTTATATATAAGTAAAATTAATTACTAATTAGTTTACTTAAATCTATTTAACTTCGATGTCTAACATTTAATTAAATTTTGACTTTAATAAAAGTCATATGAAACAATTTTATTTAGTACAGCAAATAATTTATTTGATACAAGTAATTTTTAATGATTAATTATTTTATTTTAAATAAGATAAAGATGTTTAAAAAATCTACTTAAATATCAGATACTCTAATAAAATTTGTAATTAAGTAAATGTTATTTATTTATATGTTCGTACAGTTTAATTTGTATTTTTTTAAATGTTTAGTAAAGTCAAATTATCTCATTCAATTATGAGGTTGTCACCAGGTAAACATTACCTGTCGTTCTTTGTTTTTGTTTACTTTGAACTATTGTCTAGAATTTTAGTCAATAAAACTGTACTTTATTGACGCAAAGTCCCAATACTTGTTTCGTATTTTCTTATCTTGAAGAGATAACTTATGTAGATGAATTAATTTCAGATTTATTATAATTTAAAAACATCTATTTGTTTTTTCGCCAAGTTGCTTTAATTTGTTTGTTTCTTTTTCTTTTATAGACTGTGGACCTGATTAAATAAAATGTATAATGTGCCTGAGTTATGACTCAATTAATAAAGAACTAGCTTTAGGTGGCTTCCCCTTGCATATGGAAAAGTTCTATAAGTATGATACCAATGCATCCACTTTAAACATTTCCACTGTTGTATTCAGGAGGTTAAACAAATCATTTTACATGAGTAGATACATCCTTAAGCTACTTAATTCTATTTTGTCGCTCAGTATGTAGAAAAGGAACACTAAAATTGAGAATTCCATAAACTCAAATGATTAAGAACATCTCTTTTTATAAATTTTTCTCAATACCTGTGTCTATAATTTGTTGTGGTGAACGTGACATCAACAATATACATTTAATCGTGATGTGAAACAATAAGCATTCAATTTACAATTGAGATTTCCATGAACTATCCCTGAGTAAATTGTAAAATTGAAAAATGCAAATGTCTAACAAATCTGACATTGGTATTTATTATTATTATTATTATAACTGAGAAGCTCTTAAATAAAAGCTTTTTTGTGTATTCCATTATTGACGTTATATTTTAATCAAATTCTTATTACAAAATTGTTATTTTAATATTTGATATTTTCAGAATATTAAAAGTAATTATTTCAACATTATGCCCCGATTATAAAATATTGTAACAAGCTAATAACGTTCGTTTATACGTATATAATATGCATTTACAGTAATACAAATCAATAATAACGACAAACGTATTGACTGATTCTCTAGTGGGGTTCTAGAATATTCCAAGAACCGAACGATGCGTAGATTTAAAAGGAACCTGAAACTATTTAAAACAGTTTACCATGTTCACATCGATGGTTAGGTGTTAAAAAAAGCAGCAACAAAATAGTTACACTAAAAATAGTATAACCAAATATAACAAATAATTAATCGAATACATTTTGAAATCATGCAACAGCTGATGATTACAAAAGTGGGCCGGTACTAATGATGCGAATTAATATTAAAAACATCGATGATGCGTTTAAGGATATCTGCAGAACCGCATATTTTTTGGTTCTTAATGTCTTCGCCGAGAATAATGTTGAGTACTATCAGCGTGTGTAACCGTAGTCACGTGACCGGTACGTTCTTATTTAAGTCCTGCGGAGACTGTCACTTATATTAGTACGATTTTATCACTAATGCGTAAGTAAGCTGACCTCCGTTACTTGTTCATCAGGAACGTATACTAGTGCGCTACATACCGGCAAAACTGTGCTTTGTTTATGTTTTGAATCTTAACACGTGAGTAGTTTGTATTGAGATGTTTGCGGAAGGATTCTTTCATGTAAATAAAACAACTCACGATTAAAACTTAATAAAAATAGATGTACTTGTACTCGATGTATGTTATGTCTAGATTATAGTTAAATACTGTATTTTTGTCAAAAACATTGTAGTTGATTATTATTTTATTGTCGATTAAAAGGGAAAGTTTATATGACGCTCGTGGCCGTTTTTGAGATATTTAAATATTCGATTTATTATTTTTAAATCAAGCATTCTCTTTAATTGGACCCAAATATGCTAGAGATCTATTTATTTTTTGACTAGTAGTGAAGTTGTCATTTAGGTTTGACAGTATAACAAGAAATGACTTTATCATTCAGGTTTGTCATAAAAATTATTTTAATAGATTAATTCACTTAGATCGTAATATTTTTCCATAAATACAGCATTTAACTACATCATGGGACATCCCTTATTATTTATTTTTAATATTTTAAGTTAATAGAGAACTGATACAAAAATATTTTCTTTTAAATAGAGTAAATATATAATTATCTATACATTTATTCTATTATTAATTAATATTTTTTGTAAATTACATTTCCAACATTTCTCTTGGCAAATTTTTAATTAAATTAAAAATTATAACTTTTTAAATATTTAGATAATATTTGAATACATTTGCATTGCAATGACATAATTTAGTTACAAAAATTTATTGAAATTTTCTACGAAATCTAATTAACAATGTTGTTAAGAATAATTAATTATCAGTAATTATACATTGCTTGTTTGTCAAGAATAATAAAAAATATTACTATGCATTGTTATTCTATTAATGTGCAACACGTTTTTAATGGAACATTCTTTAAAAATACCATCAATTACATTACAATTAACAATTGTTGTTAAATACCATGAATGAAATATATAGCAATATTTTCAACATGATTATTATTGTTTTGTTTTATCTCAAATAATGCACACGACACATGCAATGAGTTTTGCTTAGTTTCTGGTATAATTAGTTACATGTTAATCAATTAGAAGAAGAAGATATTAAAAATATATCGAACTTAATTAATAGCAGTACATTTTTATAAAAATACTTTTGTTAATGTCAGGGGTCATTTACGAAAACAAAATATCGAACTTGATAACGGTTTATTGTTACATTATTACTTTTGATAATGTCAGGTGCCATTTATAGACACAAAATGGTTGACACATATTTTTTTATTTCTAGGACATTTACATTTATTTATTTTAAGTTAAGTTATTGACCTGTTAGTCGAATCCTGTGATAAATTTTAAGTAATGTAAATTATGAAAGGTATGAAACATTTTTTTTATTTTTTTAAAGAAAAAGAATGTTTTTAATCATGAATAATTTCATAAATATTAATTAATAATTCATTCATTAATATTAATTGTGTTACACACAAAATTTAATCGATACTAACCGTATTTTTCCTTTTTTGTAGATATGTTAAAATGGGCAATTTGTTTCTTCTTATATTTGTCTTCATTGCAACCACCGAGTCTGCAATATTTTTCAGGGCACATAAAGGTAATTGTTTCGATGTTAACTAGTGTACGTACCAGTAAAATGATAATGTGACATTGCAGATTATCGAATAGTCCCAGATGAATATTTCCACAACAAACACTACAAACAAATTCTTCAGAATCTGAAAATAACTGCCAAGGACCTTAGCGATGCCATCGGTTTTGCAACGAATTCAATTGAGAAAATGCACCGTTTAGAGATTAATTTGAATTCAGCTGATATTGGAGTAAAAGTGGGTACTCCATCTAAAGGAATGTATATCGTCAGTTCTCCGAATAATGTGTCTATAGCTAGAGCCAAAGACGCATTAATCATCAATAAGGCCACTGGATTCTTAATTAATCGACATACCGACAGGTAAAATCATTAAAAAATCTATATAATTAAGTCAAAATTATATTTGTTAACTTAAACAAAAATGGTTTATAGACTTAGATATCAAATCTCATTATGAAATTTAGTAAATAGATGTACTGTATTTGGACAATTGCCCGCTTCCTTGTCCATTTGAGTATCTTACTTGTATTATGTAACTATTATTTAGGGTAATCAGTCAAATTAGACTGATATATAAATCTAATTTAATTTGAAAGACCATTACGACATAATATTTTGTAAATTTTAGACAGAAGATGCCTATGAACATTTGGTCCGAAGTCTTTACAAATTTGGACTATTCATCAACGACAATTGGAAAAACGTGCAAAACTGTAAACAAAATATGTTCATGGAAAGCACGTGAATCTCCATATAGAATGGCTGATGGATCCTGTAACAGTGAGAAATATGGCTCTAGAGGTAAACTTACTCAACAAAGCAGTATTTCTATACTACATCAATAATTATATTTTAGGCGAATCAAATACTGTTTACAAGAGATTGCTTTCTCCGGATTATTTAGACGGTGTTAGTGAATTTAGAAGGTCAGTTACCAAAAGACCGTTACCATCACCCCGCCAAATCAGTACTTCTTTGGTTCAAAGTGAAAATGAAACTGCCTATGACATTACTTCAGTCGTTGGTCAATGGTGGCAATTCATAGAACAAGATTTGAGCCAAACTGCCGCTTCTGTACAAGGTAAATTACACTTTTCCCATTTCATTTAATAATAACATAAAAAATATGTAAACTACAACACTACATAATATTGTATTACCTTATAATTGCGTATTACAATATGGTAAACCACATTTACATATTTCTTGACCTTGTTTTGTACTATATACATTTATTAGAACATTTTTAAAAATATTAAAAACAAGCAGTTAATTCCAATATTTTTTTGGCATGCCGCTTAGATTTCTGTACATTCATAAGATAAGACGTGTCACAAATTACAAATATTTGAGTGGAAAATTTTGTGTACGTATAAATATTGTGTTGATCTATATTTGAACAGTTTTATCTATTTCTGTTTGATGGTGCATTCAGTGAAACATTTTGATGGTCTTGTGTTACAAAATAGTGATATAAAAATAAAATAGTAATAGGAAAACTGCCAATTAGTCAGATAAAAATAAAATGGCACAGTTTTTTTTGAATTTTGATGTGTATTGATTTATTTTCTTTATATATTACAAAAAAAGATATCAACGTATATTCAAATAATGAATAAGTTTAAAAGTATGATAAATGTTCACCATGCTTATAAAAGATTATTCAGTTTTCACAGGTAATCAAATTGAATGTTGCGATGCAGGATACAAATTATCTCCAAGATATCAACACACATTTTGCGCTCCAATTATGATACCCAGCAACGATCCCTTTTATTCTAAGCAGTATATGAATTGCATGTCTTACGTAAGATCTTTACCAGGCATGAGACACGAGTGCAATTTTGGCCCTAGAGAGCAGGTGAATATTTTAATATTTAATAAATAATTTTTTTCAAGCCGTCTAATTTCAGACGTCTTTGGGGTGTAAATAAATAATATGAATAATCTTTATAGGTAAATCAAGCAACTCATTATATGGATGGTTCCCAAATTTATGGTTCAACGCCCAATCGCCAATTCTTATTGCGTTCTTTCGAAAATGGCAAACTAAGATCGTTCAACGTAAATGGTAGCGAATATCTTTCCTTGTCCGACGATCCAATGAATGATTGCCAGTTCAACAACCACAATGGAAAATGTTTCAAATCTGGAGACTCCCGTGTTAATGTGCATCCTTACATGACAACTTTGCATCTGCTGTGGCATAGGGAACATAACAGAATAGCTGAAGAATTGTTAAAACTTAATCCTCAATGGAATGATGAGACTATTTTCCAGGAGGCTAGAAGAATTGTCGTTGCGGAATTACAGCATATAACATATGACGACTACCTTCCAATAATTTTAGGTAATTTATCACACATCAACAAATAAGCGGTTCTACAGTTGTATGTTTCAGGCAATGAAAAATCGAAAGTAATCAGTAAATTAAATGATTACAACCCCGAAGAAGATGCTAGAGTAACTAACAGCTTTGCTACTGCTGCCTTACGGGCGTTCAATTCCTTAATTGATGATACATTAAAGTGAGTTACTGAAATTTTCAAAAAAAGACAATTTTAAAAATATATATCCCATTTTAACAGTTTATACAATGAAGAAAGAAATGTTGAATCTTCGTTAGACTTGGAGAAACATTTTAACAAGCCCGATGTCCTATTAGAGAAGGACATGGTTGATAAATTAATAAGGAGTTTAGGAACGCAACTTAGTCAAAAACAAGACGTAAATTATGCCAATGATGTAAGTTTATCACGCCGGAGATCTCTAAAGAAAATACTAATTGCTTGGTTTTAGATTCTTAGCAAGTTGTATACAAATGGAGAATATGGCTTGGATGTTTTAAGTTTAGATATACAAAGGGGAAGAGATCATGGCCTTAGAAGTTATGTTTATTATAAGAACATATGTAGCAAGAATGAAGCAAAACGATTTGAACATTTTGAAGACGTCATGTCACAAGAGGTTAGTATGATAATACATAAATAGATAAATGTCAGAAACTAAAATATATGTTACAGGCTTTCACATTATTAAGTAAAATATATAGCCATCATAAAGATGTTGATTTGATCGTTGGAGGTCTTTTGGAAAGACCAGAAGAAGGTGCTCAAGTAGGAGCAACGTTTTCTTGCATAATAGCTGACCAAATGTATAGAACGAGGATAGGCGACAGATATTTCTATAAAAATCGAAATCAACCAAAGCCTTTTACTTCAGAACAAATAAAAGAGATTGAGAAGTCATCGCTGGCCAGAGTTATGTGTGATAATTCAGACGTTGATATGATGCAACCAGACGCATTCAGGTCTATCAGTGAAACGTAAGTTTTTGTAATTTGATTGCTGAACGCTAGCTACATTAATATTTATTTTTCAGAAATAAGTTGAAAAAATGTAACGACTTGCCAAGTATGAATTTGGCAAAATGGAAAGAGTAAATACCGTCCGAATTGAATATAAATTAAGACTGATATAATGGCTGTATTACAGTATTTAATATTTATAGAATTAGGTGTATTTTTTTATTTAATTTTGTACACTATTAAACTTTTAAATATGACGGCGGAGATAATTCGCATTTTAATATACAAGATTAGAAAAACTATGTTAATCAAACAGCTTTAATAAAATTTTCAAATATATGTTTTTAGATTTATTACCTATTTAATACATAAAATTTCGAATCCAGGCTTGACTCAATCGACTAATATGGAACAGAACATTAATCTTATTTATTGTTCATTAAATAGTGGTCAATAAATTCCTAACAATAAGCCGTTAAACCGCAACAGTTTACAAAAGTAAATCCTATTATGTTTAATATAAGTCTGTATTGGTATGTATCTAAATAACAGACCGTTCTATTTTATCTCCACAAGGCCTACGAAAACGATTGTTCTAAGTGGAAGGAAAGATTTGTTTTGGTGTTCAATGACGGAATCAGGATATTATTCAATTTGTCGCAATTGCTTGACTGACATTGACTGTTCGATCTGATAACCTCTTTTAAAAATCATTAATCAATTTTTAAAGTGTTAAACTTTTACTAACCATTACTTCGGTACTGATAATAATAAATTTGTCTTAATCTAGTTTTTAATTAGAGTATTACAAAACTTCCTGGCTTAAATTAGTTGCCATAGGCAATATAAGTATATGAATGAAGATTTGTCTATACATTTTATTTAAATCATCGCTATTTAATTATTATTATTATAATTAAAATTAGTATAATTATTTACAAGAAAAGTATTTTATTTATATGCTCTTTCTATGTTAATTTAAATATATTAATAATTTTCGCTAATTTATTATTTATTTTGAATAAGTGGGTTGATATTGAAATGATGGATTCAGTCATAATAAATCTATGTTTTACTTACATAATCCAAACTTGTTAGCAATTTTTCTTAGGATGTTTTCACCTGTTTTTTTAAATTTAGAAACTGGGGTCATGAATCTTTAGGACTATCAATTTATCTATTTCCTTAATAAAATATAAAATAATATAAAAATCTGCATACTAATCAAAATCGAAAGTTGTAAAATGAATAATATAATAATTAAACCGATAATTTTTTTGAGTTCGGAGTAAAATTATTTTATTTGGATTTATAACATTGTTGTATTTTTTGTGTAAATAAAAACTTATTATACCGCTAGATTGATTGTAATTTTATTATAAGAGATTGAATGAATATTTATTTTTTTTCGCTGCATTTGTACTATCTTTTTCAAGTTTCACAGTTTTTTATTACATTAATAGCAAAGATAGTGAATGTTAATTTAAACTTCCGATATTTATTGAAATACCCACCTTTTAATTATGCTTTCAATTTTTTGACATGTGAAAGTATTGTTTTTAACATTGATTTTTCTCTTGATTTAGTTTTTAATACATACTGGTTTCGGGCGATATTAAAATATCCGGTACATACCTACATTTGTATCAGTGTTTGACATATGTCGCCAATACTTTCTAATAATATAAATTGGTTCAATTAATATAAATATTTATTAAAATAATTCTTCGGGTGTATTTCACCGGCCTTAATTGCGTGTTTATTTAGATTAACATCTCAATATCCTAGTATAGAAATGGCCTAGAAGGTGTTTCCAGCAATTACGTATACAGCCGTTGTCGTAAAGAAGAAATAGTTGAACCATTCTCCTCATGCATCAAGAGAGCAACTTGTTTTGCAACACATATAAATTTGAATACCATTCTTCTCACTATTATTCGTATTGAAGGACTGTTGCAAGGTACAATAGCGTATATTGACGATTCAAAGGCGAACTAGAAGCCATTTCACGATCGACCTTATTAAGGGATTGGTTTAGTATTATGTGTAGAGAGGAGAGTCCTAATTATATATGACTCTTATATAATAAAAAGTGAACATTGTAAGTTTTGAATTTGGTCTTAAATCACATAAATTTCTTTCTGAGAAGATGTGTTCGCATTTACATGTGTAGGCTACACGGCGTAGCCTAAAGACAATTAAAAAGTTGCCTGGTAATGATTGTAAAAAATAACACGCATTCATGATCTTTGTTGTTGTGTTGAATAGTTTTGCATTTTATACGCGTGATGCAATTCTGGTTGTCTTTATACCGTGGCAAAAAGTGATCGACTTTTAATATATAAATCAATAACATGCATTCCATCTTATGAATAAACATGAGGAGTACAGGAAAAATCACGCAGTATGCAATCTCAGTTATTATTTTAAATATAACAGACATTATGAATTCATATATCAATAGTATAAATATAATATTTTTTAATTATATTAAAGAAGTTTTAAATTCTTGAATTAAACAGAGTGAAATATAGTTATACAGCTAGGATTAAAACGTTTTCTTTAAAATCTAATGAAATTAATTGGATAGAAATGTCAACGGTCTCGAAGAGCTCTCTTCTAAATAAATTAACGTGATATTCGTGACCCGCTTAATAAAAAATTCAAGTGATTAAACCATCATAACGATTGCATCGTGATATTGAACGTAGTTAACGTTAATGTCACTGTCAAGTACAGAATAACCATGCTAACAACGTTGCGAAATGAGGTACTCTCAGTATAAAAATATGTTTGATTATTGTTTTTTTTTTTAAACCAACCTTTTTAACAAGTTCATAATTTCATGGAAGTATGTCTACCAACCATTTGAAATTTGGCAATACAGTAATATTATCTTTATCAATTCATGTCTGGAAAGGAAACGATTAATGAACTATTTTTGTCCATTTATCTAGATATTTCCGTTAATTGTTTATTCGACACAAATTAATATGTATAACTTGCAATGAATGCATACATGTTTCAATAAAATATCAACAAGAGGCGATTAGAAAATGTCTTGAATATCTATTAGTATTGATTTTACTGGTTTTTCATCAAGGATACTTATTTGCAAGGGTGTCATATGAACCGTGATATAAACAATACATTTTTAAATTAGGTTTGAAGGACGGGTGATAGGTTCCTTCTCTAGTTAACAATTCAACTTTTTACAAATGGAAGTGTATATAAACATTGTTTCTGTACAACCGGCACTAACATATATCTTGTCGGTACGACAAGGTCGATAATTTTAGTTTTTTTATGGTACTGACGGAATTAATGAATTAAAGTGTGTTAAGTAAATTTTCTATTTATTTTTTATACTATTACAAGTTGAGCAAAATATAATATTTTTTATCTTAATGCCAACATAATATAAATATGTTTGATAGAGTATATTACATTTAACATGAACGATAATGGCATTTAGAATGTTTAGTTTCATGTGCTCACAATTTGCTTTCTTCAAATTTGAAAATTAATATTTGAATCATCTTCGAGACCACTTAGCAATCTTGCCAATCTTAAAGTCACTACACTAAAAGCTATTACAAAATTTGAAAAATCTTAAATTAATGTCTTTGTTTACTGGTCCAATATTATCTTAAAACAAGGTCGAAATATAGAACACCAGGATTTAAATCGTGTTTAAACAATCTGTAATTATAAGTTGAATATGGCCATGATCAAGAAACTGTTGAAAGTGTAGTATACAGAGTGCGTTAAAAATTTTTATTGGAAATGATTTATTTAAAATTTATTAAACGCCCTTGAGTACAAATTGCTGATATGTTTTTTACATAATTTAAATTATTTTAATAATTGTGCAATTTAATTGATATTATATAAAAAGACAACGAAATGCAAGTAATAACGGAAGTATAACATTGAATTTGTAATAACGCAGTTTGCTTAAATAGATCATGGTGTTTTCAAGAACACTTACTGACATGTTGCACATTAATAAATTTTAGCGTTCATTTTTCATTTGGAAAATGTTAAGTGGGTTGTAATGTTGCATTACATAATTTGATATTAAAAAGTGTAAGGTTCAAGTAAATTCTTTTATCATGATTCTAATGTAATAATGTAAGAGTTTTTATTTTAAAATCATATTTAGTGTAAATTTTAAAATTTAGTAATATTAACAATTTTCCACATGCTTTACATAATGTATGAATTATTGAATAAATTTAGTATACAAATGTAAACATTTAAATGACGAATAATTAGCAATGTTTTGTTTATATTTGAACCTGAATTAATTATTTAAAAATATTATTTCACAAATAAATTTGTGTTGCAAATTCTCATTTCATAACTAATTTTATGTTCTCGTTTAATAGCAAAGCCTTCAATTAATTATAAAATTGCTTAACATGCAAGAACTAGTTTTAGAAAAATATTTCCAATTTTCCAGTTTAATCAGGAACATATGTTGATAGATTTAATAATATACTAAATATAAGTTATCAAAGTTAAGAATCTTAAAATTTTAAGTTGTTTAATTTCTTCATTAAATATTTATTATAAATAATGTAATTAAAGTGATACAGATGTATAAACATAAAATGATTTATTTATTACATTTATAAAATATGTTATTACTACAAATGATTAAATTTTAATGAGCAACTTCTGAAAGAATTCATGGTAGATACTATAGTACATCACATATAATTATTAAAACCTATTAAATAGAATAGTAATGCCCATGGATAATGTATAGTAATTTTGAGTTAGTTCTGTGAGCCTGTGTTCACATATTTACGTAATTATCTATGCGAACTAACAAATTATTACCAATACCATAAATACCAGTTCAACAGAACGTTCTATGAAATTACTATGACCCAGTCCATAGTTCCAAATTTGCAAAGTCAATTTTAGAAATGGAAAGTAAGTATATAACGATATAAATGATCCCTAGGGCTATGCATTATTCATAAATTAAGCTACCTATAAGATATTACGTTATAATGATTTCAACGATCCTGATCAAGGTTCTAAGATAAATTAATTATTGGATTGTTCTTTAAACTGTACCATGGAGGTATTTATTTATTATATGACTATAGCAAGATACATACATATTTACAATAGTAAACATTCAGTGTTCACACAATTTTATTTACATGTATAAATAAAATTATTTATTTATTATTCATGCAATTTGTTTTATTTCAATATTATGAAAGTATTGGCGGCATTCTGTTAGCATTTGCAATCAGAACCATTTAAGTAATAAAAACTTCATGTTACAGTTTAAATGATATATTTCCGTTTGTAATAAACTGCTCCCGTGATCCCTAAGAAATTTGTCCAATTTTTCACACATTTTATATGTTATATAACTCTTTAAGCTGATGTGGGTTAAACTGCTGAAAAATATTTATATTACTGTACTGGGAAGGGTTTTCATTCTAGGAAATAAGAGCAAGCTTCGAAACACCAGTTAGTAAAAGTGAACTAATGGAATTATCTGTTTAGGTTAAATAAACGTTGAAAGTAACTTGAAAGTTAAACAATAAATTAATACAAGTCATTATATCATTTGTGTCTATTGTTCAGGGAAATATTAAATAATTGAAATTGTAAATTTTAGTAACTTTAATTCGTAATGGCAACAACTAATATCTTATTAATGTCAGACGAAAGAATTTCTTAGTCATAATTTATTTAATTATCATGGAAAACCGTTAGTAATGTGCGTATGTATAAAAAACAACTTCCTCCATTATTGGTAATAATATAATATGTGACATTCGAAGGATTGGAATTATAGATTTTTATAATTTAACAACCTGTTATGTAAAATGCAACTTTTCTCGTCGATCTGGATTCAACTTCCTCTTGTACGGATCGCCCAACCCAGTGAAATGTTTGTTTTTAGAAAATCGCCAACCTTTTCGTATTCAATCGCACGCAATTAAACAACATAAATGCATGCATAAATCAGTGGTTATGCAGATTAATATTAAAGTTCGATGCGCAAATGTGTGGCGTAAAACCGCAGAGATGCATTTCAGATGTCCCTGAATCCACTACCGGACCATGAAACTACAGTTTTTTCCAATTAGTCTTTCAGTAACTTGGAATTCCCGCTAAACCTGTTCAAAATCAATAATGGAATTTAAAGCAGGTTATCTTGACCATAAATGATCTACCTGATTTGTTTATTTCCATTCATTAATTAACATTACTTTTTCATAGGGTTGAAAACCTTTCTGTTCATGGGTGCAATTTTATAAAATGTGACAATTGTTAAGTAACGACATCTAATTAATAGCTTTTAAACTGATTTTACTATTTTTTTAATTATCCAATTTCGAACAGACTCCTGATGATTGAGCACGTAAATGGATTGACCACGCATTTTAAATCGCAAAGGTGGGTGACTAGAAATAATTACATTCACCAGTGAAAGTGTAACAATATTGTTAATCTTAGCGTCAATTCGAATTTTTCTTAACCTCATTACACACGTTTTATATTGAAATAAACTAATAGTTATGGAACGCCACTATCATAACTAATCTGTTTCAACATGCTTGACATGTTTCATAGTTAATTTTTTTAAAATACTTGCATAAAAATAATGTGTGCTCAATGTGGTGTAAAAGGCTTCATAATATTTTAATTTGATGGTTGGGCAAATGCTGTGAGTAGAGAGTCTTGAAAAATACATGTATCGATTGGTAAAGCCTGTGGATAATGCAGGATTTCTTGCAGTCATCGATTAACGAAACTGAGCCCATTTATTTGAATTTGTTTGCTAAAAAATTTTTGAGGTTTCAAAGAAACTAATAGAAAGTAACACAAGGTTAATCGGAATCCAATAAAATTTTCTCGTTCAAATTGCAAAATGAATGCTCTGAGAGATAATGACTTTATTATTCCCCTACTCATTAAAATGAACAAGAACAAAACCAGAACATACATGAGATGTAAATACAAAAAGGGAAACGAAAAATTTTTATAACAAAACCAGTTGACGAGGAATTAGTGAGGTAGGATCTGCCGGTATAAAAAGGTGTGGCGGTGGTGGAATATCGCCTGTAAGGACTAATCCGCTGAAACTTGACGTTTCATGTGTGGTACTTTCTCTCATCACGATTGCAAGTTATAAGACCGCACTACCTGAAGTGGAGCTTTCCAGTCGCTATTCTGTCGTGTGTTGTGTTTAGACGCCGATCCAGGATAACCTGTGGATTATACATCGGCGAATTTTAATGTAAGTCATTATTTTTGTGCATTTCGTTTAAAAATAATATGTAAACTTATAGATGAAAAACATAAATGGGGGTATCAAAATTAAACATTATTAGAATATTTTAATAAGATGATTTTAATTAAATAATTTGAATTCAAATTTATTATATATTTTAATTTAACTTTTGGTTCAAAGTAATATTTCTTTATCTGTATAAAAATTTTGTCCGATTATTAATTACTATTAGTATCTAATAAATGAGCACTAAATTCAGACACATATACATATTTTTTCATTTTATTTTATACTAATTCATTCAAATTATAATTATTAACTTAAATTAATTACCTATTTTTTATTTAGATTATGATACATTTTAAATTAACTAGTTTATTATATATTTACTCAATTATAACAATTTTACCACAACCTTGTTTAATTTTTAATTAAACAATAACTACTGAAGCAAATCATGAAATATTAAAAATATAACAACCTATAATGAACTATTAACTAATTTAATTACCTATTTTATTCTTTACTAATCTAAATTATAATAGTTTTACAACAAGCATACTTAATTTTTATTTAAACAATAATTGCTTAAGCTATTCATAAGATATTAAAAATATAACAACTTATAATTAACTTAATTTAATTGCTTATTTTATTTAACTAATTCAAACTATAATAGTTTTACAACAATCATACTATTTTTACATAAACAGTGACTACTAAAGTGATTTATAGTGTTAAAAATAAAAAACCTGTAACTAATGTTAATTTAATTACACATTTTATTTTATATTAATCCCAATTATAGAGTATTAAATCCACAATTTAACTATTAATTAAACTATAACCACAGTAGCGATTCATAAAACATTAAAAATGTAACAGCCTAACTTTTAACAGTTTGTTAAATGTTTGTAGAATCATTTTGTGTGCACTAAACCATATAATTTCCTTCAATTACAGACTAAATACTACAAATATAATAGATTTAATTTACTATCCTTTTGACTGTTGTTAATTATATAGTTTTAATCTGTGTATACTATCCTAGGATATGGTGTGATCAATGCATGAGAAAAGAAATCACCCGTGTTATTTATGTAAGAAGTGCGTAATAACAAACAATGGAATTTCGCTATCATTATAATAAAATTGCATTCAGACTTTAATTATAACAACCACAAAGTGAATGAATCAGCCATTTAATGAAACAGAAGCTGTAGTTACTAAAGCATTTCGGTAATTAATTATAACAAATCGGAATTTAAAATCATGTCCGACAACAACAAAGATAATGTATGTTAAGGAATAAAATTGCCACACATTAAAGTAAGGTCCATTTACGGCGCAGTTGCGTAACGCACCTACGCGCAGCATTTCAAGTTCCTGGTGCACGTAAAAAGTGTCAACGAGATCTTTTTTTTATAGTTAATTAATTAACAAAATTTCACATTAAAAATCGTACATCGGTGACTGTCACAATGGAACTTATTAGTTACAGTCGGTAAATTAATTGAGTCACATTTCGTGTATAAATTTAACAGATAATAAAAATCATTAATCAGAGAACACGTTACGTAACTATTACATGTGTTCAAATTTTCTTCAAATTACAGCACGACACAGCTATGTAATTATGATTACTACGGCGAGTAAAAGTGAAATTAAAACTTAAACGGATTCTGGGTCAATAGTAAGCGTTGAACTTGATTTGCACTCTGCGATTAATTGTCGTAAAAGCGTTTGACCGCGGAAAAATAAAAGGACTGAACGAATTCTATGCTGATACGACTGACCACGGTCTACCACGCACTCCGGAGTCTTTACAAACTCGCTGTCGTTTTAATGTATTGAACAAAGGAAGTTAATTGTCAAAATCGAAAGAAAAAACTTACTAAGATGATATTTTAGATTATTTTAATTTAAATGCATTTAATTAAAAAATCGAGGACAAGGATGATCTACTATTAAAATTGGCTTTCATCATCCCATCCTTCAGGTGGGGTAGGAGGCAACTTGAAACCTTTATTTTTTATTGCAAATTTGAATATTGTATTTAAAAATATGTAAGATTCATAATGGATTCTTTTCTTCTAAATAACCAAAATTAATTGTTAAAAATTATACTAATTATTCTTTATCCAAATTTCGAGTCCTCCTAATCTCATCAATATTCTTCGTTCTTCGCCTTTAAAACGATAGTTCTCAACTGACAAGTATGGACTTGAAATTCTCACTGGGGAAATAAAAAAAAGAATTTCTTTGAATACAGCCTTGAATACAATGAATCGAAAAAAAAATTCTGTGCTTATTACTGAAGATATTTGAAAATTTAAGGTTTTAATTCAGAAAATTGTGATTTTATTTCAGTAATAAAATAATAAACTTCAAATAAACTACTAAATTAAATTCAAATAAAAATTAAATTAAAAAGAAGTAATTGTTTTTTCAACTGAATTTTAATTTATATTATTGAAATAAGGATAATTAATTTATTTTAATGAAAAATTGTATTCTATAGTTCATCTCAAATTAATTTGACATTCCAATAACTGTTTGACTTCTTCATACATAACAAAATGCTTTAATGCCAAGGCGATGTTTACCAAACTATGCCATTACTAGACATCAATGGGGATTAACCATTTAGTAAAAGCAGACTAAATCTAACAATGCACAAAAAAGTGAAATGTTTCATTAAAATAATGATATAAGTAGATTCGTGCTTCTTTTGTGTTACAATTATTACATCACGACATTGTTCAATTTTGTTATTGACCTACAACTAATACTGGTGCGAAATTAACCTTGTGCTTTCTTCGAACGACTGGGACAAAGTTGTTTCTGCTTTTATGGTGCCTGTTGGTTTTTTGTATTAGATAATCCTTTAGATGTCAACTAATTATAATATTGTCAACTGCATTACTTTCTTCTCAGAATTGGATGCAAGGAACCAAACCATTTATCATTTTTATATAAATTGTAGAAAGTCCCGTTCTGTACGAATTATGCTAATTTAGCGATGATGAAAGCGCCGCCGTAAAAAATGACAAAAAAAAAATAGTTTAATTTGAGACGGTGTTCAATAAACTAAACTATGTTTAGTACTAAAAATGTACTTTGACAAGCTTAACTTGCACTCTCTCTCTAATACATACTCTTATTTATTTATTTGACTTTCTACTAATATGAGTGAAATGATGTTACGGAAGTGCGAAGTTTCGTCCTGCACTCATGAAACGTGGTACCTTTTAGCGGTTCGAAAATTACGAATAATTAACGCAAGTAACTAGTTACTGCAATGACTCACCACTTCAGTTTATTTTTTCAGTCATTATTTTGCAATAATTGTTATCCTTTCTCACGTAACCAGTAAATTCCGGTAGGAATACTTTCTTTACATCAAGATAAGTACAAAAAATAAGTAGTCTACACACATTCCTCAGTACCCGCTTTCATTTCGATTACGATCTTATTTTTAGTTTTTCGTACAAGAAGTATGGAAATTGTGGGAAAGGAGAGAGAATAAGTTAAATGACAGGTTGTCGACAATATTTGTTTATCCAATCGACGGTACTAACCGTATCGCAATTACAAGACACGCTGAGTGACCTTATAAAATCAGTTCCCAAGTGGATAATAAATCAATTTGAAATTAATTCAATAGTGCATTACCTAACCATTTTAATAAATATGCTATTTTAATTAAGGCGGTCTAATGAGTATCATTAAGATCATGATCACTTATTTTATGATATTATTGTGTTACTGTGATTGACTTAATTGTTCACTGTTATGCTGTAAACTAAATGTTAATCTTGGCTGTACGAAAAGTTACAGTTTCTGTTGAAGGAAAAACAGTAGGACAAACTGTTAATTTATTAGCAGTTTTTTTGCCGACGTTTAATAATTTATAAGTGTTATAAATATTCAATGCACATTCTGCAATTCAAAAGTCTTATAAAATATACATTTTTGACATATGGTCAGCACGTATTATTTCCTATCTCACATTCCTTCCACTAATGGCTAATAACAATCTAATCAAAATCATGCATTGAGCAAGTAAATTTAAATTGTAAATGTGTTCTTGTGCTAAAATTTTATCACAAACCGGCGACACGTACTAACTACACTTGTGCAACTGCACAGACGGTTTGTACAATGTTCAAAAGTAGAACGAAAAGAGATCAGTTCAAAAAAATCTGCCAAACACTTTCATTTTTAGTGGCACTAATGCAGCTATTAATAAAACAGGTGGAACGCGAATATATTATTTTTTTTTTTATATTAGTTATGTGTTATTACAACATTTAAATAATTTGCGATCGTTTGTTGGAGGAGATTAATCAATTTGACTGGCCAGAATGTTTTTGTAAATAGAACAGTTAGATAACAATTTGTTTCATTTTCCCGCATCTAATGAGCTTTAAATTCACTTTCACTAACACTGAGATGTAATTAGCATGATTCGGTAATTTGTTTAGGGTGTTTGCATAGTTTAATACGTGTGCATCTGTTATTTATATAAGTTCATTGAAACCACAATGACTGAAAGACATTTTATTTCCTCCAACGTATAAAAGACGTAAACAGCATGCTCAGTCAGCATCCTTTTCATTTCGTAAAATTCAATATTCTGTAAAATAGTATTTTAGAGAATTCGACGACTTTTGTACAGTTTCTTTTTAAAGAAAGAATTACATAATATTTAGTATTTCCTTGACTTTACCATTTATTATTGGTTATATGGTATATGCTAAGCAATTATAATTAACGTATTTTTTTATTAATCAATAAAATTTGATGTCTAATAACAGCTTTATATTTATTGACAATCCCGAAGAGCAATAGATGTTAATGAACTTATCCATGTAACAGAGATCACTAGCGAGGAAAATGAATCATAATACGAACAAATGAAGCTTTTAATGTTGAAACTCCATTGCATATTCATCACTACGCATTAGATCCATTCTTAAAGTAAATTTACTTTGGTCTCATTTGTTGAAATCAAATACGTTTAGACAATTATGTGTAAGTATATAATTATGTAAGCATTTTCGAATTTGTCGCTTACTTCTTTTTTGTTTTTAAGCAACACACAATGTACACAATGCTGTTGTAACCGGGTTTACCCAGACGTATATATAATTTTAATCTGTGTGGAGCATTCACAAGCTTGTTAGGAAAATATGCATATAATAAATTATGTAATGGACGGAACATTTTATTTTCACAGGGATCTGATATTAAAAATATAATTAAAAATAATTCTTCAAAGAGTAATTATGCTTATCGTAGTAGGTAGTCTTGAATTTGCAAAATTATGTTTTTTAATCTGGATTAATTAAAATAAATATCAAATTCATTAAATAAGATTTATTGTTGCTTATGTACGAGTAACGTAGTAGTTAATAACATAATTGCACTAATTATATGAAAATAAAAAGAGATATAAATCAAATTACATGGTGGGACGTTACGATGATTTGAATGTTGTTCTACTGGTTACTTTCGTATCTACGATCTTCGACGTTCAAATGTAACATTTATTATTGGATGCTTAGTAATATTGCAGTTAAACGTTACGATTAGTATGTTATGGTTAACCAGAGATTAAGATCTGTGGGCACTGTTGAATAGGTTTTATTTGCAAATGGATTATGCACTTTAATAAGGAGCTCTATATGGACAAGTGCCTTTTGCAACAGCATAAGCGCTAATGGCATTAATTAGTATAATTGGAAGGCAATATATATGTTTAGTTCAAGTATTGCTGTAAATATTACCACGGATATTTTCTGGAGGTTGAATTCAGCAAAAACTATTGTTCAGTTGACGTGAGTGACAAATATATGAAAATATTAAAAAATACATATAATTTTATTGTTGTAATTTTTTTATTTTTATGTTATAATTTATTTTTTTAATTCATTTCTCCTTTTTTATTAACATTTTCTTCTTAATGTTGGCTATAAAACATTTATTGTGACATATTCATTAATGATAACATAAAAATTACAAATACATATTAGGTGAAATTTATTATACTAATTAACACGATTTTTTATACATATTAGAACACATACCTTAATAAATCGAAGTATTTCAATATTCATCTAAATGTAATATGTTTTTATTTTTAATGATGGGACCTGATATGTTTAGACATTTTGAAGACTATTAACATCCTTTCACCATGGAAAGCCATATTATTTTATGCAATAGTAAAATATAGAATAAATTTATGCTATTTGATTCCGATTGATATTACGCAAATATAATCACATTAGTGATTAGACAGATGATAATATTTAACTAGAGAAAGTCTCTTAATTAAATAAACTAACACATTTGTAACCCTTTCAGATAAATTCAGTGAAACTATGACTAGAGCAGTACGCTTGTCGGGCTTGCTGCTCCTGCAGATATTCTTCGCATCCGCAGGCGGACCCTCGGCCTACAACATCTTTTTACAACACGCTAATCCATTGCACTATGGTCAAAGAGGTTTTGGTAGACCTTTCGATTCCAAATTTAGTCAGTTTGGACAGTCGTTTCCGGAACAGTCATTTGGATTTGGAAACGCGGCGGAAAGCAACCTATTATATCCAGGTGCACAAACTAGTCCAGTAACACAATCACCTCTACAAACTACCACACAGGATCCGCGTACTTTGGGATGCGGTACACCTCCAGCCAGTTGCGTCAAGTCTAGATACAGATCCTACGAGGGTACCTGTAACAACTTGAGAAATCCTGTGTTGGGTAGTCCACAAACTCCGTATACCAGATTGCTACCTCAGAACTATGGAGATGGTGATTAGTATTTAAATTACACATTTACAGTTTAATGACAAACAATTTTTCAGGAATTATGAATCCAACAGTAGCTAAAAGTGGAAATCAATTACCTGGTGCTCGTCAGCTGTCGCTGATTTTATACCCAGATGTGCCAGTAGAAGATCCAATTTGGACTCTAAACGCCATGCAATATGGTCAAATCATAACCCACGATATGAGTATGATTGCCGGCTCCACTCAAGCTCGTAAGTATTAATTATCCACTCCACACAAATCATAAACTTAATTTTAATATAATGTAGAACCTCATCAAACAAGATGTTGCACCGACGACGGACAACTTTTGGAGTTGGCCAACATTCCAGAGCATTGTTTCCCCATTGTTTTGCCCAACGATGACCCCATTACGCTTCAAACAAACCGAAAATGTATGAATTTCGTAAGAACAATCACAGATCGTGACCGTAACTGCGTAGGAGGTCAAACTCCAGCCGAACAAGTATGCTAAACAAAACATAAATTATTTGATCAAAAATAACGTTCCTTTTATTGGTAGCTGACGAATGTAAATCACTTCTTGGACCTTTCAATTGTGTACGGAAATACTCAACAAGTTGCACAACAATTGAGACAATTTCAAGGAGGAAGATTGATTGTGGAAACTAGAAACAATCAAGATTGGCCTCCGAGAGCCACAAACGCTTCAGGCACTTGCAGCATTCAAAGTCAGACTGAAGCTTGCTATTTAGCTGGTATTAATTAAATTCACTCCTTCATTTAAAAACACGTTCAATATTAATCATAATTTTAGGTGACACTCGTGTAAACCAAAACCCCCAGTTAACTCTCTTGCAGATTGTGTTGTTGAGAGAACACAACAGAATTGCCGATACCCTGGCTTCATTGAATCCTCACTGGGACGATGAAACTGTTTTTCAAGAAGCTAGGAGAATTAATATTGCCCAACATCAACACATCACTTATTATGAGTGGTTGCCAATTTTCATTGGCGCTGAAAACTCATTGAAAAACAGAATATTATACCAGACCAAAGATTTTGTTAATGATTACGATGAAAGTGTCGATCCTACCATATTAAACGAACACGCAACTGCTGCTTTCAGATATTTCCATTCCTTGATTGCTGGTAAATTAGAGTAAGTCCATATTATTTCTTTGTATGTAATTATTGACTGTATTATTTTCACAGTTTAATAACAGAGAAGAGAAACAGTTATGGCAATTTGCGATTAAGTGATTGGTTAAACAGGCCCGCCATTCTAGAGGAGGGAAATAACTTCGATGAATTAAGTAGAGGTTTGGCCACACAACCAGAACTGGCCTCAGATCCCTACCACGATAGTGAAGTAAATATTTGCAATATTAAATTAACGACAATTTGCACATAAAAAATTTTCAGATCACACAATTTTTGTTCAGAGGCAACGACGCTCTCGGATCTGATCTCAAAGCTTTCGATATTCAAAGAAATCGTGACCATGGTTTGGCTAGTTATAACGACTACCGTCAATTCTGTGGACTCAGGAAGGCACATAACTTCCACGACTTATTGGATGTGATTCGACAAGAGGTTAATTATGTTATAATAGTTTCAAGGATACAATAATGTTGTGTTTTGATTGTAGCATGTTGAAAAACTGTCGCAGTTGTATGAATCAGTAGATGATATTGATTTAACTGTGGGAGGCTCTTTGGAAGTACACGTTCCTGGAACCCTGGCTGGACCAACATTCCTATGTATTTTAACAGAACAATTCTATAGGACTAGAGTTGGTGATAGGTTTTGGTATGAAAATGGTGGAGAGACTGGATTCACATTAGGTATTATTTATTAAAACTTTAGTTTATAAATAATTATACTTACGGATTTCTTTTCAGAACAACTAAATGAAATTAGAAAATCCAGTATATCAAGACTTCTTTGCGATAACTCTGTAGGTGTAAAAGCTATGCAACCAAGAGGATTTGAAAGAATTTCACATTCGTAAGTTGATCATTTTTTATTTTTTATAAATATTATTTTATTAAATTTGTTTTTGATTTTCAGAAACGATGTAGTTCTTTGTGAAAATCTTCCTTCTGTTGACCTCTCCCTGTGGAAAGATATTAATGGAGGACCTCATCCTTCCAGTTCCAGTTATCAAGAGGAATATCCCTTTTATTTTAAAAAATAGATCTAAAGTTTATGATTCAATATTGATATTGTTTTAGACCTCGAAGTCTCTAAGACCAAATAGTATTGTGCCTAAATGTTTTCAGAGTACATATTTATTTTTTATTAAGTATATTAGTTATTGATACTAGTAAATAAGATAAGTAAATGTATATATTAGAAATAAATATAATTTTTATACAGAATAAATATTGTTTGTTTCTCTCACCTACAGTGTATAAATACTCAGAATATAATGAGTTACAAATCATGATAAAAAGATTCAGATCAATAAACGAATAAATCGTTAAAAAAGTAAATTCAAACTAATTTTTTACTTTTGATGATTTTTAGGTTCTTTAAATAAATTCCAGTGCAAAACATTTTCAATTTTTAATAATTTGTCTTGAATCATTTATTAAGAAGGAAGAAAATTGATAGTATGCAACCAACCTTTTGTTATATCATTCATTTAAACAAATGATTTAATTTAACTTAACTGTTAATGAAATATACTGTTTTTGAAAAACCTTCATTAAAAATTCCCCAATCAATTTATTTCACTATTTTCAAGGAACTGTGACGTAAATATTGATGAATACTTAAAATATGGATTTTCCAATTTTCGTAAATATCAAACGTTATCGTTTACTCCGTCATTCTTAGTTATGTCTGGTGTCCCAAAGAAATTTTGTTGGTATCAACTTAAAAAGAAAAAACATGATTATTAATTATATACACTGACTTATCGAGATTGTTTTGCATCTCGAGTGACCTTAACAAGAGATCGTCGTTGTGTGGTGGAAATTCCGGTGTTATCGTTCAATGCGAATATGATGGTGTCTTAAAAATTTAGTTTGAAACAAATCGAATAAATGGATTCGTACGGGATTTATAGTTTTTTGATTTTACAATGTATAATTTTAATGACTTTCATCAATGGGGCCGGTAAATTAATATTATATTAAGTTGTTAAGTGTTCAATTCTTTGGTGGTCAATTCCAGAAATAAATTCAACAAATAAAACATCTTGCGTTTTGCCTGAGTACCATAAACATGGAAAATGGTCGATATTAAGCGGTGCTGGAAAGCCCGGTGATCGGATTGGTGAAGGAAGCATTTTAGTAAATGAATGTGATAATGGATATACGCAAATAGAGGAAACATCCTACTGTTATTCTGGAAGATGGACTGAATCATTTGAATGCCAAAGTAAGCAATTGTTTGACAAGTTTCCTAGTTATGTATTGTTCTCTGTTTCATTTCTAAGAATGATTAAAATTAATTTAATTAATGCTTGTATAAATACAAATTGTAGGATTGTGTCCTCCCGTTCACTCAACAGTGTCTACAGTGGTAAAATGTACCTACAAAGGAGGGTTCCGCGAATGTGACAGGGCTCCAGATGGTTCCGCCTTATCAGTTAGTTGCTCTGCATTTTATCAAAATTCTTTGAACAACGTAAGTTCATATTTTTGTGTAGATGGTACCTGGGATTATGAGATAATACGATGTAGTCCGAGTACGTATAATACGTAAGTAATTTACAGACAACATTATATTTTTTTTCTTTTAGTATGTGGAGTGAAGAAACCATCATCATTTGAAGGTAGTGGCAAATATGCGTGGCAGGCTGCTATATATATAAAAAAAAACGAAACATATAAGGATTTTATATGTGCAGGGACACTGATAAGCTCAAACGTCATTTTAACTGGTAATAAAACTTACTCAAAATTAGTAGATAAAATTAATGAAACTATATTGGTAAATTTTAGCTGCACATTGTATTACAAGTTTTGATGATAATACGGCGGAGAATGTAGAAAAATATGAAGTTGCCGTAGGAAATTATTACAGAGAATATAGACATACAAGAGATGTATTTGCTCAAGTTTCAAAGGTTATTCAACTTATTTTTTTTTGTAATCATTTTTTTTTTCATAATAATTAATTATAAATTGTTGAAATTATTCAACTTAAAGTTGATAATAATATTTTAGTTAAATGATAATAACATGAATAATAGTTGACTAATTATAATTATTTCGATTTAGATTAAGAAGTTTATAGTTCATGAATCTTTTAAAGGAATTGTACAAAATTATCTGAGCGATTTGGCAATGATTGTAGTAGAAACTCCATTTACTTTATCGGAGTTTATACGTCCTATATGCCTTGATTTTAGAGACTCTCTAAAATTAACACCCGGTAAACGAGGAATAGTGAGTATTAAAGTTTATGTATAAGAAATCTATATATTTTTAATTCTTTAGCTTGTAGGTTGGGGTTACAGAGGTATTGCAAATGATTATTTATCTACAACACAAAAAGTTGTGCATATAGTATACGAAGATTTCACTGTATGTGCATCTCTTTTACCAAATGATTTTAAACAATTTTTAACTTCTGACAAAATTTGTGGAAGAAATTATAATTCTAGTACGTATAAAATTAATATCCCCAAGAAATTTTATAAAAGTTAATTTGGTAATATTTCATTAGGTGTCAATGTTTGTAAGGGTGACAGTGGAGCGGGTTTATTTTTTGAAAATAATGGTGTATATTACCTAAAGGGTATTGCAAGTGTTCAAAGGCAATCGATCGGAGTCCCATGTGAACCCAATCAATTTACTTTGTACACAAATCTTTTTAAGTATGAAACATTCATCATTGAAAATTTAAACAAATACAGGTACTCTAACTTATTAGAATAACAAAGATAAACAGAATTTAACGTAAGTAACGATGTAAAAATTAATCCTATAATTTTAGTGAAGAGCCATTACCAACACCAGAAACTCTTCCTCGAATCAGTCTCCCAACATCAACTTCTGCTCCGGATAAGAACTCGTGCGTCAAGCCGCAGTCAATCCAAAATGGCAATTGGAAACTTAAATATCAAGTAGACTTGAAAAACAAAAACTACTATCCTCCAGGCACGATAATAATCGGCAGCTGTGATGATAATTACGCATTGGAAAACGAATCGAATTTGTCGTTTTGCGACGAAGGAACCTGGACTCAAGTTTTTTCATGCAAAAGTATAATCAACTATTAAGATTTAATTGTAACAAATAATATTATTAATAATTCTTTAGTTAAGTGTCCTATATTGGAAGACAAAGAGTATACTACTCTAACTTGCACATACAATGATCAGTTCAGATCATGCAATCAAGCGATTGCTGATACATATCTGGAAGTCACATGTGCTCCTTTTTATGAAGTGAGGAACGACGACAGATATCGAATTTGCAAGTCGAATGGCAGATGGAATGATGACATTCCGCAATGCGTCCCAGGTCTTTTATATACAATAATTTATATTTTAAACGTTGATTTATTGTTTTTTTAGCCTGTGGTATAAAAAATGGGCAAACATCTATTCTAGCTGTTGGAAGCACGAAAGCAAACATTACGGACTTCCCTTGGCAAGTTGCCATATTTAAAAAAATGAAAGGTGAATTTAGCCCATGGTGTGGAGGATCTATTTTAACAATATCGATTGTTTTAACTGGTTAGCTGTTATTTTGGTCATTTTATTGTACTTAAGAACAAAAAATTTTAGCTGCCCACTGCATGGTTGAGGACAAAAATGATGGTACAGTCGAAATAAATAAAGATATCTACGAAGTAGCAGTTGGAAAATATTATAGAGATTATAAACATCCTGATGAAGAAAATGTACAATACTCAAAGGTAATTTGATAATAATTGTAATTAGTATTTAATACATTGATAATTATCAGCCCTTACTCTCTAAAATTATTAGATTAAGAGAATTATTACATCTGAGCAATACCGAGGTTATTTCGGCAATTACGTGGGTGATATTGCTTTGCTAGTGGTAGAAAAGAAATTAATACTAAGCCGAACAGTGCAGCCAATTTGCTTGGACATATCTGGCTTTTATCAATTACGACCAAATCAACCTGGAATTGTATGTATTTTATAATTATTGTACATAAATAATAAAAATTACTTATTTGAGAAATAGGTTTCCGGTTGGGGTTTCACAAAACATGGAGGTGATCCACCAAATGAGCTTCGTCAAATAGAAATGCCTTTTGTGGAAGAATCATTGTGTCGTAATCGATTACCGCCTGATTACTCGCAAAGATACTTCTCGTACGATAAAATATGCGCAGGATATATTAATAGCAGTAAGTAATATATATACTGAAGTTTATCGGAAATTAACTGAATTATGTACTATTTTTTAGGCAAAGCGGTATGTGAGGGAGACAGTGGAGGAGCGTTGATTTATAGACAATCAAATGGACGATATTATGTTAGAGGAATTGTCAGCATTTCGCCACGATTACAAGGAAGCTGTGATATTGATCAATATTCGTTATTCACAGATGTTCTGAAATTTAAAATGTTAATTTCTAGAACAATTTTAAGATACTCATGACAAATAGATTGATGTTTTCTATGAAAATGAATTTACATTTCTTTTTAATAAAATATGCATCCTAAATGAATTAATGAACTTTGTAATAACGATACTTATAGCAAAAATTATAGTTGATTTTAAGCTTAAGCAAGCATAAGATTTCAGAAACGATTAGTTATTGATATTATTAAATAAAACAAGTAAATGTATATATTAGAAATAAATATAATTTTTATACTAAATAAGTATTTCTTGTTTCCCTCACCTACAGTGTTATGAATACTTATACATATGATGAGTTACAAATCATGATAAAAAGATTCATGAATATATTAATATTTTTAATGAATAATACGTTAAAAAAGTAGATAAAGTTAATTTTTATTTATATTTTTACACTCTTTAAATGCCAATCCAAAACATTTTTTAATAATTTTTATTGAATTTAATGTATTTTCAAGGGACGTAAATATTGATGAATATTTAAGTATATTCGCACATGGATTTTCCAATTTTCGCAAATATTAAAAGTTATCGTGTACTCCATCATTCTTAGTAGTGTTTGGTGTCCCGAAGAAATTTAGTTGGTATTAACATAAAAAGAAAAAACATATTTATTAATTTATACATTGACTTATCGAGTTTGTTTTGCATCACGAATGACCTTAACAAGAGATCGTTGTCGAGTGGTGGAAATTCCGGTGTTGTTGTTTAATGCAAATATGATCATGTCTTCCTAAATTTTGTTTAAAACAAATCGAATAAATGGGTTCGTATCGGGTTTATATTCCGTTGATTCTACAAAGTTCAATTTTAATGACTTCCATCAACGGGGCCGGTAAGTTTTGGATATTATACTTAAGTTGAAATGTATATTTCATTGATGGTTAATTCCAGAAATAAATTCAAATTCATCCAGTAAAACGTCTTGTGTTTTGCCTGAGTACCATAAACATGGAAAATGGTCGATAAAAATCGGTTCTGGAGAGCCCGGTGATCGAATTGGCGAAGGAAGCATTTTAGTAAATGAATGCGATAATGGGTATACGCAAATCGGGGACACATCCTTCTGTTATTCGGGAAGATGGACTGAATTATTTGAATGCCAAAGTAAGTAATTGTTTTCTAGTGCTTTATTGTATTCTGTTTCTTTTTTACAAACGATAAATATGAAAAATAAAATTAATTAATTTAGTTTAAATAATATTTGAATATATTAAAATTTTAGAATTTTGTCCTCCCGTTCACTCATCTGTGTCTACAATAGTAAAATGTACCTACAAAGGAGAGTTGCGCGAATGTGATAAGGCTCCAGATGGTACCACCTTATCAGTTAGATGCTCTGCATATTATCAAAATACTTTGAACAACATAAGTTCATATTTCTGTGTAGATGGTACCTGGGATTATGAGATAAAAAGATGTAGCCCAAGTACGTAAATAATTTATATGAATATATATACAAACATACATTTATTCTTTTAGTATGCGGACTGACACAACCATCGTCGTTTGATGGTAGTGGCAAATATGCATGGCAGGCTGCTTTGTATATAAAAAGAAACGAAAGAAAGGCTTATATATGTGCAGGCACACTGATAAGTTCAAATGAAATTTTAACTGGTAATAATACTTTTTCAAAAGTATTATATAAAATTAATAAAACTATACTGGTGCATTTTAGCTGCACATTGTATTACTAATTTTGAAGATGGGACGAGGGAGAATGTTGAAAATTACGAAGTTGCCGTCGGAAATTATTACAGAGTATATAGACATATAAGTGACGTATTTTCTCAAATTTCAAAGGTTATTTAACTTATTCTTCAGGTTCTATAAGTAATACTGAACTAATTACAATTATATCGATTTAGATTAAGGAGTTTATTGTTCATGAAGCTTTTAAAGGATCTGAACGAAATTATCTGAGCGATTTGGCAATAATTGTAGTAGAAACTCCATTTAATTTATCAAGATTTATCCATCCTATATGTCTGGATTTTAACGACTCTGTAAAATTAACACCCGGTAAACGAGGAGTGGTAAGTTTTAATAAGTATATAAGAAAATACTATATTTATTGTCTGTATTTTGAATTCCTTAGCTTGTAGGCTGGGGTGCCACAGGTGTTAAAAATGAATATTTATCTACAACACAAAAAGTTGTGCATCCATTATACGAAGATTTCGCTGTATGTGCAACTAACTTACCAAATGATTTTAAACAATTTTTGACTTATGACAAAATTTGTGCAAGAAGTTATAATTCTAGTAAGTATAAAATTAATATTACCGCGAAATTTTAAAAAAGTTAATTTGGCAATATTTATATTTCATTAGGTGTCAGTGTTTGTGAGGGTGACAGTGGAGCGGGGTTACTTTTTGAAAATGATGGTGTATATTACCTAAAGGGAATTACAAGTATTCAAAAGCGATCGACCGGAATTACATGTGACCCCAATCAGTTTACTTTGTACACAAATCTTTTTAAATATCAAAAATTCATCATTAATAATTTAAAAAAATACAGGTACGATTTTCTCAAACCTATAGCAATTACAGAGATAAATAGAAATTTGCATTGCTATAAAAATTAATCCTATAATTTTAGTGACGAGCCATTACCAACACCAGAAATTCTTCCTCGAACCGGTCTCACAACATCAACTGCTGCTCCGGATAGGAACACGTGTGTCAAGCCCCAATCAATCCAAAATGGCAATTGGAAACTTAAATATCAAGTAGACTTGGAAAACAAAAACTACTATCCTCCAGGCACGATAATAATCGCCAGCTGTAATGATAATTACGCATTGGAAAACGAATCGAATTTGTCGTTTTGCGACGAAGGTGCTTGGACACAAGTTTTTTCATGCAAAAGTATAAGCAACTATTAAGATTTAATTGTAATAAATAATATTATTAATTCTTTAGTTAAGTGTCCTATATTGGGAGACAAAGAGTATACTACTCTAACTTGCACATACAATGATCAGTTCAGATCATGCAATCAAGCGATTGCTGATACATATCTGGAAGTCACATGTGCTCCTTTTTATGAAGTAAAGAACGACGACAGATATCGAATTTGCAAGTCGAATGGCACATGGAATGATGACATTCCGCAATGCGTCCCAGGTCTTTTATGTGCAATAATTTATATTTTAAACGTTTATTTATTGTTTTCTTAGCGTGTGGTATAAAAAATGGGCAAACGTCTATTCTAGCTGTTGGAAGCACGAAAGCAAACATTACGGACTTCCCTTGGCAAGTTGCCATATTTAAAAAAATGAAAGGTGAATTTAGGCCATGGTGTGGAGGATCTATTTTAACAATATCGATTGTTTTAACTGGTTAGCTGTTATTTTGGTCATTTTATTGTACTTAAGGACAGAAAATTTTAGCTGCCCATTGCATGGTTGAGGACAAAAATGATGGTACAGTCGAAATAAATAAAGATATCTACGAAGTAGCAGTTGGAAAATATTATAGAGATTATAAACATCCTGATGAAGAAAATGTACAATACTCAAAGGTAATTTGATAATAATTGTAATTAAAAATTAGTATTTAATACATTGATAATTATCAGCCCTTACTCTCTAAAATTATTAGATTAAGAGAATTATTACATCTGAGCAATACCGAGGTTATTTCGGCAATTACGTGGGTGATATTGCTTTGCTAGTGGTAGAGAAGAAATTAATACTAAGCCGAACAGTGCAGCCAATTTGCTTGGACATATCTGGCTTTTATCAACTACGACCAAACCAACCTGGAATTGTATGTATTTTATAATTATTGTACATAAATAATAAAAATTACTTATTTGAGAAATAGGTTTCCGGTTGGGGTTTCACAAAACATGGAGGTGATCCACCAAATGAGCTTCGTCAAATAGAAATGCCTTTTGTGGAAGAATCATTGTGTCGTAATCGATTACCGCCTGATTACTCGCAAAGATACTTCTCGTACGATAAAATATGCGCAGGATATATTAATAGCAGTAAGTAATATATATACTGAAGTTTATCGGAAATTAACTGAATTATGTACTATTTTTTAGGCAAAGCGGTATGTGAGGGAGACAGTGGAGGAGCGTTGATTTATAGACAATCAAATGGACGATATTATGTTAGAGGAATTGTCAGCATTTCGCCACGACTACAAGGAAGCTGTGATATTGATCAATATTCGTTATTCACAGATGTTCTGAAATTTAAAATGTTAATTTCTAGAACAATTTTAAGATACTCATGACAAATAGATTGATGTTTTCTATGAAAATGAATATACATTTCTTTTTAATAAAATATGCATCCTAAATGAATTAATGAATTTTATAATAACGATACTAATAATAAAAAATATTTTTAATCAGTGTTTTATTTTAAATTATAGTCTTTAGTATTAGATTTACGGATTTAAAAATTAAACATTAATAGAAAATTAGAACTTATGAGGTAATTTTAAGCACTTGTAATATAATATTCCTATTAGGGTCTGCCAAAAAATTTAATAATTAAATCTACAGAACATTTCTTAACGGGAGATCACTACTCACATCACTCTTCAATCCAATTTTTTCCCCGTGACAGGTGACCTTTTACCTATCATCGATTTAGTTATTTTTGATCTTGATAGGATAATTTTACAGTATTAAATGAAATTAAATTAAATTTAAATAAAATTACGTTAAATAAATTAAATTTTATAACAATAAACAAATTGAAATTTCTAATAGTTAATTCCAACATTTGAAATAACACATGTTTATCTAAAAAATACCATACATATTTAAATTTGAATACGCAGTAAAATCTGTTGTCAAAATCAAATTTTCCGCTTCAACTTTTCAAATATTAACATGGTTTTCGTCCAATTTCTTGAATTTATTTGATTTGAAGCTCACATAAATATTGTAAAATCTGAAAATGACCTGATCCTTTATTTTAAAAATTATAAATAAAAGGGCATTTTTAACAAAGAAAAAAATTGAGTATGTAAAATCATTAATAAAATAAAATATTCTCTTTATATTGTACACTTTGTAAATATTAATATATTGTGAAAAATGAGTATTTTCAACTTTAAATAATTTGTTCAGAACTCACTAGAGGTTTGACATTGATATTCAATTTCTGCATGAGCAGAATTAATTTGAGATCAGTCGTTAATGGAATTTCCAAGAAAGTTTTGATAACGGGTTAAGTATTCTGGACTTCCCAATAGAAATAAAATAAACACAATTGTACATACAATTTAATTCTCCAGACAACTATATTCATAAACAATTTTATTACATTTTTCCTTTGTGTATTTCTCATTCTGTATTATACAGTCTTGATAAATTCTTTGTATATAAATTTTGTTTTTATTAGTATTTATTATTAAACTAAAATTGATAAATAAATGTAAAAAATATGTGACATCATTATAATTATACACTGTAATTTACACTATGGATCAACAAATAATGTAATAGGAACATCTCCTTTACATTATTGATTTATAATGAACCGCGATGACCTTAAATCTTGCTGGGAAATCAACAATCCGGTCTCAAGTTTTAGTTTTATTCGCTTGGTGAAAGATGTGCATATGTTATTCAAGTATTAACAGTTTAGTAAACATCAGAAAAACACGTTTATAAATGTTTTTGGTGGGATTTATTGTTTATCTTTTATTTGGTACTTCTGTAAATTTTGTTAAAACAGAAAATGGTGAGTTTTTTTAATATTGAATTTTATAAACTAAGAACATTCACAAACAATTATTGAAATTCAGCTGACATGTTGGCAATGTTACATATAAATAGCAAAATACAATACATAATAATATAGTGTCATTATATTACAAATAATGCATAAATTCTTTCAATAATTTGTTATTTTTCTTTGTTTGTGTCTCCCCGTAATAGATAAAAGTAGAAATTGATACTTTTAATTTCATTATTAGAAGAGGTTAAATTCATTATAATTTTTATAAAAATCGATGCGACGGAATGTAACTTGTTTCAATCTATACTTTTGCAAAAACACTATGTAAAATATATTAAATCTTTAAAAACTAAATTTAATATATTAAAAAGTAAAGTATTTTATCTCTTTGAATTATTTACTTTATATACATTAAATAAATATAAGTAAATTATATACATATAATATCTAGTTATTTCGTAACCGATTTTTTTTTCTTGAAACAATTACAAATTATTTTTTTTTTAAATTTCTGTGGTGTTTATTATATATCTAAATTTAAATTGAAATATTTATTTATATTTTGGACAGAATCACGTGAATTACTGTCATAAAATTTTCCAGAGCTGAAAATTTACATAAAAATTTTAAAAAGAATTTAAATTTGAAAATTCAATAAATATATGGTATTATTTTTATTTTAATGATGATCGAACTTAAACAAAAATATTATTCAAAACGCATAATAGGAAACTTTAGGACAGAGCCTGAATGTAGAAATAACTTTTAAAATCGTTTAGACTAATTCTGGGACACTCTGTAGATACGCATGCAAAAATAGGTTAGTTTTTAATAAAATATCTAAAAGCAAGCACATAAAAACATCAACAAACAACAAACCCGATAAGTTTTTATCATGCTTATTTGTTTAATTTATTTTTGTTCTTATTTAAAAAGGTTTATTTTTTATCATTGTTGATCATGGAATAGTCTTTTTAATTGATATTATAATTTTAGAAATATCACATTCAATTAGAAATGTACGGGCTGTAGAAAAAAGGTAAGCAAGAAAATAATTGTAGCAGGTATAAAAATTAAGGACACCATGTAAAAGTCCTTATATAAATATTTAAAAAAATAATAATTTCAGTCCGACTTGTGTCCTTCCGGAACAACCCAAAAATGGATTTTGGTTTTTACCCGGAGGGGTTGGATCCCCTGGAAAAACTGTATCAGAAGGAACCGTTTTAACTGTTACTTGTTCTCCTGGATACAGCCACAATGGAACTAGCTCCGAATCTGTGTGTGTGGACGGCGAATGGAGTAAAAATTTGGAATGCAAACGTATACAGTTTTCACTGATTAAAGTGAACTTAAAATAAATCTAACAATAATAATTTTAGGATCGTGCAAACCATTGATTTCATCTATTTCCACTCAGGTGCAGTGTTTCAATAACGGAGCATGGTCGAATTGTGATCATCCAGTCCATGGAACTGCATTAACCATAACATGTGCCCCGTTTTATGTAGATCCATCTCCCGAAACGCATTATTGTGTCGAAGGATTATGGTATCCATACATTTCGAGATGTCAGGCAAGTATGTAGAAAAAATAAACAGATAATGTGTTCTTTATTTATTCTACTATATTTTTCAGTTTGCGGTAGGAAACGTGCATCCGTAACTTCGTCTATAAGAGGAAACTACCCTTGGCATGCCACTTTATATAAAAACGTGTCCGGAAAGTTTGAACAAACATGTGGGGCGACACTAATTTCCAGTATAATGATAATGACAGGTATAGATCTGCGTAACGTGCATGTGCATACTGAGATACAAATGTGCTATTTTAGCTTCTCGTTGTGTGGTAGACGACGATTTGGAATCAAAACCTGAAATGTATTATATTGCAGTTGGAAACTATTACAGGCAATTTAAACATGCAAAAGATACGAATGCACAGTATTCTAAACTAGCATTAATTATACCCTCTTCTGATTTTAAAGGATCTTCAAAGAATTACTACAGCGATATAGCAATTTTAATATTGGAAACCCCCATAATATTTACGGAAACAGTCCAACCAGTATGTATAGACTACGAAAATAAAATTGATATAAGACAAAATCAAGTCGCTAGTGTAAGTATACTGTCATAATAATTAGATATTTAATTATATTTGCTGCAGCTTTTAGGTTGGGGATCTTCCTATCCTCACGGAGGTCCATCTGAAACTTTAAAAGATGTTTACGTTGGTTATTCGGCTGAATCATCATGCCGACAAGGTTTACCTACAGATTTTAGACCATATTTTACAAGTGACAAATTTTGTGGACACAACATCAACACCAGTAAGTCCAATACATTAAGTATACTATATACCACTAATATTTCATATTCTAGGTAATATTGTTTGTCAAGGGGATGAAGGAGGTGGTCTGTTTTTTAAAGACAATGATGTTTACTACATTAAAGGAGTCGCTAGTATTCAACCGTTAATAAACAATACGTGTGATCCTTTACAATACTCATTGTATACTAATATAAACAATTTCATTTCCTTCGTTGGATCAACAATAAGTAGATATAGGTGAGAAAGAAAACTAATTTTTAAAATAGTATTTTATAATATATCACTTTAGGAAAGTTGAAAATCGAATTCCACCCAATGTCGGCACCCAGGACAATCGAGGAAAATTCAACGAGTCAAACATACCTTTAAAATCTTGTCTTTTACCAAAACAACCTGATCAGGGCAAATGGGAATTAAAATACCAAAGCAGCCAAAGGTACGGCGATTATGTTATTTCAGGAACTGTTATCAATGCCACATGCAATCCTGGATATGCCCTGGAAGAATTATCCGATTTCGCACTTTGCAATGAAGGCAACTGGACTAACACATTCACCTGCAAGAGTAAGTGTAACGGTAGATATATGGTATATTCACTAAAATTGATAATATTATTATCAGGGAAGTGTCCTGTCAGAAGATCGACAGAAGTAACAACATTCTCATGCACTTACAATGACTTCCAACGAGACTGTGATAAAGCAATTGTTGGTACTTTTATGGAAGTAGTTTGTTCCAATTTCCATGAAGTAAAAGGTGGTGACGTATTTAGGTTTTGTAGGGATGATGGATCTTGGGGTAATCATGTTCCACAATGTGTACCGGGTAATATGTGTTTCTTCACTTGTAATTCAAAGTTTACAGAATATTTTAGTTTGCGGACAGAAACGGGGGGACGCACAACTATTAGGTATAGGATCAACTCCCGTTAACATTGGTGATTATCCATGGCAAGTGGCTATATTTAGAAAAATGAATTCTGAATTTGCACCTCAATGTGGAGGATCTTTGATTACTACTAAGCTTGTATTAACGGGTATAGTGATATTATATATTTATAATGTATAATTAAAATAACTCTTTCATATCTAGCTGCCCATTGCATGGTTAACGATAACTCGGATGGTACAATAACGTTTAATTCTGATGATTATGAAGTAGCTGTAGGAAAATATTATAGAGAATACAATGATCCCAAAGACACAAATGCTCAATATTCAAAGGTATAACAAAGGTATACGATATACATTCGCATGTAAAATTATAGTATTTTTATTTAGCTCCGAAACATTATAATAAATGAACAATATAGAGGATTCTTTGGAAATTATCAAGGAGATGTTGCTTTGTTGGTAGTTCAAAAAGAATTTGTATTGTCAGCTGCTGTTCAACCAGTCTGCTTAGATTTCTCTGGGATTGTCAATTTAAAAGGTGGTGAAGTAGGCGTTGTAAGTAGATCTAATCTGAATAATTATTTATAAGTTAATCTTCACAATTTATAATTTTAGGTTCCCGGTTGGGGGTACACAAAACAAGGCGGTTCCCCCTCTGATGTTTTACGAGAATTAGAAGTTCCATATGTAGAAGAAAATTTATGTCGCTCAAAATTACCGGACGCATATGTTCAAAAATATTTTACGTATGACAAAATCTGTGCAGGATATCATAATAGTAGCAAAGCTTTGTGTGAAGGTGATAGCGGCGGTGGTTTAGTTTTTAAACAATCAGATGGTAGATATTATCTTAGGGGAGTTGTTAGTATATCTCCAAGAAATGCAGGAAGTTGTGATATCCAACAATACACATTATTTACTAACGTACTAAAGTTTAGTCCATTAATTTCAAAAACGATAAATAGATATTCTTAAGTAAAAATAAATATGTATATATTTAAAATTTATCAAAAATACACAGTTGTTTCATTTCTCAACTTTATTTAAATTTATTCAAACAGTAAATCAGAGACAAATTCCATTTGAGTACTTGATTTAAAATGTTCAAATACTATTATTATATTATCACCTTTTATTAAAAATGGCGCAGGAATATATAAAGATTGCTGAGGTCCAATAATTGCGTGCCTTCCCACAACAAATCCATTTACAATCACTAATCCTTTTTTCCATTTACGCATATCAATAAACGTATCATTGGGTTCTTCAACTTTTAAAGTACCTCTGTACAGGGCTGGTCCATTATATTCATTATTAAATGTCTTCCATGAATCCAATGAGTTAGTCCACCCTTTTTTGAACTCCAAAGGTATAATTTGCCAGTCCAATAGTACATTATTATCAATTAACACATCACCTTGCCAAATACCTTTAAATGTATTGTTATACTGAGTAATTTTTCCACCGTTCATTCTTCCCCACTCTTCAACTACAAGATCTAAAGTGGCATTTTTCTGTTCTACTTTTGACAGAAGTAACTGTGAATCCTTAACTCTCCAAAATCCAAATCCATTAAGATCATCCACTGTATTAAGATGTGGTGATACTAAAACACCGTTTAATAAAACCATAACTGTGTCACAAACATGACCTTGAATGGTCAATATTGAACCAGCATTAATATCAACATTTTCTTTCCAACCCATAAGACTGGCCTGAATTGTTGTTAATTGGAAGTTTTTCCATCGCAATTGGTATTTTACTTTGGATGATATTTGGAGGATAATTATCTATTATGTCTTTTAAATGAATCATACTATCTACTTTTATAGATGGATAAGCTATAGGTTCAATAATTTGCGGAAGATCAGGAGTAAATGTTTTTATCGGGTTATACTTAGCTAATAATTCTTTAACAATACTGTATTTCTCAGTATAATTACCCCATTCTGTTAAAGGAGCATCATAGTCATAACTAGTTGTTATCGGTTTGAAACCTGAATTATCGAGATAAGCATTTCCAAGACTAGCACCGTTTAAAAAATAGAAATTGGTTCCTCCGTGGAACATATAAATATTTACAGAAGCTGGATATTTTAATATACGTTCATAAAATTTTCTGGCATCATCTGCAGATTTGGTGTTGTGCTTTTCACTCCAATAATCAAACCATCCTAAAAATTGTGTTCGTCTGAACATATGTTACTTAAATGTTAATTAAAACCTTAAAATATCATACCCACCTATCCAATATTCCATAGACATGTAAGGTTTGCCTGGTTGTAGTTCCTCCAATTTTTCAAACTGTTTTTCCGGAGAAGCCCCAAGATTTACTGTCTGTAGAAACTGTGGAATAGTTCCTTTATCTTGATGGGATAACGCACTATCGTATGTTACTAAGAGTTCTACAATACCATTACGAAGGAATATTTGATACAGCTGCTCCAAATAAGTTTTATCCGGAAGGAAGTCACCATATTCTTGATTTCCATATTCATTTTCTACTTGAAACATGATAATAGAACCTCCTTTAGTAAACTGATATTCTTGTACATGAGTCAAAAGTACATTCAAATACCTACGATACTAAATGTTTTAAGACATTATTATTAAATAAATTGAAAATATCTACCTTGTGACGTATTTCATATAAACAGGATCAGATGTTCTAAACGCAATATTCTCTTCCCTTAATAGCCACGATGGAAAACCTCCAAAATTATATTCAGCGCAAATATATGGGCCAGCCCTCAAAATTACAAATAAATCTTCTTCTTGTGCAGTTTTTAAAAAATCTGTTATATGTAGAAAATCTTCCATTTCTGACCCACCATCTCCAAAGTCATACACACCTGACTGATACTCATGGAGATTCCACGGTATGTAACTTTCCACGCACTATCGTATGTTACTAAGAGTTCTACAATACCATTACGAAGGAATATTTGATACAGCTGCTCCAAATAAGTTTTATCCGGAAGGAAGTCACCATATTCTTGATTTCCATATTCATTTTCTACTTGAAACATGATAATAGAACCTCCTTTAGTAAACTGATATTCTTGTACATGAGTCAAAAGTACATTCAAATACCTACGATACTAAATGTTTTAAGACATTATTATTAAATAAATTGAAAATATCTACCTTGTGACGTATTTCATATAAACAGGATCAGATGTTCTAAACGCAATATTCTCTTCCCTTAATAGCCACGATGGAAAACCTCCAAAATTATATTCAGCGCAAATATATGGGCCAGCCCTCAAAATTACAAATAAATCTTCTTCTTGTGCAGTTTTTAAAAAATCTGTTATATGTAGAAAATCTTCCATTTCTGACCCACCATCTCCAAAGTCATACACACCTGACTGATACTCATGGAGATTCCACGGTATGTAACTTTCCACTGTGTTTAATCCAGCTGCTCGCATTTTTCGCAGTCTGTCTCTCCAATAAGATCTAGGCACCCTAAAATAGTGCATAGCACCACTGTAAACTGACATGTTTAATCCATTTAAGGTAAAGTAAGGTTGTTTAGCAGAAAGTCCAGACTGAATGCCAGCGTTTGTGTAGTATTCATAATTCGTTGGTATACCTTGGGTGAGAGCCCAAGATACACAAATTGAAACAATAAAAGTTATTAACAACATAACCACTGTGAAATTATTGAACTTAAACCCTTTTTATATTTATTTACAAGTATTTTGTTTAGTTTTAATAATCTAATCAAATGTAAATCACAACTCAAAATTCAATTGCTCAATTAATGTTTTTTCAATAAAATGTGCAATTTAATTTATTTAATACTTGAGATATACATCGCTTTAATATAAATAACTTCAAATATTCCTAATGTTTGTTGTTTTTTGACCGTAAGTGGAAACTTGAACCTCAATCTTATCTATTAAACTATTTATAATAATTCAATCATATTAAGTAGATATATACATTTAAGAAAAACTGTCATAACTGATTAAAATTGATTATAATAAAAAATTGGTAATTATATTTTGGGGTAAAATATTCTCAGATCTGAGGACATCAAATGCAAATCACTGTCATAGTTATGTCCATATAAATGTTATATTATTTTAATATTAAAAATACTTTACTTAATAATAATTGATAATTATAATTTTTATATGAACAATTGAAGAGTTTTATAAAGAATTGTTGCTTTTAATAACGTTTTATTTAATTTTTATTCAAATAATTATTAATTTAATTATTTATTATATATTTGTATAATTAACTAACAGGTTAGTTACGTATTCAATTGGTTAAAAAATAAAATTAATTTATGTAAACACTATTTTTATTTTTAACAAGTGATTGTCTAATTATTCCCGTATATCGGCTCAGCAGAAAACTTAATAGAATTTGGAGCTTGGAACTCTTCAAAAATGATAATTTCATTAGTTCCTTCCTTTAGTAGTGGTGCTGGTAGATAAGCAGTCTGTTGTGGTCCAATAGAGAAGTGCCTGCTAAGAACAAATCCATTTACAATTATAATACCCTTTGTCCATTCTCTCATATCCATATATGTGTCTTGTTCTAAACTAGTTACTTCCAAGGTTGCCCTATAAAGTGCAGGTTGATTAGTTGTTCTCACTTCGCTCCAGGAATCAAGCTTGTTAGTCCATGACTTCTTAAATTCTAATGGTACAATTTCCCATGACTTCAGAGCTTCATTATTTAAGTAAACCTTATCTTGCCAGAGACCTTTATATTGATTAAACTGTGGTAGAGATCCGAAATTAGCTCTACCCATATTGTTGACAATTAGATCCAATGTGGCATTTTCGAGATCTTCAGATGTTAAAACAATTTCGGAGTCCGCTTTTCTCCAGAATCCAAAACCATTCAAGGCATCACTGTTTGTTGGAATCTCATTAAGCAATACACCATTAACCATAACCAATATGGTATCACATACATGTCCACCAATTTTTAAAACTGATCCTTTGGGAATATTTAGTGTTTTCCTGTAAACTATGTAACCATAGGATTGACCTGACATCCCATTTATAGGTAATAATTCCATGGGAAGTAATTCAGTGCTTGTAATCTTCTTTTCGTTGTTTATAATATCAGATAGAAGAATTTGTTCAGTAATTTCAATGCTGGGATACGCTATACGTCCTTTTAATTCAGGAAGTTCTGGCAGTTTAGTCTTTATCGGGTTATATTTCTCTAGTAACTCTTTAACATGATCATATTTTTTAGTATAGTCTCCATTTTCTGATAAAGGAGAATCATAATCATAACTGTTTGTATCAGGTGTTAGTTGAGAATTATCTGTTGTCCCTACATTAGCACCGTTTAGGAATCCGAAACTAGTACCTCCAATAAACATATACTGGTTTACGCTAGCTGGATAACTGAGAATACTTTCGTATATCTGCTTAAATGTTTCAGGATCTCTAGTATTGTGACCTCCACCCCAACTATCAAACCAACCTGTCCAAAACTCCATGGCCATCGTTGGTTTATTAGATTGAAACTGAAATTTTTAATTTTATTGTTAATATATTTTATTTTAAATATTAATATGAACATATTATTAACCTGTTTTAAATAATTGAAATTGCTAACTGGGTCGCTACCAAAATTGGCTGTCAATAAGAAATCTTCTAAGGAACCATTGTAACCATTTGCTGAAGCATCTGATGTAACCAGCAGTTCTACAATACCATTGCTTTTCATAAGTTGCTGCAATTGTCTTAGATATTCTTTATCTGGCGAAAACTCAGCTGTCTTAGTTGATGCGTATTCGTTTTCAATTTGAACCATAATTATTGAACCACCTTTTGTAAATTGATAGGGAGCCAATATTTTTAAGAGAATGTTATAGTATCTAAGTAAAATGTTTATTAATTGTTAATGTACAAATAATATAATATAATTATTACCTTGTAACATGTGACATGTATGTTTCCTCTGATGTTCTAACTTTTGTACTACTATTTCTTAATAACCAGCTGGGCATTCCCCCAAACTCCCACTCAGCACATATATAGGGTCCAGGCCTCGCAATTACAAACAAATCTTCTTCTTGGGCAAGTTGCAAAAACTCCTCTAAATGAAGAAAGTCTTCCCAATCTGATCCACCATCACCAAAATCAAATTTTCCTTCTTCTGGTTCGTGAAGGTTCCATGGAATATAAGTCTCAACAGTGTTTAATCCAGCTGCCCTAAATTTCCTCAAACGATCTCTCCAATAGGCTCTCGGCACTCGGAAATAATGCAAGGTACCACTGTAAAGAGTAAAGTTTTTCCCATTCAGTATAAAATGGGGTTGATCTGCTGATAATCCGCTGGTTCGATTTTCAAATGCATAATACTCGTAGTTCGTGGGGAGATCTTCCGCAAATATAGTTGCAACAAACACAAATAATATAAGATTTCGAATCATTTTGCAAGTTAGTACAAAACGAACTCGGTGAGTGGATAATTCTAATCCCTTTATATAGCAGTGTTTGTATATAAGTGTTTGTTTTAGATATTTAAATTATCAGATGTTTGATAACATAAAAAATAATATTTTTAATTAAAACTATTTAATTAATGAAATTACTTTACGATTAATTTAAAATAATGAATATTTGTTGCCAACTTTAAATTTCTTTATAAAATAGAAATGACATATATAAATGTTTAAATTTATTGAACAATATCGATATAAAAGATACCACATCATATATTTACTAGAGTATAAATTTCATGACGCAAATTTACGGGAGTTACTGATAAAACCGAACAACGAGTGCTTCCCTTGATCCTTGTTCCAATCCAGGACATCTGCTTCAGGATGTTTTCTTTGGGGTGTATATTTAAATGTCAACAACGCTGGTCTGATGAAAAGCTGACTAAGTAAAAAAACATATGTGCATATTCACTATGGAAGAATAGCAAATCAATGGCAATGGTACTTAAGATTATTTAGGTAATCTTAAATCTATGATTGATGTATTGTTGATATTCCATAGCAACCAAAAGTTAGTCGATTTTGCAGGATAGATTTCTTAAATATTTATATAACAAATTCGACAATAAGAATTAGTCCGTTCCTTTTTGGTAAAGAAGTATAGATGATCCAGAGAAAGGAATTTTAGTTCTATAAGATTGCTTTCTAATCACTTGTGGAATTTCCAACAAGTGGTTTATTGAAGAAAAAAGACATAACAATATATTAAATAGCTCAAGTTACGGTTTGGAGTGCTACTGCGTGTAGTAGTCAGCCACCTTTAATTTTCACTAGAGATAGAGATCTGTCAGCAATATATTGTCTTTTCTTAGCGTTCTCCAAAATCGAGTTTCTCCACAGGATATTATCCGACCTCATGTTGCAAGGGTTACATTGCCAGTGTTAAGATGAATTAATGAGTGCCTAGATTATAGTAGATTTATAACTTTGAAAACTTACTAAAAAAAGGAATACTTTTACATGAAGTGAGTTAACAAGAAAAGTGTGCAAAGATGGACGAAAACAAATATTTATCACAAGATTTGAAAGAACGAATCGTAGATTTTCATTGTGATGAACTAAATCAATTTCGGTTTACGCAAATTTTAAGAATAAGACAAGGTACTGTCTCAAAAATTTTTTAGAAAATTTAGTATTTAGCGCAGTGTGAAAACATATATAAAGATGTGGTACAAATATAATTGTTTATATTTAATAAGATAAAATATGCAAATAAATTTAATGGATTGAAAAGTAAATTAAAATTTATTCCATATTTTCAACCTCTCTGTAGATACACGCTTCTCTTTTTGTGTAGCGGTGTAATCTTTGGAGGATGATCAAAGCTGTTTTTTACTTATGATATCCAGTGATATATAAATATAGAAAGTATTAAGTTATTGTTGAATTTATTTTCTAAAAAAATAATGTGTTCGTTTTGAGACAGTGATTATAATTCTCAGTTATATAGGCAACCTCATTTACATATGTGTTATTCAGTATGTGTCTATTTGTTGTCTATGTATTTAAGACGGATTTTTCACAAATAGATCGTTTACTCCTTTTTACATATAATTTTAAATTTTCTATTTTTCATTCTGGTTTTGAGTGTGATTAATTTTCATAATACCCATAGAATAATCCCAGACTATGCTGAGCGTTTTTGACCCCGTGGTATTTATGTCAAATGAGCACAAAATGACAGAAGGAAGAAAAATTTTCACCATTTTAGTTATATCAGAAAAGCTGAATTTTTTAATTTAACAGGTAACACGACTTTCAGGTTATTATTTCGTTCATAAATGTCCGTAAGAAATGTCAAGTAATGAGGAAAAGATAAACGAGATGTTGGACCGAGTCCGACAGCAGGGCAACCCTAGAAGTATGAATAGCCACAGGAGAGACATTTCTAACCGCCCCATTTTAACACGTAAATTTTAAATGTTATTATTACTAGTTTCTCTCCAATGAACACTGAATTTTTAGTTGGTCAGAACAACAGACCCAATAACTTAAATTTCACACCAAAGCAGAATGAAAATGCAGAGACTGAGAGAAGACTTAAAGAAATTATGAAAATTAGTGGTAAAATTAAAATTGAAGGTACTGAGTATATGACCGATGTTAAAGAGATGCAAGACATTGAAGAACTTGGAAATGGCACATGTGGCCATGTAGTTAAAATGAGACATTTGCCTAGTGGGAAAATTATTGCTGTTAAAGTATATTTACAATAATTATCTATTATTAAGTGCTTAATATCATAATTTTAGCAAATGAGACGTTCTGGTAATAAGGAGGAGACCAAGAGAATTATAATGGATATAGAAGTAGTATTGAAATCCCATGACTGTAAATATATTGTGCAATGTTTGGGATGTTTTATCACTGATTCAGAAGTGTGGATATGTATGGAACTTATGGACACTTGTTTTGACAAATTATTAAAAAAGTTGAAACAAGCTGTACCTGAAGAAGTCATAGGAAAAATTACTGTTGCTGTGAGTATAAAGTAACATTCTCAAACCAATCAATAAAAACACATTCTTAGGTGGTTGAAGCTTTGTCTTACTTAAAAGATACACATGGTGTTATACATAGAGACGTGAAACCATCAAATATCCTATTAGACATGAAAGGAAATGTTAAACTGTGTGATTTTGGTATAAGTGGTCGTCTTGTTGATTCGATGGCTAAAACCAGAAGTGCTGGCTGTGCTGGATATATGGCAGTATGTAAATTTTTATTATTATTTATAACTAGCTTTCCTTAATTAAAATATTATTATATTATTTGTGGTGATTTTAGCCAGAAAGAATAGAACCTGATCCAAACAATCCAGATTATGATGTGAGGGCAGATGTATGGTCATTAGGGATAACTTTAGTAGAATTAGCCACTGGTGATTTTCCATATAAAGACTGCAAGACTGATTTTGAAGTGCTCAGCAAAGTCATAAGAGAAGATCCTCCCTTCTTGCCTGATGACAAAGATTTTAGTCCTGATTTTAGGGATTTTGTTAAGTGCTGGTAATTTAATTTCATTTTAGTTGGATTGGAAATATTTATTAACTTTATCAAATTTATTAGTTTGGAGAAGAAGAAAGAGCTTAGGCCAAAGTATGTTTTATTGAAGGACCACCCCTTTATGAAAAAATCATTGGCATCTCAAGTGAATGTGGGTGAGTGGTATGCTAGAGCATCACAACGTGCAAACGCAGATGCTACAGGCAACGGAGCAGCCCCTAGGTATGTTGCATGGTTAGTTTCCAGTTTTTTATTTTCTAATTATACTTACCTTCTAATTTGATATGCAACTAAATTCTGAAAGTTAACATTCAGTATTGCATTTGAATGGTCTTTTAGATTTGTATTGCACTTAGAAAAGTGATTTAACTATTGATTGGTCATGTGTTTGCAGTTTGTATTGTGTTTAAGCAGACTTTAATAGTTTTTCACATATAGTTTTTGTGCAGTTATTGATTCACAAAATAGCATGTTGAAATTTTAAATATATATTATGATTGTGTTGTTTGTGCATTTTGTGTATATTTTGGCCCAAAGAATGTTAAGAGTATATAAGAAATTATTTATACTCCAAAAGAATAAAGGTTTTGTCCTGTTTATAGATATTAAATATTGGAAATTTAAATTATTTATTATTTTAATTTATGAAGTTCAATATGTTACAACATTAATATATATAAAAATAAACTAAATCTATGCTAAAATTAAATTTTTTGTTTGCAATTAACTATATTGGCTTCTGAATTAATAAATTTTCTAAAAAACGTTAACTCTCCTTAATTGAACTGTACTAAAACAAACAACGGCTCAACTTTAACCAGTTATTCTTCCTATCTTTTTTGTTTCAACAGACCCAATTTAACAAGCAATCCAATTCGCCAATTCTTCTCGTCACACCATAAACAGCAACCAAAGCAGCCACCACCGCTGCCCCATACTCAACAATCCAAAGTCGTCTCGCCACCCCCAACTCAACAACACAAAATCAATTCGCCACCTCACCTCTCAAACGGCACAACAACCCTAAAAACTGAAGAGTCTCGACCGCCTGTTGCTGGTCACAACTCTCGACTATCTTTGTTCCAACAGCAAAGGGCAGCGTCCGATTACAACCAGCCGACGCAGAAAACATTCTCGCCCTATCAAGCATATCAAAATCACGTAGCTGCGCAATTGAGAGACAGGCACGAATCACACATACCAATACCCCAACGGATTGTTAATTCTGATAAGTCTTTTGTGACAGGTATACAATTATACAATATATATGGTATTGATAAGTATTAGCAAATGTTTTTACAGCGAACAACATACCAGTTACGGAGAGCAACAAGTTTCAGTCACCAATCTTGGGCCGCAGACCGCTGTACAGCAGTGGCGACTCACAGACTAACTCCCCCTATTTGCAGCGACGGGGATTTAGTGAGACGCGATGTCGTTCACCAAGCGCCTCACCAGTTTTGCCTTTGAGATCCGCCCACAATGTGGATTCAAATCCTCAATATAATCCTGGCAACACTAGTCCCATCATTTTGCAAAGGTTCTACCATCAACAAAAGCAACAGCAAATGGCGAAAGAGGCAGAGGAATCCGGTTAGTGAGATCGCAAGATTTTTAATACGATTTTACTGTTTAATATTTTATAGGTAAAAAACGTTTTGCTTCATACATCAAGTTGCAACTAAGTGGTGATAGGAGTGGTAGATCATCGCGGCATCAGAGCCCTGAACCACCGCCCAGACTGAACAGAAATATTAGCGGTGACAGTCAAAGCCCTCTGGCATTACGTAGGAACCTGTTAGAAGCCCATACACCAAATTCACCTAGTCTACCTAGAAGGTATTCACTTCAAAATGGTAATAAGTGTTTTTAAATATCACATTTTTAAAGGTATGTGTCACCAACTCCACCAGTTCCCCCTCCCCGAAGACTGTCCGAGAGCAATTCAGTACCTGGTTCACCTCAGCATCTGAGGGCTAGGTTCCATTATACGCCGGAACCGCAGAGACGACTTTTTCAAAACAACGATGTGTCATAACATTGGTATAACAGACCTAGTCTAAGTACTTAGCGAAAATGTTGCGATTCGGTATTTGTCCATTCGCTCAAAATAAGCGTTCGTGCGGTTATCCGAGTTGATTCCGACAAACGGCTTGCCGCTTCATAAGCAACAACGCAACGTCACAAATCTATCAATGTTTACGCACAAACTACATCCTCTTATTTTGCTCCAGCACCTTTTTTAGACTTTTATCAATTAGAAGTTTCGAATTCAAAACAACACTTGTTCATAAACGTAATTGAAAACTAATGTGCTATAATAGAATGGTAATACAGAGTAAATAAATTAATTAATATTGTAATTAGTATTTAATGTTGAAAGTTGAAGCGACAGGCCGTTAAGTATCAAATTAAAAACATCAACACTTGGGAGAAAATTTCGATGGGACATTTAAAACGATACCAATTTAAAATTGTATGTAAGATAAATTTTTAATTTGTTTTCATGTGAAATTTTTCTACATGTAAAGGAAAATTCATGTATGGTGCTTTTAGTCCCACCTAAGCTTTCAGTTAAGACAACGTGTTGTATATTTGAAAATTGTAAATTTTATAATTGTCATATTTTATTTACAAAATTTACACTGCCTTTACTGGATATAAATGTGTCTTGGTAAAAACGTAAGTAAATCAACATTCAAACATTGACAAATAGAGTAATTCGTTATAATTTTTGTTTGAAATTTGATTTGTTACGGGTTGAATTTTATTTATTTCCTTGTATTCTGCGTCAAGCGAATTTTAGTCACCATTATTGCTAGTCTTGAATCAATCAGGATTTTGGTTGCTGGTCCTGTGTATTATTATTTTATAGGTAATTTATATGATTTTAAAATGGTACATAGTCACTTTTTAACAGAGAATATTGATAAGTGAATTTGTAGTTAGATTTAATTTCAGTAACATCAATATAATACCTAATAAATTGATCTATAATTCATATATTGCTGTTCCTTGTTACATTGTAGGCTATGTACTTTATTTATTAAGTTACAAAAAGTGTTATTGACTGATATTTATTACATGAAAAAATAACTGTTTTGTTCCTTGACAATTTTCGTTCTCTCACATTTTTAATTAATATTAGATTTTTTGAGAGGTTAATATTCATATTATTTATGAGTTATTTTTTCTGCTATGTTAATATTAGTATTTAATCTGGTTTAACATTAGTTTTGAAAAAATACTAAAATTTTGTGCTGTAACTATTTTGTTACTGAAGGCTGTTGAATCATTTTATAAATCAATTGCATAAGTTATATATATTTATTATTCCTGATTGTTTTAAAATATAGATGCCATACCTGAGATATTATGTATAATTTGATTGATATATTGATGTAAATATACCTGATTATAATAATTAAATATATTTTAAGGCAACAATGTGCAGAATGTTTCTCCCCTTATTATGTCTGTGATTCGCAGAAATTAAAACAAACAATTTATTTCTAATTATCTTTATTCCCTTAATTTACATTTTAATAATAAACAATATATTGTCTTTATATAACAAACACACTACCATATGATCACAGGATCAAGTTCATTTAATTAATTATATTACGATAAAGGGAGTTTTCCAATGACTGAAGAATAAATTTCTTAATTGGTTATCCTAAGATATTTCTTTATTGGGGCTGAAATTCAAAAGAAAATAAATTAAAACCGTACTAATTGTAACTAATATTAATGACAGTTATCTAAGGCTATTGTAAAATAGAAAATAGCTACTAACGTAATCATATTGAAATTAGAAAACTGCCATTATAAAAGTTACTAAACACCAAATGAATTCTTACATACCAAGTGAAATGTGATGCAAAGCAGAAGCGAAAAATTAACGTGGATGAGATTTTTGTCTCATGTAAAACTCAACCTCTCTTGATAGCGAGCTAGCCGAACTCCATCTAGACATCTAACCATAACCACAAACATAAGCCACTCCACCAAAATTATAATTGTGTTGAAATTTGTGAATATGTGATATGGAAAAATACTAAAGTGTTTTTCGTGATTCAAATTATCATAAACGATAATAGCCTATATTCATGCAATAATTTAAAAGAATGAAATTCTACAGTTTGATTTAAAAAACTTTATTTTACAATATACTAGGGTCCTATTAACATTTCATTATGTATTAAAAATCATTTGCATTTACAAAGAATATATACAAAGATTTAAATTAAAAATTTATAATCATAACACTATTAAAATTATCATGCAATATTTTAACAAGCAAACATTCATGCATTAAAAGTATTCTTACGGTTTATAGTTTGTTAGTTTTCCTCTTCTAAATTTTATAAATAAAAAATTATAATTTAATTATATGTAATTGGGCATATAAATATAATTTGGAATGTAGGCAGTGTAGATAAACTTCGAAAGTAAATACATAATGAAATTTATTATTGCAATGTTCGTGATGAAAATTAAAATTAATTTAATATTATTTTCATCAATTTGCTTAAGTAAATTAATAGAGTTAAATGCTACTTACAGCTTAAAAAATGTATTGTTTTAACATTTCCATTGTGTATTTACGTAATATTCTGTTTATCTAGGCACAATGCAATGTAGATTTTCATTTTAAAGAAAATCTGCATTGATTTTACTTAAGCGTGTCCGATGAGCGAAAAATCGTTAGCTTTGTACCTGGTTTTCGTTGAATTGCATGGGGGGAGCTGGCGTTAAAAAGTCCATAGGAGCATTCGGATCGGTCACAGGTTGAGGTATGAAGAAATTCATTTGCGGCGTCTGCATAGCTGGGGGTAAGACATCTGAATTGGTCAAAGATGCAGGACCGCTAGTCTTACCATTGGGGTTAAAGACGTCCACATAAGATTTTTTCAAATCTGCAATTAACGACATAAAATTTTTGCTTACTGGCGAATTTATCATCACTTACTTCTTCCCCTTTGGAGTTTGAACATATTCGGTGGACCGCCGACGTTTACTTGATTTCCATTATCGGGACCACCTGGAGGGCCTGTCGCCCTAACAGGCGCCTGACTCAAGTTGCTCACTCCTGCGTCAGATGGGACATACTGGTTAGACATTGGGTTGTTGGCCTCCAAAGTCGGTATTGGATTGTTGCTAGGGATAATACCTGATCCGCCTCCGGGTGGTGGGGCTGCGATCCCGCTGCTGCCTTGAGGGGCGCCCCTCGGCATCATGTCGGCCATCTTTGGCGGAGGTTTTAATTCGTTGGCTCCGTCGTTACCATCATCCTCCATGTTAACCCATCGTTTCTTCTCTTGATCCCAAACAATCTAACGAGACAAGTATTTAATAATTAAATAATTATAAGTCGGTTATACTTACTTTCGGATTTTTATCATCTGGGAGCTTCATTTGATTTTTCGGTTTAAGGCTTATTTTGCTGAATATTCCCCCAAACCAACCGGTGCTTGTGGACTTTTCAGGTGAAGCTTGTTTGGGTTTTGGTTTTGTTGGACTCTCTTTTTTCGATTCAGGTGAGGGTTCATCATCGTACGGTGATTTTCCTTTCGATTGATTGGGCATAGAAATTTGGGGTGTTACTTCCTGCGAAACAGTATAGAGCAGCAGTTTATTACATAAAGTTAGGTCAACAAAAAAATTAGACAATCGATACAAATACATTTTAATTGTTTTTTAGTAAGGGCATTTGTATCATGTGTCCAGAGCATAAAGTGAATTGTATAAAAGCGGAAACCACCACCACACAACATCAATAAGAACAGAAAGACACACACAAAACATATTCATAATGATCACAAATAATAGTAATAATTAGGCCTTTTTGTTCTTCAAGTGTTTCGTCCCATTTATTAAAATAATGAGTAAAATAGTTAAGTGAAATAATAATGAAATCGGTGAATATTTGTTTTCACGAAAATTATTCAATAACTAATTTATAGGTTATTAGGTCCGTAAAATAATCACCAAAAGAATACTATACACAATTTATTAATATTCATAACAAAAATACATAACAAGCATCAGGTGCATGCCTTATTTAAATAAGCCTAATCTAGACCAGTTTCCTTTAACAAAATAACACCTACATGTAGGTTCTCTACACAACAATTACATATACATATGTATTTAACAACTTCACAATACCTAAATCGTTAAACAACAACAGTAACATTAACAACAGGCCACCACATTGTAAACCTTTAGGGATTCACACAAATGATTATTTTTAGTAGATTTACTGATTGTTTTTTGCTTTCTTTTAAATCTACATACGTGTACAATGATTTGTAATTTTTGGGTAGTTTTATTATAAAATATCTAAATCCTTCAGTCTATTCCAGTTACTGATAATTACAGGACGAATGCCGTAATCGATGAAGAACGATTACTGATCATCCTTCATCAGACTTGTTTTAAATATGTATATATTTTAAGTAAAATAAAATGTTTGGTTGATTGAAGAAACACATACATTAAATAAGACTTCAAATGTACAAATGTAATATTTTATAAAACCAAAAATTACAAAAAACCCACAAAAATTACACAGTTAAATGGGTCGGTCAATGTCGAAAGTCTTGGGTGGGCCATACTCTCTAAATTTTGGTGAATGATTAAACAGATTATTTGTGCTTTTGCTGAATTTTTCTTGCTGGTTAACTTTGCGTGAATCAGGACTTTGTCTTGGATTTATTACACTAGGTGAATCCGTTGTGGGAACATCAATCGGAAAGGTACCTCCGAACACCAACGGTTTGTAGACAACTTCCTTTTCACTAGAATTACTTCTACTAAAAAAGGAGTTTCGCAAGTTCGAAAACATATTTTTGCTACCCTTTTTGGCCCATGCATCTACAGTATCCGTTATTATGTCGTGTTTATGCCGTTTGTTACCGAAACGAGTTAGTCTAAACGACGAGTCAAAGTTTTCCGCCGAAATTGATACTTTGCTGTTTGGGTCTAGGTACTTTAGGTTTGCTTTTGGTTCTGGAATTTCCAAAGACTTGTACTTTACAAGCTTGTGCTTATTTTCGTTCATATCGAATGTGTTATATTTCGTTAATTTAGAATCGTTTTTAATAGTAATGATTTTCGTATTGTCTTTATAACAAATCAACTGGGACTTTTCCTCGTTTTTGTAAGACACATTTTTCTGCCTGCGACGCCCTATGTACGTCTCGTACTCAATATCCGAACTTTCGCGTGACGAACTTCTTTTCTCGAAACTTGACTCGTGATTAAAGTCCTCAGCACTACGGTTTTGCGGATAAACCTTGGACTTTCTCATGAACGAACTGATTTTGCTGGTTTCCTTATCCGAACCAGTTTCAGACGAATTTAATTTTCGCAATGGTATCTCATCTAGAATCGCGGATTGCTTATTATGAGTGGGAGACACTTTTGGACTGTGATTGGTCAGTCGCTTACGTAACGTACTCGGATTCATTGGTAGAGAGAATGGGGACAGGTTGTTCTTGTTGTGACATGTACTTACTTCAGAGGAATCTTTTCGTACCTCCTGGGGCTGCTTCCAATCAAACACACACAAAACAAGTTAGTTAGATTATTCTATCAAACAAAAATAGGTATTCGGTTGAGTTAGTGTTAAGGGAACTATAGGGGGACCATCAGTATTGTTACGCCTTAAAAGGAGAAAATATTGGACGCTATTAAATCTAATAAGAAAATACTAATGAGTATACCTTTATTTATGAAATACAAATTGCAAAATGAGTAAAATAAAATTATCATTAACAATGCTGATTGTATACTGATGTTTTCAATGAAAAAGATATATAAAATATTGCAATTTTTATTTATTTATTATTCTGAGTATCCCAGCTGCAATGACATGCATTTTATTTTTAGTTAATTTATAAAATTGAATATTGTACTTCTTTACTACCCGACTTGGGAGACCCCGTATTTGTAAATTAATTTGTCAATAAGATCTACATAAATTAAAAGATAAATAAATATTCAATATATATATATATATATACAAAAAATGCATTCACAAATTTATATACAACACTGAACAATAATTTATATAATATTATAAACTTTAACAGCCCACATTAATTAAAGCATACGATAATGTTTAAAATATTTATTTAAAAACTTACCTCATTAGTAGTATTAGAACCATAATAATTTTGTTGTTGGTCTACTGTCTCTGTACCAAACTGATTTTGTTGTTGCTGCTGTTGCTGGTCACCCCATTGTGTCTGATTCTGCCAATATTGTTGATCTTGGAATTGCGTGCTACTGTAATCTAAATTTTATAATTAAAAATTGAAATGAAAAAATGTTGAGTAAAATATTTACCATTTTCTTGTGAAGGAACGATTCCTTGTTGATTATCAATTAGACTAGGTTGTACAGCTTGATATTGCTGTTGATTAACTTGTTGGTACTGCTGATCGTATTGTTGTTGCCACGATTTTTGAACGTTGTTTTCGTAGGTTGTCTGCAACTGTAACGGTTCCACCACTGGTTCTGTATAGGAAGGAACGTTCTGTACCTCATCGTGAGTTATTAAACCAGCCTAAAAATACATAAGTTCACAAATATAATAAAACAATAAGGTTATCTTACCTGATGATCGTTTTGTATTGATCTTAGCTCCTTCAGCCATGAATGATCTGGTCGACTAGTTTCTAAATTGGCACCGAATTCCGTTTCGTCCACGTCTGCGTCACCTACCGGGTCGCTGAACTTCAATCGATCCGCCAAATTGCATACATTATCAATAAGGGCGGATGGCACGCCAGTGGGATTGGCAATTATATATCCGGACAATTTTTCCAAATAGGCCAAAGATTTCTCCAATAATCCTCTGTCGGCCAATCTTGTTGCTAGCAGATACTTATAAATCTGAATCACAAAAAGTATATTAGTACATTTATATTATATGTTTAAGTTTTCGAATTCTACCTGGAACTCCGGAATGACGAATTGTGGATCATTGAGTCCGATAGCGTATTCATAGATTTCGGTCATATGTATCGCTTCGTTGGTGGCAAATTGGCCGAAGGGTCTGCCATGATCCGAACCCAATAAACACATTCGTGTCTCGGCATCGTCCTTTGGACCGAAGCCTACTTGTGCCATTAGATAGCAGAATTGAGCGGCGTAGAAACTACCACGTTGAGCCAACGTGTCTCCTAAACTGGCGATCGCCTTACAATTCAATTCAGGACGCTGGCTCGAGTTTGAGAGGATCATGGCTAGGTGAGGTCGCCAATCGCCCCATTTTTCATCGGCAACACACTGTTATTTAAAATAATTTGTAAGTAAGAGTTTGTAGTAATTAAAGAAAAAAAACTTACAGTGACAGCAGCAGGCATCCTACCAGACAGAAGTTGGTACAACGTCTGTAAAGGATCGTTAATGGTCAATCCGTTGGCAAACCTCATCATGACGCTTGCGTACGTTCTTTTATCCAATTTACTTGCCAAAAAGAGAGCATGTCCCCAAAGGCCATGTTTCATAGCCCATTCTAAAAGGGCGAAATATAATATACAATGTTATAAAATATATTTAGTTTATTTAATTACCGAGTGCTTCCTTACAAGATCCATACAATAAATATTCACGGAATTTTTCCGTTACCTCCTCTTCCTTGAGCACTGAATGCGTGCTACCACTGATGGCATCTGAATTCTGATGATTGCTAGCCTCAGATACGACATTGGTATCACCGGCAGCGCTACTAATGTTTGAAAGTACAGAAGAAGGCCTAACGTTATTCTCATGATTTTTATTTTTCAGAAGTAATTCCGCTATATCTGTACCAACTACCATCTAAAAATAACCATTATAGTATAGTCTTAACAACTGTAATTTAAATCTTATTACCCCATTTTGTCGTATTAAAAGAATCAACAGCTCCCACATTAAAACATACGAATCTACGTCTACAATATCGTTGTTAAAACCTGCACTGCGTATCTTGTTCTCACAATACTCAATAATGGTTTTTTTGTGGGACACTCCCTTGACCAAAGGTCCCGGAAAAGAGTTTAATTCCTTAAACTCTTCATCATTTTCCAGGATTTGTTGAAGATTGCAAACCTCAACAATGGGCGCGTCACCTTCAATTGGATAGTTAGGCAATACTCGAAGCAATTTGCCCGAAGATATAGACGCCCTGATGTGGGCCGTGGTGAATTTTGCAGGAGTTAGACGTTGTGCAATTGTTGTGTCCTCGAAGATAAGCGATGAATCGGTGTTGTCAAAAGGTCTGGTGTAACTGAGAATTTTATAGAATATTATTAAAAATTGATTATTGTTACGTAGTACAGTTATATATAGTTTATTTGGGAGATTGGGAACCACAACCACAAATTGATAGTAGTTAGTATATTTTAAAGGTTAATTACAGAAGTAGAATTAGTAGTATTCATAGTTAGAATTATGTTTTTGTAAACTTAAGGATACCGACTTTTAATAGTACTCAGGAAAGAATTTAAAAGGAAATGATTTGAAATTGAGATAGGTATACCAAATAAATCAATAAATATGAAATTCCGTATATTTTAGTACAATATTATTTAACACATGGACTTTTCCTCAATACATTCTTGCAGCCTCAATTTTAATTGAGTCAGGAAATGAAAAAAGTCGACATTCTTCTCATATAAGTTTTTTTAGTAAATAATATAAATTTAATTTTGCTTTACCTTAAAAATATATTACTATATTATTGATGATTCATAGAATCTACTTATTTAACATGCAGTTAATTTTAACACAACGCATTAGGGGAGAAAGAAAATTCAGCATGGACGATGGATAGATAAGCTATAAAATTAAATGATCCATTATCCACCTTCCAAGTATATACCCAAATATCTAATATCCAAATTACTTAATTATAATAATTTGAACATTGACTCCAACACCAATTGCCTTAAAATAAACTATAATAAAACATTTCCAAGCAAGCAAAGCAAATGATAATGAAATGTTCTACTCCATGGCCCCACTGTAAATAAATCTTAGCTGTCTAACAGGTAGACTACATAGTTAAATTTAAGTTCAAATGCAAAATATACAGAGTTTATTGATTCAATTTAGAATTTACTTTGGGGGCTCACCTAGAATTATCCAGGCCATAGTGACCGGATATGCTATGCGTATGCGTGTCTCCATAATAGCCTCCCATCTGAGGCAGGCTTGACTGACTGTAATAACTCTGTCGTGTATACCTAAACAATGGAATGAAAGCTTCAAATGTGATATGATAAAGAAACGTGTCTGGTGCATGTGAGTGTTTAAGAAAGGGAATACCATAGAAACAGAAGTAGACTCCCGGTGATTCCAGTGAGTAGATAGGTAGGGTATGTAAAATACGGTCTTTTGTGGATTGTGAATGTTGAATTTTTCAATTTTTCAACGGTGCATCAATAAGATTCAACAAAATTTTGTATATTAATATGAAAAAATTAAATGATGTTAACATTAAATAAAGTAACTTAAATAATAAAAAGTTTTATATAATAAATGTCCTTGAATCTCATTTAACGCTCATTACTAAAATACAATAAAAATTGTCATCTATAGCAGCATCACACAACGATGTAAACTAAGCAAATTTAACAAACACGAATTCACAGCAAATATCAAGGCTCTAGACTGCACTCACCTATCTTTAGCCAATTCATCATTGGCGGAACTTCGTCCAGAATGAACTGAAGCTCTGTCTTCAGTTCCATAGTTTGAAGCCTGGCCAGTAGCTTGCTGATAATACTTTCTATACCATTCGGCGTACGCCTGTGGGTTAGTTCTGCGCAAATTTTCATAGTACTGGTACTGTTGGTAATATGGATTGTACGGGTCATAAGCGAAGCTCTACATAAATAATTTTATAAATACTTTGTTTTTAATAATATTGTTATAAATACATACCTGATATTGATTGTAAGAATCTCTATGATCTCTATGGCCTCTGTAGCGTTCTCTATCCCTATCTCTATCTCTGTGACTTCTATTTCTCGGATACTTATCTCTGGAGTCCCGATAAGATTCGTGCATCGAGTCCGATCGACTAGTAGGCCTGGATGCTCTTTCATCATCATAATCATCTTCATACCGATTGTAATAATAGTCGTTCCTTCGTGAATCTCTGCCATCCCTGGTATATTCTCTATCTCTTGGATCACGGGGTTCCCTCGGATCACGGGAATCACGAGAATCGCGAGGGTCTCGTTGGTCCCTTCTTCTTCTTTCCCGTTCTTTATCCTAAGAAGGATAAAGGAAGTCGTGTTGTTTATTTTGTTAACAATACGTTTATGTAATTTACTCACCTTGCGCAGACTTCCGTACTTTCTTTCATAATCACGTTCGCTTCTCCTTCTGTCTTTTTCTTTGTCACTGTAATAGTCTTCCGTGTCATCCTCATATCGTCTATCTCTGTATCTTTTCTTCTCGTAACGTTTATCTTTGTATGCGTCTGGCGAGTATCTATCTCTCTCTTCGCTGCGTTTTTTCTCATGACGTTTATCGCGTGTCTCACGTCTGTTTGTTTTTTTCGGTTCTTCGCTGTCGCTACTTTCTTCACGACTTGCTTTACGGACACCTGAGTCGTTCGCGCTGTGATTTGATAAAGGACGATCACCGGAATTTTCGCCTACCGTCAGATTTCGCACTGCGTTTACCATGTTTGAGATCTCACTATCCTGAGTTTGGCCTACATGACATATTTATAATAATTATTATATCAGTATAATTATATTGGAGGACTTCAAAATAATTTACCTTCAATTGATTCTCTTCTACCACTGTCTGATTTTGATGGATCTGATAATTTATGATCCGTCTTATTTTTTCTGTTAGGATTATCAATACCCACTGCAGCTATTCTACTTTCGCTCGACGAGGCACTAGTCCCTCTTTGTCTACCATTATTGTCTTGACTAACTGACGCAGTAGTTGTCGAATTACCTCCTCCTGTAATACAAGTTTCATAAATACAAAAATATTTAAATTTATTATCTGTATTTACCGATGGTTTCAGATCGATTAGTAGTCGCAATCGATGAAATTGAGGCAACGGCATCAACTGGCGGTGTGTCCGCACCAATCGTTGCTGACCTTTGTTGGGGTGCATGCGATGTTAGCTGACTAAATTCCGGTTCCGAATCCTCGTCCTGTCTATGAGTTTGACGAAGGGTCGACTCTGGACTGCTCGATTCCCCAGGAATCATACGATGTAGTCCCTCTGGGGGCTCGTATTGAGATCTAATATCAGAAAAGATTATAACATAAACCATTACAATATAATATTCCACATACCTCAAATCTTCATCTACATTTAAAGTGGTGGGATTTGCATTGCTCTCCGTCTGTCCAAGCACCATTCTACTAAGTCCAGGTGGTGGCTCATCACCAAATCCTGTCACGTTGTTTGTGTTCTCGTTTTGCTCTATTTGACCGAGCACCATACGTCTAAGACCAGGCGGAGGTAAAGTGTCATTGACATCCTGCCTGCCGCTGTGCAGTGCGTCTTGCTGACTTGCCTGCGACAACTGTCCAGTTTCTAGGTACTGATTGCGATCGTTTATTGGAGCTTCGTTGTTATCCGGCCATTGTTGCAACGGTTTATTCGCTGTCTTACCCAATGGGACGGGATCTGGCTGCTCGGAATTATCTGGTGGAGTTTCTAAATTCACATTTTGATTGTGAAATGGTGCTAGATAAGAATTAGCAGTGGAGGACCCAGTGGCTGAACGAAGTTTGTTTGCAGCTTTGTGTGATAGTGCCCCTGTACGTTTGTATATGTTTTTATGTTCATCCGTCGATCCACTTGGAGGTAGTGGAGGTGTTTGAGTATTTTTTAGAGGAGGTGGAGTAGGGTTCACTTTAGGTAGAGGTGGAGTGGGATTAGTTTTAGGTGGTGGAGGAGTAGAGTTGAGTTTAACGTCTGGTTGTTGTTGTTCTTGTTTAATAGTGGTCAAGATTTCTTTGTTTTCAAATTGATGATTACCTGGAAAGCATATATGGAAAAACTGTATGAAATATATTTGAATAATAAAGTGAATTTAATTACCTGCTACGTCTAAACTATTTTGCTCTGTTTTTAAAGGCATGCCTTCTAATGGTTGACCCAAAACTTCTTGACCAGATACGGGGGAATGACTGACAGTAGAGCTCCTGGACATCATACGGTCGCTCTCAGAAGTATGAAGCACATCATCTGATGATTCCTGTGAGAGTTGTGATTCGACGGACCATTGGGGGGTGTCTAGTTTCCCCCGTTTTCCTGCTACGGCCAAATTATCTTGGACTTTAGGTAAATCAGGTTTATTCTCTGCTTTCACTAATTTGTTAGCAGCACTCCCTACTCTGGGAAATAAATCGTTGTCCGGTTGAACGACATTCTCGACTTGATTGGTAGTTTGTTTCGTATCTTCCACGTGCCAATTCCATGTTTCATCTGTGCCGAAACTTTCACCTATAAACAAAGAATTAAAGACCATGCTAGAAATATTATATATAGCCATACCAATATTTGAAACAGCATTGTTAGCTAACGCCTCTTGTTTCACCTGAACGTTAGAGTTATCTTCGTCACCCCAGCCCCAATTCCAAGCGTCTCCTTCGTTCTGTTGTTGCTGTTGTTGTGTTCCATATACGTTATTCTGACCATATTGCTGGTTATATTGCACATTTCCATAAGCCTGTTGTTGATGTTGTTGATAAGCACCCGTATTTTGATAGTACCCAGTGGTTGTTTGATCGGAAAAGTTACCATATTGCGCGTTTTGGTTGTTATAAACGTGTTGTGGTTGTTGTTGTGGCACATTGTTGGATATTTGTTGCCAATAATGGTTAGTTGAATCTACTTCTTGCTTTGGGACGAATTGAGATTGTTGTTCACTGTACCAGTTGTTCTGCTGCCATTGATTCTAGAAATGCATGGGAAGATTTCCTTATGGTCAAACATAATAATGGCAAAAATTCATATATTTTTTATCTTTATTCTTTCTCATTAGTCAGGACAATAATTTAACGTTTAAAGGTAATGATATTTGAAATATGTAAGAATTATTACTCATATTGTCAAGAAAACTATTTTAATCTTTGAACAAAGTAATAATATAAAATAATATAATAAACAAGTAAAACAATAATTCAATAACAATGGTTGTTTGATAAAGACAAAATAAATGTCATTTTGATGTGAAATTCAAAATTATCACACTAATATTAGTATCAGTCTTCATTAATTGACATATTCCAAATGTCGTTCGAAAATTTCATAAATTATCAGCTTATACTGCTCATATCTGCATAGCTTAAAGCTAAAATGGCTGCTTGTTGCAAAGTAAGTAAATAATAAAGTAAACAGATATTACCAAAATCTAAATTTTGTGAATCAATATTTACAGTGTAAAGGTAAAGGAAGGAAGGATGGGAAGGAGGATACAAAAGCAGAACCTTGTCCGCCACCTAAACCTGAAGAGCCAAAAGAATTGGAAGGATTTAAAGTGATTATGGTCAGACACGGCGAATCTGAATGGAACCAGAAAAACTTATTTTGTGGTTGGGTAGATGTAGATTTAAGTGACAGGGGAAGAGAGGAGGCAGTAAGTGCGGGTAAAGCTTTAAAAAAAGAATGTAGAAAATTTGATGTTGCCTATACTTCCGTTCTGAGGAGAGCACATCAAACTCTGGATGGCATTTTACAGGAGTTAAGACAAACAGATATACCTATAATAAAGAATTGGCGGTTAAATGAAAGACATTATGGTGGACTTACTGGTTTGAATAAAAAGGAAACCGCTGAAAAATACGGAGCCGAGCAGGTTCAAATATGGAGGAGGAGTTTTGATACTCCTCCACCGCCTATGAAATGTGATCATCCATATTTTATGCAAATAAGGACTGACCCTATATACAAAGATGGTCCATCGCAAGAGGAGTTTCCCAAATATGAATCGTTAAAATTAACCATCCAAAGAACTTTACCATATTGGAATGATACTATTGTGCCAGATATCAAATCTGGTAAAAAAGTCCTCATTGTTGCACATGGCAACAGTCTTAGAGGTATAGTAAAAACATTGGATGACATGTCTAATGAAGCCATCATGGAACTTAATCTACCCACTGGAATACCATTTGAATATACATTGGATCAATGCATGAAACCTGTACCTGGAGGAAGTATGAGATTTTTGGGTGATCCTGAAACTGTGCAAAAAGCCATGGATGAAGTGAAAAACCAGATTAAGAAATAAGCAAACATTTTGAGTCTTTAAGTTATGTGTGAACAAAATAAAGCAGATAAAAGTGACTAAACTTTTCCTTCTAAAATTTTTTTCAGTAGAATAAATATAAATTATTATTATTATTAAGCAAAACAATTGGGCATTTTTCAACTTTATGCTTCAGTTTATTGACAACAATAAGTATTATAATTAAATATTGCATTGTCAGGTGTACAGTTAAAATATTTAATTAAAAACAACACATTATTATGGTATTGTAAAATTTGATTTATAAGCACTCTTATTTGAATTATAATCCATCCTGTATATCTCAACTTCAACTGTTTCAAACAACAACCATTTAAACTGTATAAAAACAATTTTCATTATTAAATTAAATTATTTCTTATTCAATTATTATGTAAAGAAATTAAAATTAAGTATCGGTGCAAAACTTACCTCTTGGGAGCCTGTGGAATGTTGATTTGGATTATACATTTGGACTGGCGGGGCCCCGGCGGCGTTTGGGACTGTTTGTCCCCGTCTTTTATTTACCCAAGACATGCCTAAAATCAGAGCATTGATTATAGAAATATTTGACACATTTTTGACAATTGTCTAACCTAACTTCTTCTGACAACACCCTCAAACTTAATACGATATTAACATGTAACAGGGTTAAAAAATTGCGGATTTTCCTGTTCAAGAAAATCAATTGCCAAGTCACTGCCTTGCATAATTAATGATAGATTTTTAGAGATTGTAAGGATCAGGTACGTTAATTGGCGATTACGTAAAAAATTCTCCAATGGGGAACACCTAACGCTATCCTAAATGTAAAATATGATCAGATTTACCTTAAATAATGAGTAACATATGCTTAAACCATCCTAGTAGCACCAAACATTTATAACATAAGTGACTTTCATTTTACTTGAAATCTTGTTGAGTTGGCTAACAATGTAAATATACCGAAAATCCTATACGAATACAATTTCACTTGGAGTACAATACGTAATTTAAAAAGTTTTTATAAATAAATAATAATCACAGCCACGAAAATGTATTCGTAAAAGAACTACCACAAACTCCACTAATAGAGTGCGCCCTTCCTTATTTATTTTTCATACAAGACAAATGAGGAAGAAAGAGACAGAACTTGTTGTCGGACAACAAAATTTTTAAGTCGATAAGAAAGTAGCAAATGAGCCTACCTGCTCTGTTTGTCTTTGTTCATCACTAAACACTCTGATAGCTCTGTCTCTCTTGTACTGTGACGTTCTCGTTTACGTGGCATGACATGTACAGGGGGAATTCTATTATATCTTTGTTGAAAACTGGATGTTGCGAATGGAATAAATGAGATAATTGCAATTTGTTTGCAATAAATATTTTCATATGGATATGTTTGTGTCAGTTAATTACTAAACAAAATGCTTATTACATTTTTTATCGTTTATTGACTCTGTTGGAACATGTAATGCATTTATAGACATTTTATTTATAAACAAATTAAACAATGACAATGTTTATTTGTAAATATAGTCTAAGATAAATATTATTTATGATCTGATAAAAAGAAATACTGTTGAAATCGTGGTTGCCTATTGACAAACTGGTTGCACTGTTTATGAGGAAATATAAACTACTATACAAAATTTTAAATATTTGTTCTAAAATATTATTTGCGAATAATAACTTTTTATTTATATTTTGCGGTTGTTTCCTTAAATGAAAGAACAAAGATGTACAAATATTTACGAATTATTTTATTTTTATACCTATCAGTGAATAATTTCTTATGTAATATACAGTTTTATTATAAATTATTTAAGGATAAACGTTTTATTTACAATATTTTATTACTAAAATACAAACTTAGATAAAACATAACATAATATGGCAGTGTTTATATTAAAATATGTACATTCTTAAGTTCTTCATAAATAAATAGGTGCTATAACAACAGTCATACCTTAAAAGTATTTTCTAACAAACAAACTAATTTTCAATCAAGTAAGTATCTATTGTAAAACTATGTTATATACGCAATATCCTAATTTATTTAAAGCAAACTGCTCCAACTGAAAATCCGAATGCTTGGTTGGGTGCTCCGTAGTCCACTGGCAAAAAGTCAATGATAGGCAATTGTTGCATTTTCTTCGTTCTAATCTCGAATATTGTTTCTGCCTTATTCTTTCTAAATTTACATTTATCTTCAATGACAATATTTTTAGAGTTGGTGTGCGTGAATTCGTGTTCATTTTGACCTAAAAGTTTTATCGCCATATCGAACTTGTGGGTGTTCTGATTAAACCAAGCTGCGCTGTTTATACACGAGTATGTGAAATTTTGATATACTTCACTTGAAAGAAGACGCAGGAAGTTCATTTGCACTGTACCGACTGCCTCGTATGTTATCTGAAAATGCGATAAACATTAATTTCGTAAATAATCTGTAATAACTTGTGACTTACTCTAAAGCCCCCCCGTAAATTGGAGTACCACTCTTTCTTAGGACTTTCTTTTCTCCATGGTATATTGGGCATACTTGAGCTGTGCTTATCTGGTGATACACAAGTTTCTCCTTCAGCAGTCATATTACAATAAACATAAATTGCATCATCTTTCATGCCCAAATTGGGATCAATCCAATACCATCCTTAAAAACACCGTTATTCAATTAATTACATTTAATATATTAATAGATACCATCATTAAATTGAGGATGTCCGTAGTACAGATCTCTGCAAGTTCGAACTGGATTGTCTCGCGTTCCCACTGGTTTTTTAGTTCCTTCGAGATCACGCCTCATTCTGTAAATCTCGTTGTACATATCTAAGAATTTATGGTTGTCATCATTATTTGTATTGACGTTTTCGTCGCCTGAAGTATCAGTTTTTTTAGTTGTTTCCACAATTTCTTCATATTCGTTACTAAAATGAAAGTTTTTAATATCTTACATTAAAATATTAAAAAATAACACACATTAAATCTCCAAGATCTCTCTTAGATCGCGATAGTTCTTTCTGAAATAGAATCTCAGGAGGAAGAAGTGGCATTTCAGCTGGAGGTCCTGGTGGTCCAGGAGGACCTGGTGGACCTGATTCTCCTTTCATTCCAGCAACTCCTTCTTGTCCTTTAGGTCCAGGTGGTCCTTCCATTCCTGGAAGTCCAGCAGGACCATCATTACCTTTGAAACCAATGGGTCCAACTGGTCCCTATACACGAAAACAAATCAATCATTTTTCAAATTACAAATCAAAACATTTACTTACAATGTCGCCTTTTGGCCCTTCAGGTCCACGATCTCCTCGCTCCCCTTTCTGACCTTTATCTCCTCGGTCTCCTTTAAGTCCATTCAGACCTGGATCTCCTCTATGTCCTTTAGGACCTCTCCTACCGCGATCACCCTTAGGTCCAGTGGGACCGGTTTCACCTATTTTTCCTTGTTCACCTGGAATTCCTGGATTACCCGGCGGACCGGTCTCCCCCTTAAATGATTAAAACCATTCTCTTAAAATAAGAACACGCTAGAATTTCGAAAGTACGTACTGCTGGACCCGGCGATCCTCTCAATCCTGGTAAACCTTGAGGACCTGGTATACCTTGAGATCCAGTCTGCCCTTGCAATCCTGGTGCTCCAATTGTTCCTTTATCACCTTTTTCCCCTGGTAATCCAGTATTCCCTTGTAAACCTGCAGGACCTTCTGGACCCTACAAATATAAATTTACTTTGGTTTTACATTTATTAATTGAGACACAAACTTACGGGTCGTCCTGCTGGTCCGGGAGGGCCAATTGGGCCAGGTAAACCTGTATCTCCTGGTGCACCTGCTTCGCCTTGTTTTCCTTGTTCACCATCTTTACCTGGTTCCCCCTTTAAACCAGTAAGACCTGGTTCTCCTGGTGGTCCCGGAAAACCTGGAGGTCCGGCTGATCCTTTACTACCTTCTGGTCCTATTGGTCCTCTAGGCCCAGGTGGTCCTTGTAATCCGACTTTTCCTTCTTCGCCTTTTTGACCTTGAGGCCCTGTTTCACCCTAAGAGTTTTAGTTTTTTAGTTATAAATAATTATTACGGTATTTCTATTATAAATATAATTTCAATTCGATTCTATAGAAAGTTAATCATAAATCCCGTGAGTTCTTGATAACCAAGCTCAGATATAATTGTTTAGCATTTAATTTAAAAGCTCCGTAATGACACTACAAGTTACATATTGACAAACTTACAGGTCTGCCGTCTTTTCCAGGAGGACCTATTGGACCAGGTGGTCCATCGTCGCCTTTAGGTCCTTGCAATCCCTCCGGACCTCGTGGTCCTGGTAACCCTTCTGCGCCTTTTGGACCTCGTTCACCTTGTTCACCAGGTGTACCAGCAGGACCAGGGGGACCCCTCTGTCCGAAATCTCCAATTTCTCCTTTTTGACCTGGGGGACCCGGCAGTCCTTGTGGCCCGGCTGGTCCTGCCGGACCTGGCAATCCATTAGGGCCATCTTCTCCCTTAGAACCTTGTCGTCCCATTTCTCCTGGGGGTCCTTTTTCTCCTGGTGGTCCCACTGGTCCTATTTCACCTCGAATACCTTGAGGGCCTGGGCTTCCTACTGGTCCCTAAATTTGAATAATGTAAGTTACAATCGTACCGTCAAACAACTTAAATAAAATAGTAAATAAAATTTACGTTTGCTTAACCAGAAAAGCTTAGTGAAGAAATTTATTTATCGTAAGATTACCGGTTCTCCTTGAGCTCCTTTGAAACCCTTTTCTCCTGGTGGTCCAATATCTCCCTTGTCTCCATCTTCACCAGGTGGTCCAACAGGTCCTGGAGCTCCTGGTAATCCTCTTTGGCCCGGAAGTCCATCTCTTCCACTTACTCCCGGAGGCCCTGCTTCGCCACGTTCTCCTTTAGCTCCTCCAGCTCCAGGTGGCCCAGGTGGGCCTCTTCTTCCTTCAGGTCCAGGAGATCCTTCTTTTCCAGGTTCGCCCTGGGCGCCCTTGTCTCCTTGTGGACCAGCTGGGCCAGCTGGCCCTTCATCTCCTTTCAATCCTGGTGGACCCTACCAGAACAATTCGTGACGGTAATAATAGTTTACATATACGGTGTATTATTACTTACCGGTGGACCATTATGGCCCCTTTCACCTGGAAATCCCGGAAGGCCAGTTGGGCCTGATATTCCAGGTTTACCAGGTGGTCCCGGAGGTCCTGGAGCCCCTTCTTTTCCTGCCTCACCGGGAACTCCTGCTTCGCCTGGAATTCCTGGAGGTCCTGGGGTTCCTGGTTCGCCAATAGGCCCTGGTTCTCCAATAGGACCTTGCGGTCCTATAACTCCTGGTTCTCCTGGTTTTCCTGGAGAACCTGCTTCACCCTAATAATAATGATAATTTATTCTCTATATGTTTGAATGATAATTGATAGTGATAATATACAGAAAATAAAAAATCTTACAGGTGGTCCTCTTTCTCCAGGTGGGCCAGGGACACCGTCTTTACCGTGGGATCCTGGAGATCCAGGTGGTCCAGATAATCCCCTAGGCCCTTCTGAACCAGGTGGACCTACTTCTCCAGAAGGACCAGGTGGTCCTGGTTGACCTGTATCACCTTTTGGTCCTTGCAACCCATCCTGTCCACGTTTACCTCTGTAGCCTCTGAAGCCACGTGGTCCTTGTTCACCACGTTCTCCTGGGCTTCCAGGATTACCCTAAAAAGTTAAATATATTTTAATATTTAATAATATTTATAAACAAAATTTACCCTTTCTCCTTTTTCACCCGGTGGCCCAAGTCTACCAGTAGCACCTTTATCACCCTTTTCACCTGTTGATCCTGGATATCCAACAAAACCTTGAATACCTTGTTTACCCTTTTCTCCTGGGGGTCCAGCGGGTCCAGTTTCACCACGAGGACCGTCGAAGCCCTATAATTTATAGAAATATAAAATAAATAATTTAATTTAATAATGTAATGTCTACCTTTGGCCCTTCTGGTCCTTCCAAACCAGGTATTCCTTGTGGTCCTTGAGCTCCTATCTCTCCTTTTAAACCTGGTTCACCCTTTTCTCCTTCTAGTCCCCGGTCGCCTTTGTCCCCCTTTTCACCAGTTGCTCCTCTTTTTCCTTCATCACCTTTTACACCTCTAGCACCAGGAAATCCAATTGATCCTTGATGTCCTGGTAAACCTGGCTCTCCTTTTCTGCCTGGTAATCCAGGTGATCCATTGTTCCCGGGTAAACCTTCAGCTCCTGGCAGTCCTGGAATTCCTGGTTTACCCATAGGTCCCTAGTAATGAATGAGTGTACATAATATAAATATAAATAAAATTATAATTTACTTACCATAATACCCGGAGGTCCTAGTAAACCTTGTGGTCCTGGAGGACCTGGTGCTCCAGATGATCCTGGTTGTCCTGGGGCTCCAGGTTGACCTATTGGACCTGGATGTCCTTTTGAACCAGGAGGTCCTTCACTTCCTGGAATTCCTGGAGGGCCGGGCAAACCTGGAATACCTCTTGGACCAGAAAATCCACGAGGACCCTGTTCTCCAGGAAGGCCCGGCAGTCCTGGAGGACCTTCTTCGCCTTGCATACCGTCGTGACCCGGTAAACCTTGTTCTCCTGGAACACCTCTTTCTCCTCGTTCGCCTTTATCCCCCGGTAATCCAGGCAGACCAATTAAACCTTGTTCTCCTTTATTTCCAGGTGGACCAGTTAATCCTCTCTCGCCATCGCGACCTGGTCTTCCACGTCTACCTTCTCTGCCTGGTAAGCCTTGTGGTCCCATTTCACCACGTGGCCCCTAAAGAAATTGAAAAGCAATCAATTATATTTTGATCGATTCATTTTATCTTACTGGTTCTCCTATTTCTCCTGGTTCTCCTTTGAGACCTTCAGGTCCAGGAGGTCCTTGTGGTCCCGGCACACCTGTTAATCCCATTGGTCCTTCAACTCCTCTCATAGCCATCTTAAACATAGTTGTAAATAGTTGTTTAGTAAATAATAAACTAGATTATATTGACATTTTATATTTACCATATGTTGCGATAACATTTGCCTGAAAGTTTCTGTTTGACTATCTGGACCTTTTTCGTTACCTTGAGTGTTGAGCTAAAAAGTAAGTTTTGTTTTTTACGTTTTCTTATGACAAATACATGTATATGTACCGGAATCATAAACACATGTCCAGGTGGACCAGGTATGCCATCAGTACCACCTAAACCATCTCGTCCTGGCTCTCCCTTAGGTCCTGGTGGACCAGGGGGTCCCGGGGGACCTGGATAACCATGTGGTCCAGAAGGACCTCTATTTGGATAATAGGGTGAAGGAGAATTTCCATACTCTGGTCCAACTGGTGACATATCGTAACCATCAGGCGATTCTGTGTTAGCCTACAAAAGAAATTTAAAGGTTTCAAAATAATTTGCATAACTGATAATTTACCCATTCAGTTTCTGTTAGAATATCAGTTGTGTTGTTGATGGTATTAACTTCTGGTACATCTGTATTACTTTCATAATCGATATCACCTCTAAGTCCACCCATTACATTCTGATCAAAGTCTACAGATTCACTCCCTTCTTGACTGATGTATGTGCCACCTGCTCCTTGGATAAATTTGTTTAATCCCTCGAAATCTATTACAATACAGAATTAGTAAATAATATAGGAATATAAATATGAAAATTACCTATTTCTTCTTCATATCCAGCTTCTCCCCTTCCCGAACTATTCATTGATGCATGATTACGTGTCACTATACTTCCACCTCCTGAACTTCCTTCGCCAATTCCAACATTTGCACCAGCGCCATTAAAATTACCTCCACCTTCCACTTTAATTCCAAGTGTTCCTGCACTACCTCCACCAACTGCCACAGATCCAAAACTAGAACCACTGCTTTCACCTGAAGAGGATCCAACACTGGTTCCACTTTGTGACGAAGAACTGAATTTGACACCCGACTCAGATCCAGAACCGCTATAGTGGCCATTGCTGCCACCGCTAGTAGAACTAGAACTTCTGCTGCTACTACTATAGCTGTAGCCACCACCGCCGCCACTGCTACTGTAATGGTAGGAACTACTGTGGGAAGAACCAGATATACTTCCTGTGCAGTCGGGAGCATGTTTTGTACATAAATTGTATGCCTCGTCTGGAGTAGGGGCGATTTTTAACAGTTGTACGTCACCCTGAAAATGAGTTTTAGTATCGATTACTTTTGATTCTTTAATCAATTTGTAAAATATTATAGACTTGTCCCATAACTATTAAATTCACATAAAGTTATTTAAAATTTATGACCTAATTGAAAAACATTTCCAAAAAAATTAAACAAACTTTAATAACGCGATTAAAAACATTTTTAAAACGTATCCTTTTTCGAATAAGTTTTTATTCTGCAATAAACTTCTTCTTTTTTATTAATCCAAAGTGACGTTTCGTAATTTATACCCACTTTAAGTCCGAAGTAATTAAAAATTGCAATAGTATTTCATTTCTTTTCGAGTTTCAGGTCCTAAGTGAATTATCGCTTTGCACTGTTTTCCGTCGTTCACGACCACGTAAAGTTTAATAACTGGAAGTTTCTTAAACATTTATTTCATTCAGTTTTTGTTTGTCAGTAATAATATTTTTAATACATAGTGCTATATTAAAGTAGATTAAGAATAATTAAGGATTAATGGTTAATCCTCCAACAAGTTTTAAAAGAAAATATATATATATATATATATATATATATATATATATATATATATATATATATATATATATATATATATGTATATATATGTATATGTGATGTTTTTTGTACGATCCAATATACATTTACACTTTATTTAGTTACATTTAATTTTTGTTGATGTCTTGTAAACATATTTACATATACATATATTTTATTCTATTATAAATTAATAGTGTATGAAAATTGAATATAAATTTATCATGTATGTATATGACATGGCACTTACGCATCAAAAACGCAATTACCTCATAATACCCCTCATCAGCTAATTGGAATCCAATATTCATGATTCCTGATGTGCTAAGTTTGGATGTGGATTCCCTGGCCAATGATTTCGTTATCGTATTCGCACAGTCGTATATTAGGGTAACGGAATCACCCTTAAAACTAAAGGCTAATCGATGCCACCTGAAATGAATAGAAATAATGAATGTATCGGGATTCAATTTTTTTATACAAACAAATTAATTTCAATCGCTTATGAACAATGAATCGTTACTTATGACTTCACTTTTAAATTTAATAATTTACTATTTTTAATTAAATTTATTATCCTTTTGAAATGTTTTGAGATATTTAATGTAATGTGAAATATTAAGTAATTAAAATTTTATTCGTCGAAGTTCAGTTCAGTTTAAACGAAATGTCATTAACATTTATTTCTTACCCTTAATATGCCAACAACAAGCAGGAAATACTTAATTAAAAGACTAAGTTGTGACTATTTGTCTTCAAATTAATTTTTAATAAAATTTCGTTTGATTATAATGCTAATTTTAAAGTACGAACAAAAATAAATTCGTTTCTAACCTACCCTATGAATGAACGAAACTATTCAAATATCTTTGTGCCGTACTGATATAAATTAGGGAACAGTATATTATTCCAGAACAATAGATACATTGTAGATTATTTTCTTTGAAGGGACTATAATTAATTAATGTTTGTAATGAAGTAATTTCATGCCAGCCTTCTTAATTTACTGTTACTGTATATACAGGTATGAGTTCAAATATTATGAATTAACTAATTTGATGTAATAACGCTTACTTCGGCAACACAGTTTAATTGAAGGGTCGAGTGCAAGATGGGTAGCGTCACATAATTAAATTCCACAGGCAATAAGAAAACGCAACTTAAAATTCTATTTTTTGTGTTTTCATTTTTAATAAGAACAGAACTTTAACATTATTATTCTCCGGAGGAATGGAATTGTAATGAAAGGTTACTTCTCGGTTTAAATTGGTAGAAATACGAAGAATTATTGACTGTGGCTTATTTCATTGTGTAATCTGTTACAATTACTTTCACATTTCCAACTAAGTCAACAATATGTTTTCATCAGATAAAGCTGCTTCATCCAGAGTATGTTTCATTCAATACCACACTAATCAATAGAAAGATTACTTTATATATCAACTTTTCCAAGGTGTTTGACTTTTGAATACGCTCAACTTTATTTCAGATTTATTCCTTTTTTATTGGCGGCTCTCAATAAGTATAAACTTCTAAAAACCCTTTTATCGTCTTAAACCGATATAATATATGGCTCCGCATTACGCCAAAAACTTTCATAAAAATATTTATTTATTACGGCTCAAGAAGTACTTTGCCCCACAAACTTTTCATAGACTTGATTCGAAATTACGTATGACCCCAATTGAGGTGACTGCAAAGTTCTAGACGAAAACTTATCGCCCCGTTGTTGATTATTCTCAAGTTGAATATTTCGAACGTAGGCCGGCAATGGTCGTAATGATCCGGAAAGAAGGTCGACATCAAAACCGTTTTGTTGCCGTTAACACAACATTTAAGAAACATAATCGCGTCTCCGGCTTATCTTGTAAAGACATCCTAATTAGTTTCCACAAGCGCGGTTTTAAGAAAGGCAAAAGGGCGTGAACTCGATTTGCCGAGGATGTTTGATAAATTATCCAGCTGCTCTTTCGGAAAGGTTGAATTACAGATTAGGTTTGCTTTTTGCCTGGATTGTGTGTGGCTCCAATTTTATCCAATAAAGCCTTCTACAGTAAAAATCGTAAAAACAAAAGGGCAAACCATTTCATTACCCACTAAACAACTGTAAATTCTCTTAATAACTTTATCGTAAGTTACTTACTTTCCATCATCCATTGATAATTCAAAAGGTATGTGGTTTCCTTCAAGAGGCATTTCGTCGGTGTCTTCATAGTAAACGCTGACATCTCTACCGACACTGATCGAAAGTTGTTCGTCCCCTTCTTCACTGTATAGAGTGAACAATGAGTAGATTTGACCTAAACAAAGAAATATTTAAATTATACAAGAGTTCAAAGAAAAACAAGAATGTAAAAACAGACCTGGAGTGGGCCTCGCTACGATCAGTACAGAAAAATTTGTTGGGAACCCTTTTGAAAAATAATCGCCGGTGCTTAAAGATATTTGTGCCCTCTCTCCCAATCTGTAAGCCCATTCGTCTATTTCTGGTTCCCTTCCATTTGATTCGTTAGCGCATCTTCCCAATATTCTGGTCACTCCAGTCGGTTGAGAATACAGCCTCGCCTCAGTTATAAGGTCAACTATTTCATCTGTAACAAATTATTTTTTATTAACACTTGAAATAATCTAAATATGACCTAATTGTTGGTCTATAATTTATTTAATGTTTGGTTGAGACAAAAGCAATTTCCAATAGTCGTTCAAGCCGCACTATTTGTACAACATTTAATGTCATTTTCTATAATATATATTTATTATTATAATTGTACATGTTATTAGGTATAGATATTAGTTCATCGCCCACTGGTTTAACACGAAAATTTATGATGCGACAAAGTTCAATTGCATATACACATCCGAAACCGAAGCTTTTTAATAACATAATTACTGGTGTTAGTAATAAACACGTGTTGTGTTTATGTAAATATCAAACGAGTATACCTACTTATAATTTCAAATACATTTGTAGTTATCAAATTATTTTAATTGCAAACGCAATTACCCGTCCATTGATTATCAGTGTTTGTAATTTATTAATATTTATAATTTGGATTCAATAAAAATTACTACAATAAATAATTTACAACCGTATCATTTAAAATGAGTTGTTTTAATGCAGTCTACTATTATATTGAATTATTATATAAAAATCATTTATATTATAAATTTAAATACAGGAAATGCACATCAATAACTTTGCTAAACTAACATATTTTTCATTTAATTGGGTTACAATTAATTAAATTATTTGACCCAAATAAATTAAGCTATTAAATATGTCCAATTAATGGTCAACAACAATGGCGTTTTTTTCGCTAATTAGTAATATAGTACAAATTAGCAAGTAACATTTAACAGACGCATTTTATGATGATTTGATATATCTAATTCAGTTTATTGTGCCATCTGTTAAAACTATTATGTTGGTGGCAATTATTTCAGCAGGGTGGTCCCACTTTATATTATATCTAAATTTAATACTACATTTATATTTAAATTTATTATAAGAACACACTTTCAACTTCAGTTAAAGATAATAATAAAAAAACTTGCAAAGAAAACTTGGTAGTCAATTCTTTCAAATTCAGACTTCAATTCCACATATGTAGATAAGAGAAAGCTCGCACTTTTCTTATATTCTTACTAAGACTTTTATATACTCGGCTCGTTAATTTATTTATTTGCTTTATTTTGAAAGTTGTAGGTGGAAATCGTTCCTAAATAAGTTGTAAAAGGTTTAGCAGTGAATAAAAATGTGTAGTGTACGTTCTGACAGACAGAATTTGGTATTTCTTGCAAACTTTTATATTATATTTATGATATGCAATACTTTTTAGCATTTTTATTATTTACCCATGTATAAAAATGCAATGCATGTATGTGATAGTTGCTGGCAGTTAAAATATTTATCCGTATATAAACGTGCACTTTCACATAATAAAAAATGGTTCACATCATTAAAATATGACAAAGCCATAAACAATTTCTTTAATTTAAGATGATACTGAGTGATTTAATACACGTAGACAACATAAATAATTATAAGCAACAGAAATGTATCTCAAAATTCTCAAAGAACAATATACCATTATCCGTCCAGATATTTAATTTAAATGTTAAATGTTCAATGTATAAGATACTTTTAAATTACATTTTTATTATTACAGGACAATGTAGCTAGACTTTCTGAATGCGAATAATCGTTAACTGAAAAGCTAGTCATCCATTAAGTTGCAACGTAAAATTGTTTTCTTTTTCAGACGATTGGCAACTAACAGAACAGCTTGGACGTGTTGTATTTAATCTACAAATGTCTAATAGTTCGCTTCACCTCTTTTATGTGTGTCATCAGACAACAAAGATTTTCCTTCTTTTCAAAATTAAAGTGACCTTTCGTTAAACTTACAATTTATTAACCGAAATTGCCTGAACGAACGAAGTACTTTAAGGTACATTACACATTTTTCACTCCAAATACTCGATAACCTTTTCTCGTTTTGTTTTTGTGTCGAACTTTCTGTTCAACGTCTATGTTGAATTCATTCTATTGTAAAATTCTTGTGTAATTTCCTGTAAAAGAATGAATTAAAATATATAAATTAAATAATGAAATTAATTTTCATCATTTACTCAATGGCCGTATCGATTTATTTTACGTCTAAGGTATAAAATGTTATTTAATAAAACAGTACTTAAATCATTCATGCCCTGTAAAGGATAAATGGAGCCTTTAATTAAAAGGACCCCTAAGTCTCGAGATATTACATCTGAAAAAAGACGCTACTTCAAAAGTTCCATCATTCCTAAGTTGTTATTCAGTAGTAAGTATTTGGATAAACTTCCATAAGCTTTTACTTTTTTCTGTCTTAATTTGAATTATTCACTTCTTCTGTTTACATGCAGTAATTTTACTAATGAAAATTTGCCTTCTAAACGTTAAACTAAAAATAAATTACATACCACTTTGCGATGCAGTTTCCTCAATCAACGGCACTAATACAATAAACACACATATTAAGACTTCAGCCTTAATTCTAGTCCGAACGCACATGATTAGTTGTCCATCCGGATATCACAGCACTTCTGGCCTAGACTTCAGCATCCAAATTGTATTTCCTGTATGCAAAAACGTTTTAATTAATTTAACACATCTCAAATTAATCATTCTTGAAGTTATATGTTAATTATATACTTTTCGAGGCGATTACTTTTTATTTCAGATAATTTTCCCTTTTTTCTAATTTTAATGTGAGATCTTTTATGTAACCCTAAATTTCCAAATGTGAATATTATTAAGTATTACACTTCAAGCGTTTAATATTAATTATTGACATCAGCACAATAAATTGAAGGAATAGGATTTATTAGGGTGCAGATGTGATGTAATAAATGTATGCTAAATGAGCTCAGGCATGTGTTATTCTAATTGCATTCACTGTAAAACACATAAATCATAATGAATTCATCTTACGCATATTCAGGAGCGTAATATTTATACATACATACACACAATTACAGAGGTTTTATTTTTAGACATTTGGGTTTCATCGAATATATTTGAATTAAACTGTGTGTGTGTGGAAAATTAATTAGCATGATAATAGAGATTACGTAAAAAATTGGAACTTTTCTTAATGAATGGAATTTGATGAATGATGATTTTTGAAATCTGAAAAGATCAGCGCCTAATGACTTAAAAAATTTAAAGTAATTTTTACTTGCATTGAGTTTTTATTTATTATGTCTTAACTTTATACTATAAACTTTATAGTAAACTTTCTTGTTTCTTTGAAAAGTTTTCAGACTAAATTCTAATTTAAACTTGCATAAATAAGAAAAAAAAAGTTAAATGTATTTCTGACTCTGAACTGGATATTAATTATTATTTTACGCACAATTATGGTTATTTTCCTTAAAAATATTTATTTATGGCTGTTCATTTTTTACAATTGATTAATGTCGTACCCGATAAAACGGTCCATTAAATATACAAATTCGGTTAAATAAGAAATGAAATATTACAATTGTGTTTTGTATAAAAAGCTAATTAGAAATTGTTCTTATCTTCTCCTGCGTTTACAGGGTAATAACATAAATCTGAAAATTGATGTCGTTCTCGTTCACTTAGATTTCTATTTTTTGCATTAAGTGAATTCTAAAATTTTAAATTTCCGCTATTTGTCACGTAATTTATTCATTAAGAAACATTTGGTGGCACATAAAAGTTTGAGAAAGGCAACGTTCTGTTGCACTGCCAAGGGCAAAATAAAAAGTAATTATTTAGCAAGCAAATTTATTCCTTAACAAAATTAAAAACGTGAAATGTGTGTCGTATTGTTTTACTTTTTCGCATTTGTTTGTATTGAGAAGTTTTTCATTTTAATGAGAATAAATGCCAGTTAAAGAGGTAATTTAAAGTTCCGCTGCGTCTTAAAACGTTTCTGCCCTTTACTACTTGAATATAATAATTAAGATTTTTCTCGGGCCGACATAATTAGGTTTGTACATGTAAATAAGGTAATTGGCCTTTGTCGAAATTAATTATTGTTTTTTTAAGCGTTTCAAGTGTGGAGACAGACTCATGTCAAACTAATTTGATTGTCTTGTTTTAAAATTTAATTTTAATGTATATATTTTGATATATTAATATATATGTATGTAATGTGTTTTTTTCATCTCCTCGAAATAATAATAATAAAAGTGTTTCATAAATTGAAATTCACTGCATAATTTAATTAGGAGATTTAAAAAATTTTAAAAATATGTTTGTATTAATTAAATCAATATTTTTATATTAAACATTTTACAAATAACATTAAAAATGATCAATTAATACTACTAACTAATAAAATTACCTTTTAAAAAATATATAACGTATTGTTAAGTGTCACTTAAAGTCGATAAGCCATTAGTTCTTGTTTGGAGCACTCGCGAGCCGCGTCGACGCGGTCTAATCACGCACTGATCATAGTTAACACAAATCGTCCAGGAAATAAAAGACATTGAGATGATGTTGGCACATGTTAGATTCAAATACGCATTTTAAATTAATCAAAGTTAGCTTGTTTAATTCATTTGAGATTTGTTACATGGGCGGAGTTTTGGTTGTGGGTCAGATGATTTAGCTGGTATTCAATGTCGTCTATATTCTTAATTTGTGCACCATTGACAAAAATACCATCTAAAATATTTGGATAATTTGTAAAAATAATACTATACTGAATTTGAGAACACTTAGAACATGTCCAATAATGAAGAAATTCTAAATAAAACTTTTTTAAAAAATTACTCCTGAAGAAAATACAGTCTTTTAAAGTTAAATATCAAAAATTGTTTCTTTTTCATATGTCTAAATTTGGTATCCTATAATTCAATTATTGTTACAGTGGCGTGGTTCTCTTCTTTTTCTCGCTCTATTTTCTACGCCACCGAATATTTTTTTAAACTATTAAGTTTTCCACATTCTCTGCACAATTTGGAAGAAAAAAATATGAAATATCTTAAAAATGAATGTGATAATCTATATTAATCAAGAGTACCTTTCTTATCTTAAACTATGCAAAAAATATGAAAGACTTAATAGTTTTAAAAAATATTCAGTCGCGTGGAAAATAAGACGGGAAAAAGAGGAACACCACCCTATATAATAAAAAAATAAATTTTGAAATTTAAATTTAATAGGCTGTATTTTGTTTAGAAGAAAATAAATATTTAGCTCATGTAACTGCTTTCAAATTTTGACCACCTATTTTAGAAAAGGCATGTATTTTATTTGATGCATGTCTATTTTCATTTCTTTTAAAAAAATTATTCCTTAAAAATTATTATCATTTTTGAAAAATTTAATTTATAAATATTTTTTAATAAATCATATTTCGAATGTGTTGGAGAGAGTCTGTTTTCAAAGAACAGGTATTGTTAAAAGATGTGGTAATTCTTAATTCATTCCCATAAGTTTTAAGTTAATTTTTTTTACATGAAAGATTTTTTATATTATTTAATGTTTTTAGGTCATACCCCAAAAAATAAATTCTATTTATAAGTTTGTGTTTCAACGATGCTGGTTGCATTAATAGGCAAAAGATGTCAACAAACTCGGATCGTTGAGCATTGCGACTCAATTACGTAAGCCACCACCATCGCTAGATCACTAATTCGTTGGTTACTGCATTTAGTCAAACCTATTTCCCATATGGAAAGGCGTATGTTAACACTTTAAACACATGTCAGTGCGGATATATTAATGTTATTATGGTTAAAGTTATGCAAATCTTGAAGATTAAGTGCCAAAAAATACAAATTAGTCAATGTCTAAAACTACATTGATACAGTTTTTAAATATTATCATTAAGGAAATATTTATCTATATAGTTGCACTTTAAATTATATCTGTATATCTGTATCTGTATATTAGTCTCTTAACTTGTCTGAGGAAATAAATCAATTTTAATACTTGAAAACCACCTTGATGTCATAAACTATAAATTGCTGATTTGTCTAAAAACTTTAGAGATAAAATTTTCATATAAAAATTGCATTTTAAATGGTACAGATAATGATTACTTCTAGCTATAAGGTAATATTTTTGTTTTAAGTCTTCAAAGTTCGCATGACTTTGTAAACTTCATAAAATCTTGAATATTCTAATTTAACTACCCGTCCTTACATATTAAAACCTAATACGGAAAATTCAAATACTCTCCTAGCAAGGAAGTACGTTGCTGGAAAATATTTGTTTTCAAGTACTTTATATGTAAATGAAAATAGGGAGTGGTGTTAGTTGAACGGGCTAATTTACAAAGTCAATAAAATCTTCGATGTATTTAACTTCGACAAATTAAATTCGAAATGTGTATTTTTCCAAAGCACTTAATTTCACGGTTAAACCAAATGTTATTTTGAGTGTCCCACCCTGTCGTCAACAAGTAGACTTTTAATGTCGTGTTTGGAACATGTATTCTCACTGATTACAAGTTTCGTATATTACAAGCCACAAAGACCGTTTAATATTGTTCAACTAGGTGTAATAAAGGCAAAAGCTGGACCATTTACAAAATAGTATCAAACGAAACATGATCTTGAAATGGTAAATTAAATGGCCAGCTAAACTCTAAACATTTTAATGACTTGATTGAAGGTAGTTGTATGTGAATGCTATTGGAGAAGTCACAGTTACAATGTTTATATTAATTTATTGTATATCAAAGTGTTTCCTAATAAAATTTAATTTGAATAATATATTAAACAGGAAAAAGTAGTGGATTTGTTGTTTATTGTGCTTATTAAGTTCTACTACTATTCACAAGATATTTGTTAAAAAAGGATGAACGTCGGATGATGACTCGTTTGTTGGCCAATATCAATGGGCATGTTCAATATCGTTTTAAGCAGCCATATCCTCTTTGCAAACAGTCCTTTGACATTTTCAATGTCGTCAAATCATCAATACTGATTTTAAAAAAGCCGTTTGTTTGGCATTCTAAATATACGAAGAAGTTACACAATACTCAAAGGAAAATCTAAATTAATGAGTTATGTGTGATTTGAAATTAATTTGAATGCACTTTAAGGTTAGTCAAATAGTCGAATTTAAATTCATACTAGATTTTAGCGTTAATCGAGTTTGAACATTATATACTAAAGTTCAATGAAATATAAACAGAAATTAAACATCTCTAACAAGTGCACCGTACATTAATCCGTTATACAACGTTGGTTGTATAATTCAAACACTTTGCGTGCTCCAATTGCAGAGTCAATTAAAACTATAAAGTTAATTTATATTAATTTAGCGAAATAATATGTGACGTCATAAGCACGGATGTACATAAGTTTTCAATAAAATTTTAAGAAAATACCAAATAATAATTATATAATGTATTGAGCTTTTGAACTTCTAAAGAAATCAGGTTGATTGATTGAAGTCGGATTACATCAATACATCAATTTTGAGTATATAGATTAATGTGATATATTATTAGTGCAATAACTTCTAGGATAATATCGTTTATGATGGACGTATTGTCATATTAATATCTTAGGATATGACATATTAAATTTTACGGATATTCCAATATAAATAAATATAAATTAAAATTAAAAAAAAGCAATATTCTAGAGTTAAACTTATTTGTTTAAAAGTCAAATAATGGACATCTAAGAGTATTTCTTTTAATATTCAACCAATATAAAACTTATATGTACTTGGGGTTGTTATTTATTTTAACCCTAAGCATTTCTACTTTTATTGGTTTTTCAAGTTCTTATTTTCCCTTTTATAATATTATCCCTGATTCTATCAGTGCTATTCTATACATTCCCTAACAATAAATACGTCGTCGATCTCATGTTAATAAACACATGGTTACGTCATTTTATTAGTGGTGTTATGGTCAAGTCGTATAAAAATTGAAAATATTTTATATAGGTATGTTCTGGTGTCATAAAGTACCCAGTAAAATCGATATGCCTAATATTAAAAATAATGGACTTTTAGATATAGATTTTCTCTTTACGCGAGAAAACTAATAAAAAGTTTAATTTCCTATAAAATTCAATAAATTTATTAAATATAGATTCTTGTTTCAAAACTAAATAAAAATAGACCGTATAATATAAACTATCTCAATATAGACATTGTAAAAAATTACAAAATCTTCAAATATGATAATAATTTTAAGGTGGACGTATGAGGTCTCTATTAATAATAATAATAATTTTTAATTCAACTGTTTACAACTTAAATAGAAAAAGAAATACATAAATTTTTAAAAATTGTAATTTGTAATTAATATAATCAGTAACACCTAGATTCAGTGGTTCAATTTAAACTGTGTAAAATTTCTGTGTGTGTATTTCTATAAGGTAGATAAAGCTCATAATTCATTTCACTTTTGCTGTGTTTAAAGGAATCTTTTATTCTTTTCAAATTTGATTAGCAGGTAGGTGTGCATATTTTAGTCGTCTAAGTAACTTTGGTAGAGAATGGTTTATTGGCTTAAGGGACACAGTGGTTTCAATTGTTGAATTTGAGAATGAGATGAATCAAAGGAGTGGCACAATGGGTTAGAATGTTTTAAGATGTCGAGCAACAAACGAACGTCATGCTTTAAAATTTTATCCTCGTAAGATGACTTTGTGACCAGATTTATGAAAAAAAGAAGGCTTCATAACAAATGAAATATTTATTCTATCGCCCCCATTGTAACATCGTTGACAAACATTGGTGTAGATTACGGAAAGACAGCCTTCAATGAGTAGGTGTGAGAAAGCACCGTGGAGGAAGGCGAAATACCAAATTTTTTGTGTTGTAAACAGCAGAAGTTATGGTTTGGGATGCTATTGAGCACGGTCACTTTTCACAATTTTTATTAAAGGTAATTTTAAAGTCTAAAGTAAGACATCCAAGAAATTGTGGAACCCCTTCTTGCTGCCTCACGTTAGGATAATCTAATAGTCAGTTTTCCGACAGGATAATGTTCCACCTCATATTGGGAGGGTGTTGTCGTGGACAGCCAGATCTGCGAGCTTTTCACCGATTGAACAATTGTGGGGTATCATAGATGAACAGGAGTTCAGTTCTGTCTCCGCTGACTAACCTTTACCGTCATGTAGAGTTGGCACTTCAGATAGAGTTCAATTGATTCAATTCATTATTGGTTTAAAAAAATATACTGATCAATATATTAAAAATTTTTATTTGAATTTTTAACCATTCACAAATTGCACATCAAAATTTAATGAAATCTGACCACTGAAATACTCGTATTTTTTATAATTTGTATTAGAGATTTGTGTTCACGGTTTACATATCACCATCCAACTTTAAAAATTTAAAGGAAAAAATGAGAAAATCAGTAAATTATTACAAATATTTTTATAATTACCCACGTGCTACAAATTAAAATAAATTACATTGGTTAGTCGATCGAGGCTCGTGTAATAAAAAGCATGAAGCAACGTTTTACATTGACAAAAGAAAGCAAAGTCGCATCCCCTTTTGAGTTTAATCAAACCATTCTAATTCAATCATTTCAGGCTGACACGCGCGTTCCATAAAGCCGTTTCCCCGACGCTTTAGCTACGCTGTCAAATGTCCTGTAACTTATATGTGCATTCATTAAACACACCTTATGACGTTGATCAATAATTTATATAGTTCAATTAAATAAAGACATGAGGTCGGTAGACACGACAGGTGTTTGCAAGGAATGTCGTTGTGGGTGTTTGTTCGTTCTGATATTAAATTAGTTAATTCACATCCTTTAGGAAATTGAGAGGAATTAGTTTAACAGCATCAAATAATTTTAACTAGAGAATTTCAATTAAATGGTTTATGGGATTTTTAAAAGCTAATCTAATTTTAATTAATTAAATATCTTCTATCCGAAATTTATGTTGATAATCATTAAAATGTTTTTATATTACCATACATTTATATTCTTAGCTCGAGCAGGAACAGAGAATCTGATTAAAATTTACTGCATCAAACTTTGTTTGGAAAACAAATATACTTCCAAAACATGTCCATAGTGTTTATACGTACTTTAAAATTAGCTTTTATAATGATAAATAAGACAAGAATAGTTACTTCCAAAAAATTATCTCATTTCCCTCGTCTAAAAAAATGATTAATATATTAATTTTGTTCGGTTTAAACATAAAATAATTGGATGACCATTTAGCATGCTTAGACAAAAAAATAACACACGTGTAATAAAAGTAAACGAAAAATGTTGTAGGAAGAAAATGGACACATACCTTTTATGCTGTCTCCCTGTAATAAATATACCTACGTGTCAACGGGCAACTTGTTCTTATATTTGCTTTCGTGGACGCATATTGTTTTACTATAAAATAGATATCTTCCAAATTATTTAAAATGCTTACCTGATCAAAATTAATTGTGGAAGAATAAATACAATGAAATTGATCTGCTATTTTAAATACTCTCTATTTATTAATTCACAGAATACATCAATATTACAGTGAGAAAATTATAACATTTAATAGATACAGAATTGTATATTTTACATAACACAAATTAAACATACACAGGCGTACATATTTTTGTTTATTGCATAAGATATATTTTACATTAAATTATATTTTAGATTCACACAGTCTTTTATATAGACGATTTTCGGACGTTCCGTTTTAGATCATCGTGAAAGGTGTAAAAAATTAGAGCCGTTTTAGAAAACATTAGGCCTAATTGATCTAAACAATTTACCAAATGTTGATTCGAATTTGTTATGATAATTTTGAAGTATAACTTATTTCTGTATTTTATTTGAAGTATAATTTTAAGTAACTAAAATACTTTTACTGTTATTTTAAAACGTGTTTTTTTAAACATAATTTAAGTACGAATATTGATAAGGATAGTGAAAAATTATTAAAATATTTAGTAAGTAATTGTCATATTTATTATGTGATTGGTACTAAGTAAGTTTTCATTATTTTATCAATCTGAAATATTTATAAATAATATGATCTAAAATAAAAATAATAATAATTAAAAAATTACGAAAATTTCAATTTCGAAATAGGGTTAATTCATTGTCCTTTTACAATATTAATGTTTCAGTCATATTTACTTATATCAGAGTAAATATAAAATTTATCGTACATACTCTGGAAGATTTGTGTGTGATGATTTGGAAATGAATATAAACTAAATTATTAGTATGCTTGATTGATATATTTTTTGAAATTAAAGAAAGTAATTATTAATTATTTATTATAATAAGTGGAACAAATTTATATCTAATCTATGAGGTAAATGTACTATACATATAAGTTTAATTTAGTAATTTTAAGATGCATATGTAATAGTTATATAGTTAAATAGGTATTACTAAACTAGAAGATACTTTCACAATGTTCTAAATAACTCGAGTCGCCATTATCGCTGTTGTCTTTGTATTTTATTTTAAATAATTCTTTCGTAGCATCAATTTTAGCCCCACCTCAGCGGCTGTCCCAGCATTTTACTTCTTACTTGATTGTTGATCCCCTCGACCTCCGGATAGTAGGCTTTGCTCCTGATGGGGGTCCGTTCTTTTCCGATGTCGTCGATGAACTTCCAGCGGGAGAACATGGACAGGGCACGTTTGCTGTTCGGCGGACCTCGCTGAATTATGTTGTAATCCTCGTCTGTAATGGAAACACTGGCATTAAATCGGGATTACGGGAACGGTGACGTTGTTAAAAACATTAATCTTACATACCCACTATTTTATTTTGATTTTAATTTTTAAATGGCAATTTTTTTATAATGTCAAATTGTATGTTGTATTTATAGTTCCATGGATGATTAAATGATGACCTTATTAATTTATTTGAAATATTTTACCATCAAGGCACAAACAATAAATAATTCGACTTACTTTTAATGGCTATATGAACCAATTAGACAGTATTGAATACTAAATTGGAAATTAATAATCACTTTGTCTAAATTGATTTGTAATAAGAGCTTTAAGATGTTGAATATTTTATTTTGCTTTCCCTATAACTGTTTTATTTAATCAATAGATACAACATTATTAAAATATTTTCATTATTCAAACTTAAAAGGTGTTCAATTATATTGCCAAGTTAACTTACCTATTAAAATATATATTTACATATAATTAATATATTATGAAATAAACAGCGATGTTAAAAAATATTTCAGAAATTTGTAAAAGAAGGAAATGTTTAAATTATTTAGTTAAATTTTTTGCATTTAAAAAGGAAAAATGTAAGTGGAAAAACTAAGTATTCTGTACAAGAGTTCCATTTTAAAAAACAAAGTTAATCTGGGTCACCAAGAAGTGAATTGGGAGTGTATATTATATCTAATATAATAAATTTATATACAATATAATATTAATATATTGTATATAATGGTGAATGTGCCAGTTTTAATTGTATAATAAAAAATAAAAATATTAAATAGAAATTGTTTGCCTAGGCAATTATTTTACTTTCAGTGGTCAATAAATTCAATTTTCAGGATTTAATTAAATTTTTTACGGGGTACAATAACAGGCAAAAGAAAATATAAGGCATCTTCTTTGTGTTTTTGTGATTACAAATTAACCTGAATTTTTGCTATATAATGGTAATGGGTCATTTTTGATATTGAACTTTCATACAGTTTTTCCAATAAATTGTTTGCATTAGTAATAATGAATTTATTCCGTATGTTATTGTGCACTAAAATATTGTTCAAGTTATATCTGGAAAATCAATTAAACCCATTAAAACCATGTTCCTACGAACACTACAATGTCATTATCTTTAGCGTACTAAAATTACCCTATAAAATTAATACAATATAACAACGATAGTGAGTTCTAGTACATTAATCAAACTGCTTTACTGTTAAATGATACATAAAATTGAATACGTCGGTCCTTATAATAATTACTATTTAAATTAATGTTATAATTTTGGGTTAATTTTTGATTTTATATAAAAAAACTATATCTATTAACGTTTTTGTTATTGATTATCATACTCCACTAAAATTGATGCTCAAATTTTTATTAGTTTTGAATTGGTTTTATAAAATAATTTTAGTGGTCTATTAATCTTTTGACGTGAAAAGTGTGTTATTTTGCTATTTCGTTTATAATAACTCAACCTTATTTCACATCATAATAGTATATATAGTATACAGTGATATATTAAACTGTCTTTCAACTTTTGTGAAAAATAACTTTTATTGTTATATGCTAGATTTCGTAAATAATGATTACACCGACTCAAATCTAAAATAACACTTATTATTACTTCTATGATCTAGTCATTTGACATAATCCGACTAAATTCGACATTTTGGCATTAATAACCTTATTAATTAATTATAATACGTACGATATTTATTAATATCCCGATTTTATTCCTGATTGAAGTAAAACTTCTGTCATGATGCCATCCTGATGACAGACTGCCTTTGCACAAAGCATATACATACTAAATTAATAACAGTCTCAAGTTTGAGAAATTCGCGATTATGTTACGGAAGGATGTGTGCCACTTGTTAAGGCCCCCTGTTATTAATGTAAATGTATAATGATACGGCTCTGTTAGCTAATGTAACATACATACAGCACATTTAACATTCAGGTCTTGTCTATACCAACACCAATTAAAATATTTGCCAAATTTTAATAAAGAACAAAGCATATTTGTGCAAGTGAATTAACAAACTGAGATTACAGGCGAAGTTGAATAGCAACAGTTACTGAAAATAAGTAAGTAACCGCGTTTCTTGTGATGCCACACCGCAGAGAGCAGAGAATGCGTAAATATAATTTATAATCTCGAACCACTTGAAAGTCTAAGCGGACGGAAATTTGCTTTGGAATCGCTGTGAGGAGTACATTTTCGATAATAGCTTGTAAAAGCTCAAAAAAACGTGGACGCGTCTGTTTGACGAAACTAGTATTTACTTGTGTAATACGGTGCGGCAACAGTATATTTTGTGATGCCTTTGAAATGTTCAAAATGTAATTAGAAAAAGTCATTTAGAATAGTACCGAATATGGAACAGAATATGTAGTTACATTTTGTCAGATAAGTTGTGAATCACCCTATATAGAGTTAAAATATAATATAAATATTTAAACCAGTTTGAATGTAAGTATATATTTAATTAACTAAATTAAAGAAAATTTTAAATAAATGATAAACAATGAACGGTAACAATAGATGAGTTCATATTTTTATTGAATTAAGTGAAAAACATTAAGCGCGTTCATAAAAAATATATTGTTTGACACAATGTAGTTAGAAAGTAAATAAATTAATTTAAAATGTCAATAATAAAAAAAGTAAATTAAAATTTATATTTAATTTAATATTAAAATAATTAAATATTGAACAGAAAATTAATTACCAATATACTTAAACTTATTCCGCATAAAATAATAAGAGTAGTAATATGAAATTAAAATTAATAAAATATACAAATTTGATATGACATGATATTTAATTTTATGATCAAAATTAAATATGGAAGAGAAAATTAATTACCAATGTGATTAAACATATATGTAATAATAGAAATATGAATTTAAAATTAATAATATATGCACATTTGATATGATTATCTAACATATTAAATTTAATTTAATTTATATTTTAAAAAATATTAATATTAATTATGTTTAACTGTATTTATATAGTACTAACATTTTAATAATAGGAGTAAAATTAAAAAGTGGATTTTGCAGAGATTCTTTTGGTTTGATTTAATTAAAACTTTGAGGGGATCTTCCAATTTAATACCACCAGTATTCTTATTTTATATATAATTTAAGAATGTCGCTGCTACAGGCTCCAAAAAAGATTTATGTGATTATTTAATAAACATAATTAAATTTCTTAAAATATGGTTAATAAAAATAAATTAAAAGTTTTCGATTGTCTCGTCTCTACGAAAGTATATATTAGTATTGAATTATTGAATAAAATCAATTTGTCATATAAATTGTATAAAATATGACCATAATAACAGAAATATGTAATATTTTTATCTGTATACGAGTTTATTTGACAAAAGGAGATCGTGTGTGCGGTTACATCCCCGGAGAATTTCGGCTTACCACCTAATGGTCGCCTTTGTGACCTTCGAGTCAGTAAAGTCACAACAAATGAGAGATATTAAATATGTTTCTGTGTATCTTGACTCATTTTGTAACCACGTGCTTCAGTTCGATTTGTTAAAGTGAATTCGAATTTGAGGTATCTGCAGACAATTCTGTTTAATTGTAGTTTTAATTGAGCATGGAGTTATACACGCATATTTCGTTCAAATAATTTTGTGAATGTGCTGATTCACCTGTAATAATGTAAACATAAAAAATAAAAACATGTAGTCTTTGTTTTAATATTAATATTTACCATATTGCCCAGATTAATAACATTTGATATAGGCATACTTTATGACCTTTAATCGCTTTAGTACCATAGATTAAAATCATATTTGTTTTATACTATTAAATTGATATTTCTTATCATTGAACAATATTAGTCTTAAATCCCACTTTACAACGTCAATTTTCATTTTACATAGTAAAGCATTAATAAAACATTATTAGCTGCCTCTCGTAAAAACCATTTCATATCAAAATAAGGAATTAGTCGGTTTTATGCTTATTGAAATTGAATACAAAACATCAGTGAGGGTTGGCAAATTTAATGATACTGTCTTTAATGCCAGTTTAATAACATGCGTAAACCTTCATTATTAGTATAGCCTTAAAACAGCAAGAGTTTCTTGTTTCAAATTGAAATTGTATTAGTTATTTTCGATTAGAAGTACTAATAAAATTCATTAGTAACCTTAGTTGATATCAAACATTTGTATTCTTTTGAATTACTTAGGAAAGAATAATTAATTTCAAATACTGTTAAAATAAGTAAGTAATTTTAAAAGCATAGAAATGTTTGTTATTAAGTAAGGTTACTAACGTGTAACTTTACTTAATAACAAATTGTAATGTTAAAGAAGTAAATTTTTCCAGCCCTAATATTTCTTGTTTGGTAGCCAGGTTCCTTTCCCAGTATTTTAAAATGTAATCAAAAATATATTGTGACACCAATACTTCTCTTATAATATAATCAATATTCAATATCGTACAAATTTGTAAATAAAATTAAAACAAATGTGTTACATATACATTTTTATTTCAAATAGAAACTTTATTTTTATAATTTCTACGTTTATATCGTATTTTTATGTATATCTTTATCTCCGTAGCATAAACTTTTTCCGAATATAAGTATATATTACTTCAAACTGAATTGTTGTGATGAGTTCATTTAAATTTGTAAAATGTTTATGTATAATTTAGTTAAAAGAGTTAATATCTGAAACTTGGGTCGGGCAAAACAAAACATCGATGCTGTTAAGAGCAGAGCTGATTTCTTCAATATATGAAAACAAATTGGTGTATAATATATCCCTATTCACAAATCAGTCGAAGTGGGTCTACGCCAGAAGAATTGAAGCATCCTCAGAGCATAATTGAACCGCCATCATGTTTCACATAGATTATAACAAAGTTTTTGTGTAGTTTTGCACCTGTAGGATTTTTAATATAAGCAGACCTCCATTTTTTATAAATTAAATTTAGACTCATCACTAAAAACTAATCGTCCCCACTGTTCTCATTCAATGAATGTAATACTAAGCAAATAAAAATTGGTATTTTACATTTTAAGGGCTTTTTCGTAGGTTAAAGGAACTCTCATCCACTAAACTTCTTTTTGCAGCCTTTGACTTTCAGAAAGTTCCATTTTCTTAAGGTTATCTTTAATTTCAGTTGATGATATGGTTGGATTGATCTTTACATTCGAATTATCCAATTATTTATTTTCTTTCTAGTTTTTCAAACTCAAGACAAGTTTTTTCGTAGCTGCCACTTGACCAGTTTCTCTAAATTTTTAATAATACGGGAAACCCGTAAACTCTTGTCATCTCTTCTTGTTTTCCTTGGTCCTGGTAACTCTGAATTATATTTTTTCTGACAGTGTCCAATGATTAAATAATTATAATAAGGAAAAGGCCGCTAGTAAATAATAAATTTACAAAGAGCAATGGAAGTCTATAAAGTAAAAAAAAGTATTGTGTTCATTGTAAACTAAAAATGTACAAGGTTTTTTAAAGAATAAAATTAGGCTGATCAGTTGCATAGTGGATTCCTATATTTTAATAATTGTGACCACTACTATAATCGATTTTAATGAGTAATCTGATGCTGGTATTTTGTCTTCAATTCAATTCAACCTTCTACTAAATATTTTTAAATAAATTTTTACTTGTGAAATACCAATTATGCATTCTACTGAACATAAAATGCACGTTTATAAATAACTGCGATGTATGAGTAAAAAGAAAAAAATCAACGAGCAAAATCGCATTGATATTGTGCTTATCTACGTCACTGATTTTCTATGCAATACATATCGCATTCGGCGAATAACGATATGGCGTAACTAATGGATGAATCTTTTCACCATTACATCATCCTCTATCACGTTCAAGCTCAAATTGTCATCTAGAATGTAAATGTTTAAATCCGGTAAAATTAATTTGTTCGGGAAACAAAATTGCGACTGAACAACATTTTAATTTATTTTCGCGAGTGTATCGTAAATCTTCAAACAAAACATCAAATAACCGCTGTCAGTCAATCAATCATGGTTTGTTTACATTTTAATACATTTAAATAACCGTCAAAGGAAACACACCGACTAAATTCCACATACTCAGAGATCGAAGCCTCACAACTTACTGATACAAGCAATTTAAAAAGCATATTCGTTCCCGTTTGAACGTGTGATTGGTTTTCGTACGTTCTTTATGCAGTGTGACGAAGAATGTTGTAATGTAGGTCGTCTTTAGGTAGTAAGTCAGTTTATATCAGAAAGCTCAAAATTCAAAACACAATAGTAGCAAGTGTTCACTCTGTTATTCAAAACTTGAATAATACCTTAGAAGGACTTTGATGTAAATTGTTTCGAGACAAGTTATGGATATCCACTAAATGTTCCAGACTGACTGTGGTAGAAGTGTATAATTAAATGATTTATATATTATCATCATCAAATGTATGAAATTAGAAATCCTCCTTTTGTATTCTCAAAACTTTCGTCTATTAATATTTATTACCAAAGTTACATTAAACAAACAATATGATCATTTAAATTTATCCACATTACATATAGAAAAACTGAGACATTTACTTTTAATTACACGTAGTTCAAAGTAAGTTTTAAGCATATTGAGTCCCAACATTAATTTTTTTTTTATTTCAATTTGTAATCCACCCTTTGCTGTACCTTAAATAATATATAATTTAAAGTGCTATTCAATAATTTAAAGAAATACTAAATAATCAGAGACACATATCGATTAAATGCAAAGGTGGGTACAAAGCAGTTCATCAATTAATCGTTAATTAACGAAGTTCATATTTTGGTTAACGATTTAACTTTTAAGTAAACTTCGAAAATAATTAACGGACTTTCATCAGATTTATCTTTAACACAACATCCGGTTGTAATACATATTTTCAAGAAAGTATTCTCTCTTTGTGAAGAAAATTAAAACTACAAACTAAAGTATTATACAGTTTACTCTAAGAATTATATGTGATTATTTAAATGATGAGAAAAAAAACATTTTTATATACGAATAACTTGACCGATGAAGTTTTATTTCTTTCATTTAAACAATCCTCGTACACTCCAACTGACATTCGCTTTTATAAAAAATATATTTTCTATGTACAATTATTTACATGATTTATAAAATAAAAATTTTTATATTGCATTTACTCAATTATTTACTATCATTTTATGCTAAGTAAGTAGTACAATGATTTCTATTTAAAATCGGGTTAATAATTTATATTTTTTATGAATGTTCTACGAGACTAGGCATTTTTCTATTATATTTTAGGTAATATTAAATATTTTTTGAATACTAAAGATATATTTTTGTGCTTGTTTTAAAAAGTATGTTTAGTTTAAGTTAAATAGATGATAGAAAATAGATGTTTAATGTTTGACAGGGTTAAGATTTTATATGTTTTCAATATTTATTTCTTCTAAAATTCATTTGTACCAACTTCGAGTAATATATATATATAATTATCAATATTGTTTACATTTCCCACTAGTTTTATTTTAATTTACAAGTGCAAAATATTGTCATATATAATGAGATTTTTCTAAAATATTTTCATTGTAACATTGAAGTCATTTACATAACACCTTCTAAGCGTACCCAATAATATTTTCTTTAAATTATATTCTTTTTTATTACTCTTTTTCTTTAAATCTTCAAATCAATTAAAATTTAGACTAAAGCTAAAACGTTAAGTTGATTATGTACTCTTAAAAATAAACAAGCGAGGAATTAGATTCTTATCGTCTCATAAGATTTATTAAAAATAACTTTAAAATATTACATGCAACACAATCCCATGTTTTTTTTTACTGTAGGCATATTCCGTAAGATAATTTACCTGGGTTGTAGATCTCCTGAGGCGAATATCGTTGCTCGAATATTTCCGGTAAAAACTGTAGCTGATCATCCTGTGACGTAATGTCTTGTGCTAGATTAGAGGACCAAAGGGGTCCTTCCAGCGGCGCAATTCCTCGGCTTGAGACCACACTAACCGCGTAAGTAAATGCAGTTACCAGTAGTAAACGACACATCTAAACAGAAAATTACAAACATTTTGGTGATATTGTAACAAAACCGTTCAAAAATAATTGAATAAGTAAGCAAATTTTAAAATTGCCAATATATCATTTATTAGAGGTAATAAAAACTTTATTTTATATTTATATATATTTTTAATAATTTACTGTTTGTATCAGTTTAAATATTAGCAAATAAGTATAATAATGTTGACTCTATAGATGGCTCTTATTTGGATCTTCTTAAAGTGTATTATAAAATATTGTAATATAACTTACAAGTACCTTGAAATTCACTCTTAAATTTTTAGGGGATTTAAAAGAGGTTCACAGGAGAGGAAAATTATATTAATTTTTTATCATTTGAGTCATTCACCTAAATAATGACAAATATGTGTTTTTCGGTACTTTTTATTTAGAGCGGCGTCCAAAATTAACGCAAAGTCCGATTGTAACGAATAATATTAAAAAATAAAATATTTAAAAAGAGGAATAAATTACGCATCCGAAATCGGACTGATAGAAAATGTAAAAGGTCAAGCCGAAGCTCTTTATATACTTCAAATGGACGCATTATATAGAAATACATCAGAAAATTTTAATATTTGTGTATTTTTCTTTTCAATACATTTTCATATCTTATCCTGTCTAATTGATCCACCAGAGCCTGAAATACCCAACGATTAGAAATATAAAACTGCATAATTTATTCATCTTTCTAAATAAATATTATTCATCTCGATCGGGCTTGCCGTTTATTTTGGCCGGCGCATTAAACAAAATGATAAAACGAAATACATAAATTTACCATTATCTGAGTGAATGGTCCAAATGTAAATAAAATGAATATTATTCTCATGCTCAGCACACCCAGATTACTCTTGAAATTTATAAAATAAAACAAAATGTAAATTTATTAATAAAATTTATCAACCTTAAATATTTCAAGTTATAACAATTTAAGAATCTAATTGATTCGGTTACAAAATGCTCAGATATTTGAAATAGAAATGCACAATCTGAATAGATTCGATAATCTAATTGAATAATAGCGAAGCAAGTCCATATTGCAGTCTGTTGATCTTTCAGATCACTTAGCAGCTCTTAAAAGGTGCCTTATTCAAATTAGCAGATGTAATGGAGGCAATTTTATTCATTGACAGAGAATATAGCCACGCTTTCAATTTAGCTTATAAGTCGCACCTGATGTCAGAATTTAAATGGTGTCGCAAATTTCTGTTGAATAATCTTTAATAGGGTGAATCGACACGGCGATGCAACGAACGCAGTTTATTAAATCTTTTCACTAGTTTTTTATATTCCGGTACGAAGTGGCGTAGGATTTTGTGTTCTTGTTCGAACGTCAATACTGGTTTGTTTATTTCGAAAATAAATTAAAACACTCAGACTAGATGTAAATGGAATAATATTTAGATTGCCGCATTATTTGTTGTTTTCCATCAGTATTATTTTTACGCGACGTTACGACTATAATTCGATTTTTTTAATTAACGAGCTTCGACAACGTTACATTAAGTATTTTGAAGATAAAGTTAAATTGATAATTGATTGATTACTAAGTATTTTAATGGCATCGAATATAGAATTCGAGATTTCTCAAATTTTGCTTACGGTCGGGCAACTTTAAGATCTTGGTTGGACAGGGTAAACTTATAACTCATGCAAAATACACGCAAACTTACTACGTTTAATGAAGTGGTTGATTATAATTATCAGCGTGTGTAGCATGTCATTTTCACCGAATGAGAAAACTCTCAGGTGCCCTTGATAGATTCCCACGTGTGATTAAAATTGTTTGATGTTTTCCAAGCCTCAACTTTTTTTAACAAAAATGTCAATTAAAATATTTACGAGTTTTACACGCTGGTAAAAAATCTGTATTTTATTATATTTTTTTCACTGAAATGGAAAATTAATAGGTCATTCAGTTTTTCTGTAGCCAAACGCCGAACTATGCGGCAAAAAGTAAGCTGAGTCAAAGACAATAAAGAATCAATTTGTCAAAAACAGAAGCCATTGTTTAATGTGCATGATGTCCGACGTGAAGATACTTGAATACAACAGTTTGACGCCGACGGTGACGAACAATCACCCCTGTCCGCTCGTTAACGTCCCATTTCCAATTACACTTGAAACTCCATCGACGGGATTTGGAAAATAATTATTGTTTTGGATTTATTAGCGATGAACAATTATTTTTAGCTAAACGAAATAAATGTTTGACGACACATTTTGGACATGCCCAGTCGGAAAAATACCCGGATGATTGTTATGGATAATTAAAGTAGTTACTCCCCGACAAGTTAGGAAAAGAAAACTAAAATATAATTAATTGAAGTTGCGACAATCATCACATTACATAAAACTAAATTAAATCTAAAGATTATAATTAAATCATTTCGTAGTTAGGAATTAATTGATGTGAAAGATAATAAACACAAGTTTATTGTTATTAGTTAATCTAGTGAATAAAACTGATTGGTCCTTTCTGGATAATAGAAATTAACATATTAATTAATTCCATCATTTTATATATCTATAAATTTAAATTTAAATAAAAGTATATCAGTATTTGAAATTATGTGGAATTAGTGCAGTTTAATTAATTAAATATAATATGAAATGAATTAAAATTAATTAACTAAAAGATTATAAACATAATGAAAAATTAACAAATCAATTTTTGTTCTATTTATTTGCACTTTTAAAGGTACTATTATAATTTAAAAAAGCATAAATATGTAAAAAAAGTTTGGATATATTATTGCTATAAAGAAATAAATTTGACGCTTATAAGGTAAACGATAAATTTTAATAGAATTTAGATTTCCATAGAAATAAGTCAGAAACGGAAATCTACCTATAAGGGAGAGCACAAACGTATATAAGAATATGGTTAGAGCGTCAAATAGAATAATTTTTCATGTCTTTATCCAAGATTCACTTTCTGGGTTAAAAGGATTTTATGGAGACAGAATAGAATCCTGTACCATGCAAGTACATTTATCTCTATAAGTATATAAGATTTTCACAAGAAATTGGAAACTTACAGAAGTGTATTATATACGAAAGGAACTTGTAGATATTTAAATATTACGGTGCAGCAATTTAAATTTTAACGAGTCCATTAAAATTCGATTTTAATTCTGTCTCAATTCAGATTAAATCAAAATCGCGGTGTAAGTTTCATTTAGAACTCAATTTGACTGATCTTTGGAGTAGATCACTTGAAGGTAACCATATTATGGATGCTATTAATGAACTTATTGATGACATGCTAAATTAATATTAAACCTTTACACTGGTGTGGCCGATGTATCGGAAATTTTCTCTTTGAGCCAACGTCACACCTCATACGAAAAGTGTCTCTATTGCCAGCGCGTTTATGCACTATTTTGAATGTACAATACGCATAAATTTGCAATTTTAACAGGGCCATAATCTTTTTTTAAAAAAAGATCCAAATTACCCATATTACTAGTGAAATATATTAAAATCTCACAACAACCCGTTCCTTTGTGTACTTAACTAGTTTTTTTGATTTCATTTTTTATATTTAATATGACTTAAACCTAAACTTAGACTGTAGTTATACAGAATAATTATTATTTATGAAAATAATTTGTTAAATTTGATTCGGTTATGGTTCTAAAAATTTAATTATTAAGGCACAACCACATTAAATGGAGGATTGAATTCAGTTTTTATAAAGTGGATATTAAAAATGCGGGCAAGATATTTCCAGGGCAGCTAATAACATTTAGTAGATTTGGAATTGAATAAGTACAGCCAGAAAACGGTAAAGTTATTTAATTTTTACTGGTTTCCTAGAATTTTATAATACATCCCTTAGAGATTTGTAACAAAAATTCAATATAATTATAACGCTTACATAAACATAAACAATTTACTAAATGTTTGTATACAAACAATGAGAACAATTAATATGTTTCAGATTTGACAACCGCAAAAACGTAATTGCGTATCTCACAATAGATAGATACGTAATTACGAGAGATAAAGGGGATTTAATGAATCTCTCATAAAATAATAAAGTAAATATATTAAATTTTGTATTTGAGATGCGGATTTATGACATTCAAAGCCTAACAGATATATAAATGAAAGCTTTTTATAATTGTGTTTAGTCAAACTTCGTGTAAATTGTCGTTTTTCAGTAGATTAATGTTTCATATTTACCTTAATATTAAATTTTTTTTAAAAAAATATACAGTAACAGTATTTCATCAATATAATTTGACTGTAAGCAGTTTAAGTCAACATTTAAAAGATATCAATTAAAGTTGAAAAAAATTCTAAATTATATTAATTGTTGACATATAAATATTTGAAATAATCTGAATATGTAATTAAGTGACTCTAGAAAGAGTTTAAATAAAAGCATAAAATTTTTGAAAATTTCAACAAAAAGCAATTTATAAGTTAAGTTATATATATACAAAATCTATTGTATATTAAAATAATTATTTTTGAAATAATGTTAAAAATTAATCAAAAACTAATTTATATTTTCGATTAAGCTGAATTCTTCTATTTAATGTTGAATTTAATTCTAAAACAAAAATAGCAGGTGCTGCAACGCAATAGTGAATAAAATTAAATATTCAAATAGTTACTTAATATGATAATTTTACATTAAAACGTAATTTAATTTGGATTAAAAGTAACATTGATTATGCAGTGCAATTGTATAATGGTATTTTTAAAATTTATAATCAATATATAATATTGACATAAAATTAATTATATTTCCTAAAGTATTGAAAAATATTTCAAATGTTTGTACTTTACTTTTCTATATATGTTAATAATTCAATAATTAAATAAATTCATTAACCTAATTATTCATATTCATTCTGATTATTTTTTTCTATTTCAAAAAGCTGATTTTAATAAAATATTTTGAGTCTAAAGCGTTAGTGAATTTAGACCAAAATAATATTTTAATTTTAAATCTGTAATGATGTATGTAGAGCATCAAAGCTTCAAGTTCATTGAATCATGATAAAAATTGAACTAAATGAAGAAAAAATACATTATTTACATGAAGTTACAAGCTTCGAATCATAAAAATATACCGAAGACTAAATCAAAAGAAGGAAATAAATTATCACACAAATAGGATATAGGTATCAAATCAATTTAGTCATACAAATAGTTATAACTAGACAATTAATATTAAAATTCATATGACCGGTTACGAATAATTCCGTTGGTACATCCAACTAACCCAAATCGTATCTCGAATCAGATCAGTCGGGATTATATAAATGTGTATATTAATCTGCATAAATTGCAATCTACGTTATTAAATCTATTTCATACTGAACATGTATATTAGACGAGGATTTGATTAGTTACATCGTATATATTAGAATGGATTTGCGCAAAAAATATTAGTTTAATTTCTTTCGATAAATTAGAATAATTGTGAATTCAGTTAATAATCTGTGTACTTAATATCTGTTTATCTCAAATCTCATTGTTTGTAAACTCCTATCACGTATGTTCGTTTTTACACCCCAAAAAACGACAAATAAAGAAACAGAGTGATGAATAATGGGACACTAAATAAAATCGGGCAAAACGTGAAAACGATGATGTCATAAAACACACTATGAAAGGAATTTTTGGTGTGAGGAAATTAATTAAGCCTTCAAAAACTAACTAATCGAGCATAAAGATAATGCGTTTTGAGAAAATTAACTGGATTCTGCTGATTCATCGTTAATCTTTTAATACCAGATAAAATATATTAAATATTAACAGAATTAATGCATCAGCATCCACAAAAAAGCAACTAGATTATATGGTTATTAAAAAAAACCTGACTGGTTATTGAAAATATAAATCATAGTTGGATGTTTTTCCCCGGTTAATTGAAATTTATTTTAACATACAAATTTTTTAATTAATTTGCAGTGTGTGCTTATCGGGAGATGAAAGAATGAAAGATAAAATTCCAATGTTTATTATAGCGTTATTTATTCAGTTCAGGATGTCAGTGTACAAACGTGAGAAAGGAACTAATGGCAAATAGTACCTTCCGTATTTAATTTGGAATGTGCGAAAAATGTGATTTGAACATTCCGAGGTCGGCAAAAAATAACTCCTTTTATTAGAGCTTACTTACCTTTTTCAATATTAAATATATTTATGTTTCTTCCACGGTAATACTGTGTAAACGTGAATAATTGATGCAGAGAAGCTTTTGATTTTTTTTCTTAAATTCCTAAATACTAAATGTTTTAAGTGGTAATTTAAAAACTTCGAAGGGAAAATACTTTTTTATAAACATTCCTCTTCAAGAACATCTGTTTCTGCTCTAATAAACATAAATGAGATGTTTACTTAGATTCATTTTTAATATACATTTAATGATTATTAATTTAAGTTGATCGGAAATAAGTCAATATTTGGACTTTACTTCATATATATCAGAAAAATTTTAATTTTTGAACTTTACTTTATACATATATAAAATATTAGCAAATTCGGAAATATCTAATAAAAATTTCATTACATATACATAAAATAAAATCTCTGAAATTCAATCCTTTAATTTTAACTGCAACAGTAAATTTACTTTTGATGTTTAAACAAAATTTATTAAAATTTTAAAATTGATTTTATATCGCAAAATACTAAATATAATTACTAGTCTAACTGAATTACAAAGTGACTGGCTGAAAAATTAAATTACAAAGTTGTAGGTATACAATACTATTCGTGCGAAACTGCGTTAAAATGATAATACCATTCAAAAGTGTGTGTTGTATGTTATAGCTGGTTTGGCTTCCGTTGATAAACCAAACATAATATCGAAACAATAATTTAATATACAGAATATGCGATTAATGAAGCATAAACTTGTTACACATCATAGGAGCTTTTTGAAATGAAATAATTTAATCTACTCTCATTGATACAATGTCATCAACATCGTTTTCAAAAAAAGTACTTGTTTTCGATAATTGCATTTTTATTTATTGGATATTTATATTTTCTTTAAACAGAGGCTTTGGAATGGTTTTCCTTGTTACTTTGATTAATATCTCTCCAATGAGTGTTGTGAATATTAGAAGATCAAGCTAATTATAAAAAATACAAGAGCTGCACAATTCTTTCCTAATTATATTTTAATTGGAACACTGAAAACATATAATCCGATAATTTAAAATGAAATAATAAATCTTACAAATTATTTTAAAAATTTTTATTTTTTGTCATTTCATTAAGTTTAATTATTTAACGACTCGAATTGCGCATGTGTTTACTTTTAAGTACAAAGGACTGTCGATAATAAAATATCAGTTTATAGATTTTGGATTATGGAATGACGCGTTTTTATTAACGTTATGAGCATAATAAAATGCAGACATTATAAACTATATAAGCCGAAATAACGCGATTAAAAAAACCATGAACACATTTAAAAAATACTTGAGATACTTTTCAAACGCCCAATACATCGTTAAATCGGTATTAACGCCAATTTCTCTTTTTCACAGCATCTTGGTTTATCGCGTTTTAATACCATTTCAAGAAAACCCTCGGACGTTTATAAAACAGACCCACATCCAATATTCAGTGAATGCTTATTATCCTCTGACAGTTAACAGGAAAGAGACAAATACTTTGCATAATAAATAAATTGTCACCCTTTGTTTTCGCACTAATCCCCTAAATTACCAGCTTATTGCTGCTTGTGGTTTGCGTGTTTTTGTCGAGACTGATCAATAAATACAAATACATATAACTTAGCAAGGACGAGATTAAACGGAATTAAATTGTTAAGTATTTTTTATAATATATGATCAAGTTTCTTTAAAATACGCATAACACTATTTTAATTAATTTTCGTGTGATTTACTGCATACAGGGTGATTATAATTAACCTAATCTTAACATTCAAGTATCTCCACTAATTGCCACTCGTATTCAAAATGTAAAGTGTCTGTTTGTCTAACACATTTTTTTAAATTCTTAATAGAAAGGCCAGGGAAAGTATTTTCTTCTGTATTTCTACTGACAAATTCAATAAGACACACATCTCAGTTGAGAACTGTCATTCCAAAACTGGATTAACAAGTAGATTGAACTCGAATAGCAACATAACTTTAATAGAAAGATGATGAGGTGAAAGGAAAAAATGTTTTCGACATATCTTGCGTATTTTTAGCTGGAAAATCTGAATATGCTATCAAAAATAAAGGCTCCTATTTAAAGTTTAAATATTACCCATTGTCTTAACTTGGGGGGAGTACTAATTTTAGCACTAAAACGGTTGATTATGAAAATTCATTTTCGTACAATACTTTTATTTGAGATCTTAGGATGTTTCAGGTTAAGGAACACCTGGTATGTTTTTTTTAATACATATGACGATTAGGGTGAGATCATTAGGGAAATAATATTCAGTTTATGACAGACGTGTAGTAAGGCTAAAAATATAAATGTTTAATATGTTCGTGAATATGTACGAGAATTTTTTTGTCACGCTTTTGTTGATTTTATACAAAATGAAAACTTAACTATGGCTACTCATGACATAAATTAATTTACATATTCGGAAAATCACCATAAATATAATTATTTATATATAATAATATTTTGGAATTAAAAAATTTTGTTTATAAAACCTTTGATTGATGTGAACACCATTTTTCTCGAGCAAAGTAGTTATTTTGCATGTAAAAGATTTTACATTTCACAAGGAACACTTTTAAAAGCATAGTTTCGTTCGGAACCCCTTGACGAAAGTTAAAATGCGTGTCACAATAAGTCAAAGCATTTTAGTAAATAGAACAGGACTTTTTAACTCTCGGATAACGTAGTTTGATAGTGTAGTTAATTTTATTAAGCGTTAAAAACCCATTTACTAAGTGCATAATTATTATTTCAAAAGAAAATCAGGTGGAAGAATTTGTAATTTCAACTTCTATTTGTACGAAAAACATAACAGAACTAACAAAGTATACACTTTTTTTACGTCACTTGAAACGACAGTCAATGTAAGTTAGTTTAAACACATTCAGTAGTGGAAGCAGATTTATATACTTATATAGCTTAATAATCTTGAAACTTTTCTGCATTCACTGTTATTTTAATTTTATTGTTTATTTTTGATTAAATAATTTTATTACTTTCAAGAAAAGTGTTTTTGTTTAATATATATTCTTAATAAGTACAATATCTAAAAAAGATCAAAGAAGTCAATGTATAAATTTCCTTTTATAATTAGATGAGCATTAACAAAAACATTCAATGAACATTCGGTGTTATTTTTAATAAAAGCCATTGTTATTTTTCACGGAAAAAAACTGTAACATATTAAGTAGATATTGAAATAATACAAAAATAATATTTTTTTTAATTACCTTTGTACGACCAAATTAAATAAGGGTCGTGTGTAAATAGAGACATTAAAAAGCAACTGACCACTGTATTTTACAATGCTAATTAAAACTGTAACTTTTTATTTTTAATTAAATAAAAGGAAAATTAATCAAAAAAAAAAAGTTTAATTTACATATACTAAAGCAAATGAAAATGTGTTCCATAATTATTATTTCTATTTATATATTATATTTATTTTTTAATTCTTTATAAACTTCTATTTTTAAATCTAATTTTTTATTACAATTATAGAAAAATACGCATTCGCCATTTTTAAGAATAACTGTTCTATTAAACTTATATATTGTATATATTTATAGAAATGACAAATATGCAAGAAATTTCTTTTAATTACTTTTAAAATATTTATATTTAAATATCATAAAATAAATTGTATAATATATGAGAATATTTATACATAAATTATTTTACCAATTAAACTGTTTTTCTTGTTTGGTTTTAATTTTAATTCAATTTGGAAAGATGCGTGGCGCATCCACCATTATTAAACCCACTACAATATTATAATATGCTCTTCTTTTATTATCATAAAGTATAACTTAAAATGATTAATAAAAGGGACAGAAGAGAAAATTAAATATTAAATAATATTAAATATGTTCAAGAATTCTATTTAATTTTTTAAGAAAAATTTTAAATAATATTTCATTTTCATTTATTTTATATAATAATAAATTGACTTGTCATAAAAAATAATTTAAAATAATGAATAAAAGGGGGAGAAAAAAAGAATGAAATATCACATAATATTAAATATATACAAGAATTATATTTAATATTTGTATTAATAAAAAATTACATAAAATTTCATTCTTATTCCTTTTATATGATAATTAACAAGTTAATGTTAAAAATAACAACAAAAGATATATGTTTGTTTAATTTTTTGTAGTTAGGTATTTAATTATTAAAAAAATAAATTAAAATTCTTTAAAATATTTATTTTATTTATTATAAATTCCATTTTTGTTTTTTTATTTTGATTTGTATTTTACTTGATTTTTACTTAAATAATAATAGTAAATAATTTATTATTAAAATTTTTAATTAGATATTCAGAACAAATTTAAAGAATATTATAAACAAAAAAGAAAATTATAATTTGGATACATTCAAATATGATTTGAATTCAAGTAAGTTAACTCACGGAGAAGTTGTTGAATCTCCTGTGCGCTGAAGGAAACACGTGACAGCGTCTGATGCTGCGTTTTTTGTCGAACCACCACCGCCGAACACCGGAGTATTACTATCTCGACGAGGGCACGCCAAATAACTAAAACTTCGGTGTGATGCTGCAAAAGCCAATTTCGATTTGGCGGCCCTTCTCGCCAGTACCGATGGACTTGTTGCGCCGCAACTCCCCGACCAAACGCACTCGCTTTCCACACCTGTAGAACTTACATGAATTCGCTCTTTCAGCATGCGATGCATTTTTTTCAAAGATTTACTTAAATTGAAAATTAAAATTGAAATAGATTCTCGCGATAATAAGAAAAGAAACTGAAAAATTAAAATCGAATAAATTGTTACAAAAGTTAATTAATATCAATACAATTATTTTTAATGAAGTTATGTGTATGTTTAAATACAGTTAATTATTCAATTTTTGTCTTTTATTTTTATTTATTTTAATAAAACTGAGAGATATAAATTGTGAAAATACACTTCTTTACCAGCCACGTAATTAATAGGAAAAAGGTGCGTCGAGTAATATTTAATTTCCATATTACTTCAGGATATTAATGTACTGTTCCTATTTTTAAACAGTCAATATAAATAAGCACTTTATTTACTATTATTTACTATTATTTACTAAGAAAATATATTTATTTATCAATTATTTAAACCATTTTTTATACATTAGATGGCTAATACGTCGACTATCTTCTTTACTTTATCCTACAACTCTTCTATTTTAATTCAAAAATAAAATACTTTACATTTTCAACTAATTATTTATTACTCTAAATATGTGACATCTTTGTTTGTTTAAGGTAAACGTGCTGTTGTTTGTGCATTTAATTATAAAAAAATCTATAAGGAAAAATTTGTGGTCATTAGTTAAATCCGTGGTTTTTACAGTATTACTTTACATTTATATTTTTGTTACTAAATATAATTAGTGGATTAAAATGATGTAAACAGCTAAGTAATGTTTAAATTTTAACATAAAATAATTCAAAATATGGATACATAAGTTACGCTGAAAGACATAAAACCTTCAACAGAATAATACGTATAAAAATTTACAGTTGTAGACAAATTTGATATTTACGAAGGTATCTTGCACATAAAAAAGTTTATAACTATTTCGTAGTCTGTGCACCATTTTATAGTATACTTTCTACTACTTGAATCTCTTGTGGAAACTTAATTTCTACATGGTCTTTACTACTTATTGTGTTTCATATAAATGAATTAATTTTCTTTTGCTTCGACTGTATTCAAAAATGAATAGAAAGAATAGGTCGTTTTAAATACCTAAAAATCATATTGTTAGTAACTGGGGTGTAAAATATCACTAATTAATAAATGATTTAAATAAATTAGTAGTGGTCATTACTATTATTATAATTAAAATAATAAAATGTTACACATATTTCTCTGATTTTTAATGATTAAATTTGTGTTACTTAATTTTACATTAACATTTTCTAAAATATTCTTTTTGTTTTATATTTTTAGTCCTTTGTACAATTCGACCATTTTGTCTATTCTTCCAAGCTTCCCTAATTTCTGTGATGGGTATATTTAAATATGTGGAATTTGGTTACAAACGTGATCCCCCATATTTTCAATAGGGCTGATGTCGGGAGACTGGGATGGTCAAGACAAAACGTGGATGCTTTGGTCTTTTATCAAATTCGACACAATTTTAGATTTATGTATTAAAAACAATAATTCAATAATAATTCATTCTTCAATATATGGAACCACCACTATGTTTCACTGTAGGTATAATAAACTTTTTGTGTAGATTTTTAAATATATTTTAAAAAGTTGCTATAATTATGACCACTACTGTACATATAAATATATACGTATAGAGTATTAAATCATGTAATGACAAAATTCATATTCCCATAGATTTAAAGCATGCTCGTCAAAATATTTGAAAATTAAATGTAGAAACTTACCGCCACACATGCCATTAAGTTTATATTATAAACACCACAAAAAGTAGATATTGTAATTGGCTCTGAACATTTCATCATAACCATTAAAAACAATTTTTTGAGTGATTCATTATCTGAGTTATACCAATCAGTGCCAAACAAACTATCGGTGATTTCCATACTCTATAAAGTTTTTCAATTAAATAAGCGGTAAATAACAACTATGTTAATGTTACCTGATCTGAAACGTCCTGACAAGGTTTGCAATACAGTACATATATTTGAAAAAAACTTTGTGCAACATAAGCAACTCCATTTATTCCATAGGACAGATCAATTCTAAATTAATTATTATGTATAATAATATTTTTGGAAAAAGTTGAATTGAGTTACTTACTTTGATTGTAATATGTAAATCTCAGAACACAGAGATATTACAGTTATACCTAACTGGACAAAAAATGTTAAGGCCATAGTGTCATTTAGCCGTTTTGTGTATCTAAAACATTATGATCCAATATCCTGTTTACCCAATTAAAATTAAATAAGGTGATATGAGAGGAGACAAAAGTTAACTTTATTGACTCATATGAACCCTTTTTCGGCATTTTCTATTATTTAAAAGAGTATTCTATTTCTACTTAAATATCTGGCAGTGATTTTGTTAATTTTTATGGTTATCTTCTATAATACTTAATGCAGCTAAATTAAATAAACCTTTTTACATTTAAAAATTAACATTAATAAATAATAAAATTAATTTTTACTCCAGACTCAATTGAATTTCAGATAGTTTTCATATATGTGACCTACCTTACTAAAAACATGTGGTGTTGATGATACTTAAGTATAATTTGTCTCATTTGGACACAACTGGTTTTTTCAAAACTCACTGTAGTAATCTTAGATTTTAAAAGTTTTATTTGCATTATTATCAATTGCAACATGTTATAAATCAAAATATCGAACATATATACCGATGTTATTATACTTGGGTAGAGATATAATTGAAGGAACCAAATTGGAATCAATCCTATACGTTTTGGTATGTACGAATAGTATAAACCCTCTCTTGTTGAAAACAGCGACAAAATAATCACGATTAGCATTGTCAAAAAATTAAACGACATATAAAATTTGCCATAAATGTCAATTCTCGAAATCATTTTTCGGCATTCTTCTTTTAATTCTTCATTACTATCATTTTCAAAACTCCAAAATTTGTCGATATCGATTATCAATTTTCTGAATTTGTCAGATTTAAAAAAGAAGACGTTATATTTAGCTATACACTAAAAATACATAATATATTTATTATCAAAGATCAATTTCGCGTTTTTTGAACATGATAGATAAACTTCTACTTATTACAATATATATTAAATTTCAATAAAACATTTTTAAGTTATTTTAGTGAATTATGCTTGATACAAGTTAATTACTGAATAGTTTTTTTAATGAGGCGTATTTGTACATTTGGAAATGAATGAAATGAAGTGATGAAGTTATCAAATAAAATTTACCTGAAATTTTACTTTTACTAAGAATGTATCTACTAGAAATGATTAATAAAATAACTTACATGAATCTGGGAAATCATACTTTCTGAAAAATACATGTAATTTGTATTTGGATTAAAAATTAGATCAGCCAAGGTCAATAAAGTATTAATAGTTGATATGGTAGTTAATATTGCGAATCTCCAGTATTTTTTAGGTTCAAGCGGATTTAGTCCAAGACACTGGGATATTTTCAAGCAAAAATTGATTGTTTTCTTGTACATAGCCATGACTTACAGACTCATGCAAATCACAATAACGATTATATTAAAATTATTCACCACCACTACAGAATAAGAACAATTAAGTCTTAAATAATATAAACGTTAATTTAATACCCCATAATTAAACTACCAATTTCATTTATTTACAAAATCATACATCTATACAAGCGAATAATATTGTTACTATAAATATTTTAAAATTAAATTGCATCTTAACCTTGTTGGAAACTATAATTTGTAAGCTATTACGTTTCAACCAATTCATACATTTTTGCCCTTTGCCATAATTTTAATTTATATTACTAAAGTAATTACCTACTTTATAATATTTATATTTACTAATTTGCTAATACTGATTTTAATCAGTACATAAATAATTTACATTATAAATTGACATTTTCTTAAAAAATGATAATATTATGGATTTAATTAGCTTTCAAATAAATTAACCGTCCACTTTTTTCTATTTTACCTCGAAATAAATAATACTATATATATATTTTTAATTAAATATTTATTACCATACTAGTATGAAACTACATCAATACATGAAAGTAAAATTATTTAAATTTAAACAAATTTGTCCTTCTTCAAAATATGGAAACAAGAGGAATAATATATATATAAAAATTTATAGTTGTAGACAAATTTTATATTCATTTGATGTAACTTAGACAAAACAAAATAAATATTTATTATTATTTACTATTATTTACTAAGAAAATATATTTATTTACTTCTTTACTTTATCCTACAACTTCTCGTTTTTAATTCAAAATAAAATACTTTCAACTAATTATTTATTACATATAAGATGTGACATATTTGTTTGTTTAAGGTAAGCGTCCTGTTGTTTGTGCATTTAATTATAAAAAAAAAATCTATAAGTAAAAATTTGTGGTCATTAGTTAAAACCGTGGTTTTTACGGTATTACTTTACATTTATATTTTTGTTACTAAATATAAATTAGTAGATTAAAATAATGTAAACAGCTGTGTAATATTTAAATTTTTACATAAAACTTCAAAATGTGGATACATAAGGTACGATGAAAGACATAAAACCGTCAACAGAATAATACATATAAAAATTTATAGTTGTAGATAAATTTGATATTTACGAATGTATCTTGCACATAAAAAAGTTTATAACTATTTCGTAGTCTGTGCACCATTATATATACTATTTTAATCTCATGTGGAAATAAATTCTGTATATATTCTTCACTAATTATTACGTTTCATATAAGTGAATTAAGTTTGTTTTTCTTCGACAGTATTCAAAAACGAATAGAAAGAATAGCTCGTTTTAAATACCTAAAAATTATTAGTGATAGTAACTGTAATATTAATTATTAAATAATTTAAATAAATTCAAAGATATATTAATGTATTAATTCGTAATGATAAAATTTATATTTCAAAGTATATACGGCTTAAATATAGAAACTTACCGCCACGCATGCCATCAAATTTACATTATAAATACCAGCAATAGAGATTGTAATTGGTTTTGAACATTTCATCATAGCCATTAAAAATATTTGTTTAACTGTTTTATTATTTAGATTATACCAGTCAGTGCCAAAGAAACTCTCGGTGATTTCCATACTCTACAAAGTTTTTTAAAAATTGAAACATTAACTATAGTAAAGCATCTTACCTGATCTGATATGTCTTGACAAGGTTTGCAGTAAAGTACATAAGTTTGGACAAATATTAAAAAAACATAGCCGACACCATTCATTCCATACGAAATGTCTAAACTAAACAAATTATTATAGAATAAGTTTTTGAAAAAAATATAATTATAGTCTTACCTTGTTTTTAACATATAAATTTCAGAACACAGAGTTACTACAGCTATACTTAACTGAACAAAAAATGTGAAAGACATGGAGTCATTTAGCCGTTTTGTGTATCTGAAACAATGTGCTTCAATATCCTGTTTATCTTAAACAAATTTAAGAGGTGAGAAATTAATTTTACTGACAGCAGAAGTTTAGCTATTCAGCTTCTTTATAAAGCATATAATTTAAAAGGGTATTTGGATATCCTCTCTAATAATATTCAATGCAGCTGAATCAACTCATCTGACTTATATTCCAATAGTTTATAAAATTAATTTTTACCCCGGATTTAATTGTAATTTTGGACAGTTCACTATATTCATATTGTGACCTACCTTTCTAAAAACATGTGATGTTGATGATACTTAATTAGAATTTGTCTGATTTGGGCACAGCTGCTTTTTTCAAAGCTCATTGTACTAATCTTAGATTTTAAAAGTTTTATTTGCATTACTACCAATTACAACATGTTAAAAATCAAAATATCGAATATATATACCGACGTTATTATGATTGGGTAGACACATAACTGAATTAACCAAACAGGAATCACTCCTATACATTCTGGTATGTAGGAATAGTACATACTCTTTCTGTTTGAAAACAGTGACAAAACAATCAATCCAATAATTGTCGAAAAATTATACGTAATATGAAATTTGGCATATTTGTGAATTCTCGAAATGATTTTTCGGCATTCTTCTTTTAATTCTATATTATCGTCATTCTCAAAACTCCAGAATTTGTCAATATCACTTATCAATTTTCTGAATTTATTCGATTTAAAAAAGAAAACATAATATTTTGCCAGACACTAAAAATACATACATACATTTATTATCAAAGATTTAAATAATTTCGCGTTTTTTAAGCACGATATTATTTAGAATCGTACATATTTGCTTTTATGATTTTCACATTTGTATGAAAACGTTCCGTCCTAAGGGGATATAAAATTTGAACTGTGCCGACGATAAACTTCCACTCATAATATATTAAATTTCAATAAAATATTTTGAAGATACGTTTAGTGAATAATTCTTTATTCAAAGTAATTACTGAACCAGTTTTTTAATGAGGCGTTTTTATACATAAGTATTTAATAAATGACTTGGGAAATTCTTAATAAAATTTTACTTAATATCTAAAAAATAAAATTTACAAAACTAATATTTACATTTAATCATACAAATGTATGTAATAATTGTTAAATTAATGTAATAAAATAACTTACATGAATTTGAGCAATAATACTTTCCGAAAAATACATGTAATTTATATTTGGATTATAAATTACATCAATCACGGTCAATAAAGTATTAATACATGACAAAGTAGTTATTATTAAAAAAGCCCAGTAGTTTCTTGGTTTAAGTGGATTCAGTGCAATATATGTTGATATGTTCAAGTAAAAATTAATTGTTTTCTTATACAAAGCCATGACTTACAGACTCAAGTAAGTCACAGTGCCTAACATTAAAATGATAATATGCAACCATGAATTTGTGCTGCATTAGAATAAATTCAGTGGCGGTGGATTATTTAATACCAAATTGTAACATCACAGTTGATTATTTAAAGTGGTGACAATTTAAAAATGTATATTTATCAATGTTAAATATAACATATTTATTTTTTTTAAGTGAATTTTCAAATATTACTATAAAATCAGTTATTAAATTGGCCTAGTCTTCTTATCTTAGCACCACCACTGCAGAATAAGAACAATTAAATCTTAAATAATATAAACGCTGTTTTACTCCCCCATAATTAGGCTGCTAATTTCATTTATTTATAAACTCTACATCTACACAATCAAATAATTTTGCTACTATAAATATTTTAAAATTAAATTGCGTTTTAACCTTGTTGGTAACTATAATTAGTGAGCTATTATGAAAACTAATAGTAATTACTAATCACAATACATACATTTTATACTCTATATATTATTAATAATGTTTCTAAACCTGTCAATTTAAATAAAACATTATTATTTACTATTTTACTAGTATTTGAATATACATTTTTTCTTCTTCAAAATATGGATAATACATATAAAAATTTGCAGTTGTAGATAAATTTGATATTTATTTCATTGTCTGAGTGAGCATCATGTATTATTTTTTAGTCGACAATCCGCTGTGAAAATTTAATCTTTACTATTTAATATGATCAATTTAAACATATTAATTTACTTTTGCTTCAAATGTATTCAAGAAGGAATAGAAAGAAAAACTTGACTTAAATACCTAAAAAATAGTAGAGTTATTAATTGAAATGTCAAACACCATTAACATTTGATTTGTAAATAATTATAAATTAATAAATATGTATAGATTAATATATGCAAATAACAATGAATGAAGTAAATATGAAAAATAGATACCTACAGCCATACATGCCATTAAATTTACATCATAAACACCAGCAATAGAGATTTTAATCGGCTTGGAACATTTCGTCATAACCATTATAAATAATCTTTTAAGCCTTTTATCGTTTATGTTGTACCAGTCAGTGCAAAATAAAGTATCGGCGATTTCCGTACTCTTTAAAATTTTCTTAATAAATATAAATAAAAACACGAACACCAACAATGTATGTTACCTGATCTGATATTTCTTGACAAGGTTTGCAGTAAAGTACATATATTTGGAAAAATATTAAAATAACATAGGCAATACCATTTACTCCATATGAAAGATCAAACCTATATAAATAATTTTGATACAATATTAATAAAATTTTAAGGCTCACCAATGTAATTGCGTTACTTACTGTGTTTTTAGCATGTAAATTTCAGAACATAGAGTTATTACAGTTATGCTGAACTGTACGAAAAAAGTGAAGGACATGGCATTATTCAATCGTTGTGTGTATCTAAAATAATATCCTTTAATAACAATTTAAGAGAAGATAAAAAATTATTTTTAAACATGCCAAATTGTAGAAAACAACCTTTAATAGATTAATCCGTATGTAATATATATTCCAAAATTTCTTTCTTCGCAAAATAAATTTTTTGCACTGAATTCCATTTAGAAATAATTTGCACGTGTACATAATGTTTTCTTATTATGAATCTAGACAATTATACTTATCGTTAATGAGTGCATCGTGACTTACCTAATTAAAAACATGTGATGTTGGTGGTATTTAGTTATTAAGTGTTTCATTTGAACATAATTATTATGTTTTTTGAAATTGATTGTACTAATATTAGATTTTAATAGTTGAATTTGCATTATTACCAGTTGCAACATGTTAAAAATCAAATAATCGAACATAAATACCACTGCTATTAATACTGGATATGTAGATAATTGAATAAACCAAATAGGAGTTTCACCTATACATTCTGGTATGTAACAATAATATAAACCGTGTCTATCTGAAAATACTGACAAAATAATCAATGTTATAATTGCAACTAAATAATAAATCATATATAATTTTCCATATTTGTCGATTTTCGAAATAGTTTTTCGACATTCATCTTGAAGTTGTTTATTCTCATCATTCTCAAAATTCCAAAAATGGTCAATATCCATTATCAGTTTTTTAAATTCAGTTGATTTAAAAAAGAAAACATTTAATTTTGCCAAACACTAAAAATATATATATATATATATATATATATATATATATATATATATATATATATATATATATATATATATATATATAGTTGTATATAATATCCAAAACTTAGCTACGTTTTGGCATGAATGTAATAAAATTTGATTGTTTAAAATTGAACATATTTGTTTTTATGCTTTTTACATTTGTATGAAAATATCCACGCCCATGGGCCTATAAAATTTCTACTAGGACGTCAATAAAATTTCCTCTCGTAATATATTATATTTCAATAAAACGTTTTTATAGACCCATTTAGGCGTTTAGATAGTACATGTTTAATAAATGACTATGAGCAAATTTTTATTTAGAAAACAATCAAAACTGAAAAACTAAGGATATGTACCAAATAATTATATGATTTATTTGATATATTAGCAAATAATATTAATTTCTTATCACGCTTATAATAATTATTAAATTAATATAATAATATGACTTACATGAATCTGGGCAATAATGCTTTCTGAAAAATACATATAATTTATATTCGGATTAAAATATATATCACCAATAGTCAATATAAAATTAACACATGACAAACTAGCGAATATCGCAAATGGCCAATATTTTTTTGATTTAAGTGGGTTAAGTCCAACATATTGGAGCATGTACAAATAAAAATTTATTGTTCTCTTATACAAAGCCATGACTAACAGACTGCAAATACAAATTACAATGTCTAGTAGTAAAAATATAATATGCCACTATTAACCCTTTGGTGTAATACCACATCAGTGGTGGCGCAAGAATGCGGTTAAAAACAATTACATTACTATTGATTATTTAAAAAAGAGGCAATTTTTAAAATGAAGACCGTTTTAATATTAAAAAAAAAAATACAATTTTATATTTTATCTGATTTAATACCATTTCTTACAAGATTGTAAATATAGAAACTCAAACTATTAATCTCAGCACCACCACTGTAGGATAAAAACAATTAGATCTTAAATTATATAAACGTTATTTTCATCCCCCATAATTATGCTGCCAATTTTATTTATTTACAAACTCTACATCTACACAATCTAACAATTTTGTAAGTGTAAATGTTTTAAAATTTAATTACATATTAACCTTGTTAGAAACTATAATTTATAAGCTATTACGAAAAGTGGATTTCATATAAACATTTTATGTTTTTTACAGTAATATCATTTTTTATTAGTAAAATATCTACCCAATTTATAATCCCTCCTAACAACTCGTATTTATATTTAGTTTTAAGAAATTAAACTAATTTTAACACCGTGAATTGTTTATTTTACTGTCGTTCAGCACTTATTTGTGGCCTTATGAAACATCTTATTTTATCGTCTTTCATATACATTTTTCCCTCGTGTTTTTCCTGAAACAAAAATATTTTTTGTGAAGCAATCTTGATAATACTAATAAGTATTGTACTTACATTATGATCAACAGTGAATCTTCGAAATGAATTTTTCTTTATGCCAATCATGTCACCTTTAACAACTTCAATTCTTATCCATTGATCATTATTATCTCTGATGTCTAAATATCCGCTTCCTTGAAGAGTCAAGTAATACACATCATCATTCAGTAGGTGTTCGACAAATAAACTTTTTAATTCGAAACCTACTAAACTTTTAATGTTCATACTAGTGACTACACCTCTGTCTTTCTTCAACCGATCCAAATTTTCATCGACTTCACTATGGATCTATTGATGAAAATGAGATTCAAAGACAAATTTGTTCATTTCGCTTACTTACTTCAAAGAACTCAATTCCGCAACATGCCTGCAGATCATCCAACGACACATACTGTGGAGGTAAAGTTAAATTCATTTCTTTAGGATCTTCAATTTCACTGTTTAAAACCCACGCACGAACCATTTTTACCTGATATATTGCAGTTTACAATGTGTACATTCATGATGATTTATTGTACTAATAATAAATAAACTCACGTGGCATTTACCAGTTGTTTCATAAATGTTATTTTAGGTGTTAAAAAATCTCATTAGACAAAACTTTAGTATCTTAATACTAATTAGTCTCATGAACAATATTGGGTCTTGGTGTCAAAATTGTTAATTGACGTTGTTATTATGGAAACATTAACCATCCATCGGTTCCATTTTATTGTCATTATCTATTTTACATATATTTTTTTCTATGAGGAAATCTTCATTTTAACTAGTTTACATATTTTACAATACTCCGGTACAATGCTATAATACTTTTTATGTAATAATTAAAATTATTATTTCTAATAAGTACAAAATTAACATAAAAATAAATTAATTTATTTATTAATTAAATTAATCATTAATTATGAAAATTGATGATATACACCAACATATTTATTTTGTATAAGATATATCTCTGATTTATTTTATCAATCCATTATATCCTAAATTTTGATTTTAATATAGTGTATTTCTAATAAAGAAATCATGCCTTGCGTGGGTGGAAAAATTAAAACCAAGAACAGTTGGTCGGCAACCCAGTATACACCGCAGAATTCAGATTGTCTATCCCTCTTTCTTTTCATAACCTTAATGTTGTCTGTATCAAAATAAACAATGAATTTACAACGTTTATAACTAAATTTTGTTCAAGAGTAGAGTACTTATATGACATGGATATCAAAAATATAAGAATGGATTTATGCAGGCTGTGTCAAAACAGATTCGGCATATATTCCATAATTGACGATGAAGACATATTAATAAGAATTCAGAATTACCTGAACATACATGTAAGATCAAACAAATCACTTAATATTTTTATTAAATATGTATTTTCAGGTAAATGATGATGTTTCACATTTACTGCCTAACACAATATGTTCAGTGTGTAAGACTGAGTTGCAAAACATTCAAACATTTATTCAGAATATCCAAGAGGTTGATCAAATATTACACAAATTGGCACTTAATAGCAATACATTTGAGGAATCTGATAATACCAGTGACTGCACAAATTTTAACAATAGTTTAAAGTGTGAAAAATGTTCTGCAATATTTCAAGACACAAACTTATTTAATGAGCACATAAAATCACATTTTAACACATCACAATATAATTGCCCCATGTGTTTAAAGTCTTTTACTAAACAGGCAAATTTCATTTGTCATAAGAAAAAACATTCTGAAATATATTGCCATCAATGTGATTCATTTTTTGAAAACAAAATAGACTGTGATGTTCATGTTTGTCAAAATAAAAGTGATTGTATTATTCTACAATTTCTTAATTCAAATAATGTACTAATTAGTTTATTTTTTAGATGAAGTATCGGAGAAAGTATCCACTATGAAATATGGTATGTCTAGCTTACAAATTTAATCAAAATTAGTTTACATGTTGTATTTTTTAGAGTATGAATGTGAAATTTGTAAAAAGAAGTTTTCTAAAAGGAGTTATTTACAAGCTCACACTAACACTCATAAGAATCAATTTCCTTGTAAAAGAAAAGATTGCTCAGTCATTTGTAGTACTTCATATGCTTTAAAGATCCACGAAACTGACCATGAAGGGAGCAAACCATTTTTATGTGTTACTTGTGGTATTTATCACGAATTATTAGAAAGAGCTTATATTTTACACATTGCATTTTAGGAAAATCATTTCAAACAAAAAATTTGTTAAACTGTCACGAAAAAACCCACTTAACAATTAAGGATTATGTTTGCAAACCTTGCAATCTCCAGTTCTCTGCAAGAAGTAACTTAAGGTGTCACGAAAAGAGTCATCATTTAGGAATAAAATTTTATTGTTCAAAGTGTACAAAATGTTTCACATCTAAGAATACTTTAGAGAGACATGAGAAAATTCATACTGGAGTAAAAGAATTCAATTGTGATCATTGCAAAGCTTCATTTTACACGAAAAAGGAGTTGCTTAAACATCAGAAATATCACGAGGTAAGTTGCAATTTAAGTGCGTCCCTTGTGATTTAAATTTAAATTAAAATCAATAACGTTTCCCAAATTAAAAAACAAAAATTAATCGATTAATTGGGGTTATTTCTATTTATTCAAAGTGAGTTGGTATTCCTTAAAAACGTTATAGGTTAGTTATCTGTCAAACATTCCAAGTAAATAAACTAAAAAAATGTCTCAGTTGCCCGACGAAAACGACAATAACGAACGCAGTTTTGATAATGAAGCAGCAAAGAACGACAAAATGTTTACATTAAAAAAATGGAACGCGGTGGCGATGTGGAGCTGGGACGTTGAATGCGACACCTGTGCTATTTGCAGGGTGCAAGTTATGGATGCTTGTCTCCGTTGCCAAGCCGAAAGTAAAAAAGATTCTTACGGGAAACAGGACTGCGTTGTGGTTTGGGGGGAATGTAATCATTCTTTTCACTACTGTTGCATGTCTTTATGGGTTAAACAGAATAATCGTTGCCCCTTATGTCAACAAGAGTGGTCCATACAAAGAATGGGAAAATAATGGTTAGAAAAATATTTTTTTAGTTAAATTTTAGTACTTTTTGATTATTTGACTCTTTGCTTATATTATTAATATAATTAGTATTGTTGTCTATTGTTACAGGGCATAAGGAACTACCAATGTACAGAATGTTACAAATCATTTTTTGAGAAACATCATCTAATCATACATCAGAGGATACACACAGGAGAAAGGCCATTTGTATGCCAAATTACTGGTTGTGATAAATCATTTATGGATAATCAGAAATTGAAGCGACACCTTAAGGCTAAGCATTTCACTTAAGTCACTCACCCGTTTTTTTAAAGTTGATGTTTAATTTTATATATGTATTATGAGTTGTGATTTATTTGCGTATGAATAAGTAAAATATTTTTTACAAAATATGTTTTTTATTTATATTGTAAAATAACTGTTGTGGTGTTTGAAATAATTTAGTCAGGTTTTCTGTTCATCCTAGAATATTGAGGTTGTCTCCCAGATATAGAAAATGCGAAGTATATGGTCATAAAATTTAGATTTTTTTGAATAAATCTTTAAATCTGCGGGAATAATGTATTAAAGTTGCAGAAATAATATCGTGGGAACTACTTAAAACCTTAAATGGGGTCCTTTACATACTTTTAATTTATTTTCTTCTTTAAATGATTTAAGCCTTCGACTAAAGAAAAAGTAATCTAATTCAAAATCCATAAATATATTAATTTTCGAAAAATTTATAAATAAAATAAGAAATTAGAAATTCACAAATACATTCTTTCCCACTTAATCTAATTAATGATTATTGATAATGTTTAAAATGTGGCCATTTAGAAAATATATTATGGTTGATTTTGATTACTCGTGAACCGTTCACGAAACGTTTTCATCGAATAAATCAATTCCGTGATTCACGAGTTCCGTTCGAAACAGTTGAAACGGTGCCAGGATGCAGTTATCCTGCGTCCTTCCTATTTGCGGTCCTTGGTCGACGGTGGCGATCAGCCGCAATTTAAATAATAGGAGAACCTGTCCGACAGCCCACATGCAAATCGGCGAGTAGACGACGAGAGGACGTTTTTGTGCGGCGACGAGTGCGAGAGAGTGAAAGTGGCGCGGCACGGCACTCATGCGGAGTCCGAGAACGAAGGCCGATCTATCGCGGACGCGGGTCCAAAGCAGCGGTGCACACAGCTGAGCGCCGGCTTAATTCAAAACGCCATCGGAAGCAGACGCGCCAAGGCACCGGGTCCAAAAGTGAAAGGGGTGTTATTTCTGCTAGACGCTACCAGCCCCCGGTGGGCGAGCGCTCCTGCGGGCATCCGTTTTCTGATTACGCGACGGCGATCTTGCATGTGTCGTCCTGTGCCTCTGATTCAGGATTATTGGAACGCTGTTTGCATGTCAGGGTTTTATTCTGTTTTTGTGTAGTGACTGGATGTGTGCTCGAATCGAACACTCATTGGAATTATTGCCGTTATTTTAACGTAAGTATTTGGGGGTGATTGTTATAAAAATTGTAAAGATTTAAACTAATATTATGTTTCCCTAGTTTATTATTAGGGTATTTTATTTCAAAATTATATCAATTTTTATATTATGCGTTATTTAGGATTAGACTTTAGTTTTTTATAATATTTTTAAATTAAATTTTAAGCAATTATTAACGCCAATACACTTAATTTAAACACTTCGCTTTGATATAAATCGATAGGTGTTTTAACTTAGTAAATGTAAAAATAGAAATAATTGCATACATACATTTAAATAAACAATATTTTTTAAATTAATATTTTACTCAAGAATAACTCCCAAGACATACAGATTCCTAGCTTTAATAAAAAACTAAATATAGTGATTTAATTAAATTTATTGCCTTATATATATTAAATTATTTAAAAATTTATATATTTTACATATTTTTTAAAGATTATTGTGTAATTGTAAAATGTCTATATGGAAAAAATAAAATAAAATTAATACAAAAATTACATATGTATACTATTTCAGGAATGCCTGATTATCTTTCAGGTACTAATAACTTATTATTTTTTTCACATATTTTTAAGAAATATTTAATGCAATTGTTAAAAATTTATAAATTTTGAAATAATATGATGAAGTAATGACATAATATTTGGCAATGATTGCTATTACAAAATATATTTTAACGTTAAAAACAATTGCAACAAATGAATAATGAGTGCTATAAATAAGGTATTTAATTTATAATTGCACACAGGGGACATAAAATTAGTCATTTGAATTCCAACAGCTGATAACCAATGCACTTGAAAAATGATGTTTTAATTGAAAATATATTATATAGCTAAATAATTATTGCTCAATTATATTTAAAATTAAAATATTAGTACAGGCTTTTGTTGTACATTGTTTTAATGTTAGTGCACAGCATATCTCGTGTCACCTCAAATTTATTTTGTCAATAACTGAAAATTAAAAAAAAAATATATATTAAATTAGCATCTGAAATATTTTTTTAATTTTTATTAGAAGTATATAAAATCTGGTAGGAAATATTAATGTAATTCCTTTTTTATCGATTATACATTTGACCCTAGGTAAACTAAAATGAACAAGTTCCGTGCTGAGTTTTAATCAATAGTAACATGTTCAAAGTAGGTTGTTGGTTCACGGAATTGTTAAATATTTAGAACAAAAGGAAGATCATTAATATATTGGTTTTAGTAGAATTAGATATAATTAATTAATATTTATTTTAACTAGTCGTAGGTAATATTTACGTGAAGTATGTCACGTAGTTAATTAAAGAAATAAAAATTTGCGGCTGTATTATACTTAAACTAAAATTAATTTGTACATTTTTTTATCATTTTATACCTATATATATATATTTAAAAATTGTGTGTTAGATTTACAGTTACTATGACTTGAATATATGTGGCTTAATAGTGTGTTACTTTGAAAATAATTACCACTAAGATAATCCACGAAGTGTAATTGTTAAGTTAAGTTAAGTTCTGTTAATAATTACTTATTTCCAATTATTGGAATTAAATATAATAAGTTTTGTATAGGTACTATTTTTTTAGCCAAACAAATCATTTAATTACATATGTTAAATATGTCCATGGAATAATGAACACAGATATGAATTATGATTTATTACAACAGATTAGAACTAGTATGTATTGTTCGGCAGTATAAAATTTAATTATTAATAAATTATAAGAAAATAAATAACAGAACACTCCTTTTACATAAAGCAAAGCTATAAAGGCATATTAAGAGACTTGATAGCATCAAGTCTTTAGGCAATCAGAGACTTTTGCCACAATTCCATTGTATTTAATCTGACATAATAATAAAAAAATATATTTCAAATATTAGACAATAAAATATATGTTTTAATAGTTATTATTAATTTTAATAGTGTTATATTATTATATTATTTTATTTGTAATTCAGAGTTTAATTTCAGAAGACCCATATATTAGAGATTTGTTTTATATGTATATTTTCTTACTAATTTAAAGACTATTTACGAAAACATGAAAAGTTGTTATATTTTAATAGTTTTCGTTGGTTTTTATTATGTATATTTTATCTGTAATTCACATTTTAATTTCATGAGGTCATTATCCACACATTGAAGATTTGTTTTATATTCATATTTTCAAATTTTACAATAATTTTCTTAAATTAATTACTAATATTTACCAAAACTTGTTCTCCATTAGAATTATTAAAAGTTGTTTATTTGGATATCAAGTATGTTTTTGATAAATTATACTACATGGTTTACTGTCGGTCACTATAAGAAACATGTATTATTTCCAAAATACTAATTTATTACACACATTTCTGAAAAATTAGCGGTTGATTAACTTAATGTAATTTTAATTTAATTAACTCTAAAATGTTTATCATAAATTGTATGTAAATTGACATTTTGACCCACCTTATAAGGTAATACATTTTTTAATGCAGTATTAGTCAGGAGGACTATATTTAGAAAAACTGCCGCAGAGTCCAGAGATTGATTTATTAATTTTTCACACGCAACACGATTTAAATTAAAATAATATACAAACACTGGCTTTCAATTTTAATTAATCCGCAGAGTTAATTAAATATATGTTTTAAAAAGCTGTTAGTTCTAGAATAAACAAATTAAGATTTCATGAATACAAATAAAAACTTTATATAATAGCGCCGACCATAGAATGATCGCAAGTGGGCGACAAATTTGCATATTATTAAAATCTACACATTTCACGGAATATTGCTTCGCAGAAGTATGATGTGTAATTCTTACTTCGACTGGAGTGTTGTAGTTCAATTGCAGCGACAATGCTGGGAATTGTCATCCATTAAAATAATAATTTTTATTATTAACACATCATGCAACAATAAAAATTGTGCATTTAACATGTACAGTGTGGCTCATATGAAGGATAAAAAATAAAATTAAACTCTTTATTTCGATTTTAACAAACTTTTTTCAATTATAAAGCATGAAAGTACGTAATTATAGACAAAATGTCACTCGTTTATGGCCCAAAATCAAAACCTACAGGGAATTTTAAGCATGAAAATTGAAGAAATCATTCTAGTTAATTTTTGAATTAAGTACCCCCTGAAATGCGCATATACCAAATTTCATAAAAATTTTATGCATATTCATAAATCAAATTAAAAATCAATTTCTTGATATCCTTAAAAATTAATAGAATTTAATGATGAATTATGACTGTTTATTCTATAGCCTAGTTTATTAAAAAAATAATTTTATTCACTGGTGTAATTTTCCATAAAAAAATTCAAATGGTCCACACTATATATTATGAATGCTCACATATTTTTGACCAATGTTTTCATCAATAAGCAATCAATATTTATATTTTTATTTGCCATATACTTAATAATTATTTTAATGATTATTAGTAAGTAGATTAAATATTGACATATATCATAAATATTATAATTGACAGACAATAAATACATAATATTGTCCACGGAACTGGGCCATTTAAATTAAACATTTTATAATTTAACATAAAATAAAAATTAAAAATTATTCAGTTACACCACTGTGAAGTTTTTCTTAGCGCATAGCAATGTCAATTTTCTTGATATCCTTAAAAATTAAGATAATTTGAGATTTTTTTGACAATTTATTTTATATTTATTTAATTAAAAAATAAATTCAGTCCTGTGGTGTAGTTACATTTCCCATAAAAAATGCAGACAAAAAATATAAATTTTTATTGGGGTATCTCCTTCAAATGCCCCCTCTGTGTATTATAAATACTCACATATTTTTGACCAATTTTTTCCATCAATAAGCAGTCAATATTTATGTTCTTATTTGCCATATACTTAAGATTTGTTTTAATGATTATTAGTAAGCAGATTAAATGTTGGCATATATCATAAAAATTGTAATTGACAGTCAATAAATACATAAAATTATCCACGGAACTGGGTCATTAAAATTAAATGTTATAATTTAACATAAAATGAAAATTAAAAAATTATTCAGTTACACCACTCTGACGTTTCCCTCGGTACGCAGCAATATCAATCCCGTCCTTAAATCGTGGACTACGACACCATTAATAAAAATTTATGTATTTGAATTTAAATAAAATCGCAATATCGCAATGTGCAATTTTGAATTCTTGGCTCATTATCATTCCAAAACAGTAACCGGCGACATGTATAGGTTTACATTTTATATTAAAATAAATGCGAAATGAATTTATCAATGTAAACAACTGGACTTTTTAATGTTTTTTTTTTTCGTACACCGTGGAAAATTGTCATGTTGAAGACCGTTGGCGGTGATCCACTTCCAATAAGGTTAAATTTCGAGGCGCCCTATGTTCATAATTATCATAAAAACACATTTACAAACTCCGAGAGGCTTCATAAAAATACTTTTCCAACAAAGCGATCATAAATCTGTTGCATGCAATGTGCAGATTGGATAATTTCAGGGAAGTCGATTAAGTTTCATAGTTCAGTAATGCCACGATAAACGTAAACATTTTTAAATCGCGTTATCCTATAATATCTGTCTATGTTTATTTATGTAAAACAATTAGCATTCATTATCCACTTCGTCGGTTGGCCAAAAGTCCGTTACGTAATGTTTCATGTGAAGAAACGTAGATAGTACCTAAAGAAATCCAATTGGCGCCTGTGGAAATCATTGAATAATACATTAAGCAAAAATAAATGTCGGCAAATTTACGTTCTATTATTTAATTTCTTGTATTGGCTAATTTAGAAATGTTTCAGAATGTGTTTACAGATCAGTTTTACGCCCCCCGTTGTTCACAAATGTTACTCACTACCAGTGTTAAAAAGCCATTATATAGGCTATAAAACATAAACCATGGTAATTAACATAGGAATTGTCATTAGAATAACAAGTCAAACTAATTAATTTCGTTTTAAAATAAATCAAGTTTTATAGTAGGACTTAACAATATTTATAGTATTTATCGTGTAAAATAAAGCCATAAATTGGATTGAGTTGTAAACTTGTATAAACTAGGGATTAATGCAGTGATGCAATCTGACTTTTTAAAAAATATTTTAATTAATTCAGACATTCGATACACTTTAAACCTCTTGTAAGAATGTCAAATGATAAAAGTTTTACCGGATACTAATTCCTTGGAGTATATCCAAAGGATGAGGTTTACTTTTAAATAATATTTATTAATTACACAAACTGTGGCACGTGTCTTATATAAAAATGATGAAAAAACAATATTAAATAAAAATTTAAAATATATTATCAAGTTACAAAATAATAAAATAGTCTAGATTTTTTTTAACTTAAATACAATTAACCGTTGTTCACAGGACATCTTGCATACGTCTATCTTGTTTTACGTGTTACATGAATTATATAATCAGAGTTCATCAATGATATAATTAGTTTTTTATAACTTTCATTTGTTATGCAGTATGACTGTAACTAACAATTTTATAGCTTGATATTATAATTATAGCTATATACGACGAAATTTACCTTGATGAACAATTGAATCTTGGACTACCAGGACTATTGGAATATGTTGCAATTAAATGCGAAAGCAACTTTACTAATTATATTCATACAAATGTGTCTTCTTTTCAATAAACCTAATGTTCTAACAGTATTAGCCCAACTTAATGGTCCATATTCATGTCGTGAACTGAGTCTTATCTTAAAATTTATGCTACCTAGCTACCATATAAGTTAACATTTGCATAATTTACAGTTCTCCTGAATACCAACTCGACGACAGGGTTTTCCTGCTGTTCCTAGAACTCAAAAATCTATTCGCATAAAATAAAACTTAATTATAATGGATAAAATAAAAAAAAAATAAATCAGGAATCTACAATTAACATTCCATTAATACTTTAACTTTAACATTTTATAGTAAAGTAACTTTAAAGTAACGACGTGATTCATATAGCCTTTTTAAGTCTTTACTATACAAAGTGGTCGTAAGTTCATTGACAAACCAAACTCTTTCAAAAAGCCTATTCCGAAATTTACAAATTGCGGCACCGGATATACCTACACAAATTCTTTCTGATTCATTTTATGTTAGTGAATTTGTTAGTAACCTTTTTGACATACTGAATTTTAATTAGGAAACCATTGTTTTAATATTTTTAACTAAATGAAATAGTATTGGAAGATTTTTTAGGCAGGAGCCAAATACCAACGTCCGACATGGCATTTTTTTGTATCTTCATTATGTTGTCAATTAACTTAATTTATAAATGAATCGTTTTGTAAAGTTGGTTATTTATTTTACATTGAATGACTTAATTAACCAAAAAGTTAAAGAGATTCCGTTATTATTATATTAATTTACTTTTGTTGTTTTATTATATATTATTATAAAAAGTTACATATATTTTTCTGAGTTGGATATAAATATAATAACGTTAATTTTGAAAGGGATTTTTAATGTTTAAATTTGTGTTATTTTGTTTAACATTAACACTTTTATATCATTTTTGTTTTATAATTTTGACCCATCTCCGTGGTATTAGACTCGATCATATTTAAGCTTCCTAAATTAATATAATGACTTCATTTAAATTTGATGTCGACTCTGATTTTAAATGTGATCCTTGTTTTCTCTAGGGTTAATGTCTCAAGATTAAGACGGGCAAGGATTTGTGTTTGGGATCATTTTTATATTGAAACACATCAATATAATCAATAAATGATATTGTTGTTTAATCCATTTCATTAGTCCCATTTCTTATAAATTGCCTTTAACTTCAGTTGGCGATAAAATTGGATTACTTTTTGACATTGGCATTATTTTTTCACATAATTTTTGTCGTAGCTAACAATTAGACAGTTTCCCTAAATTTGTTAATAATATGGGAAACAACTCAAATAGCCATAAGCACTTAGCCATCTCTTCTCGTTTCTCTCTATCTTAGTAACACTGAATTATTATTATTATTTCTTACATTTATATAAAAATTACGCATTGAATACAGAGTGGCATATGTGTGAATTGAACAATGATTAGGAAAGTCAAAAAAGCTTTGCTAATTTCATTTAATAAATTAAATCCCAGATCAGTTGCACTTTGTTGTATCGTATTAAACAAACGTACACATGTGCATATAAATTTTTCAGCAAAACATAAATAATAATAAATTCAACATAATCATGCGTAATTTAATTTGTACAGTCCACCGGTGGATCTAGGTCAGAAATCTTAACATGGAAACGTAAAGGATTATTTTCAACCCTGACCACACCATATTGTTAAAACCATTCACACTTACAATTGTTGAAGATTTATGCCATAAATGATTTTGTAAGATCGTGAATCATCACTGGAGCATGGGCAATATGCAAATGGGTGATTTATGCAATTTGTGTCGGTCAATTTCATCTCGACAATATGGAACCTGTTGACACTAAACACATGGCGACTTTATCAAAGTTCAAAATGTCCCGCAAATTACCTCGATTTCAGTTTTTCTCGTTACTACTGCAATTGTAAGTAATGGTTTTACTATATGTTTAACTGTTTTTTGTTTGTTAATACCATGAACGGTGAGTTATTAATTTTAATTATACTTATTAAAAAGCAATAATCGCTGATTCTGAAATATGCAATTACGTCTGTTATTAAGTTGCATTTTTGCTTAAAGTTTTTATAAAGACCGTTTTTCCAAGAATAATAAGACTTTTTGTTTGTGTTTATTTTTTTAATTATATAAGCATCTTCCGGAAGTAAGTATGCTGAAGAAACAATGAGTGAAATTTTGGATCGCCGTTGTGACACAATTTCCAAATGAGCTGCTTAAATCTTGCCAATTTAAAGAATGTGCACTTTTCTCTATCGAGCCGTTTTCTTTGTGTTGAAGGTTTTGTAGCAACGACGTCGTGAACAGCCCATTTATAGCTACACGATTTCCTAAATGCCTCATATGAAAAATGGATCGCAGTGACATAAATCATGTCGTGGAGTTGCGGTAACATTTGATGGCTCAAACCTATAAAGGTCACCAATGGCTTAATTAATTTGTGTACTTTAGAAATAATCATCGGTGTTTACACGTTGAAGACAGTCAAGGATACAAGAATATTTTATGTCCAGCTTGTGAAATAAATTTTTGCATCCCACATTACTTATGACGTTTCACATGCAATAACCAACCATAAGGTATAAGTGAGCGATTATAATTAAATTTAACAATTCAATGTTTATTCATCTCCATAAGGTGGGCGTCAATTTTTTATTCACAATTTCTCTATTGACTTATTTCGACAGTTGAAATTATGTCGAACGTTTCTGTTTATAGCTGGAAAAAGTGATTCTGCTTTTCCCTGATCAGAGAAGAATGCCATGTGAAGAATTTTCAGACACCTGCTTAATTACTAGTTGCACACAACTACCATGCAATTTCACATCACGAGCGAACAGAAAATGACATATTATTGAAGAACTAAGTAAACAAGGTGCCTAATTGGATAAATAGATCACAGATGAAATTTACATAATTTACAAATAAATGTCAATAAACAACTAGCGGTGCATTATGCATAAAAACTGCAGACACAAATGAGCAGTTAGTACTCCATTGTGCCTCTCTGAGGTCATTGATAAAATTGAAAACGCAAACGAAAGGTGCACGAATCTAACATAAATAAAATGCAGGAGCATTGCCTTTTAGTACATTTAATCTATTAAACTGCTGAGATTTTTAATTAATAGGTTTTTTTGTTTGTACATAATTAACATTTATTAATATTTTAATTGAATAATGATTGCCATAGATGTGAGCAAACAGAACACCTGTTTGCATGAACTTCGTTGTAAGCAATCAATTAGAATATTAATATAAATGTTTCTTTATAAAGTAAATGTGTAAATTTGTATTTATATACGAAAAAAATTCGTTTCTAATATATACATAATATTAAAAAATAGGTTAAAATACTTATATTGATTAACAAAAATCATTAATTACATTATTCATAACTACTAGAATCATTTAAATATTCAAATATAAAATGTACTGTACTGGTCATTATTATAGCAACTTTTTAAAAGTTAAATATTTTTACCATAACTCTTTTATTTAATACGAAAAGTTAAAATATCTTTGGGAGGAACTTCGTGCACTACAGTGACGGTTTGTCCGCAACTTTACTTTGTAGTGAGTGATTTTTACTCTGTCATGTACTATCGCGTTCATAAGTGGTCTGCCACTTCATTGACGTCAGGCCGTAAACGGTCACATTCTGTATTACCGTGCACTGCCGTCTCGGCCGTCTCGGCTGTGCACGGTAATACAGAATGTGACCGTTTACGGCCTGACGTCATTGAAGTGGCAGACCACTTATGAACGCGATAGTACATGACGCCATGTACGCCATCTCTCTCAAAATTCAGTTGGATCGAACACTTTTCGATCGTTATAATATTAATAAAGATCATATCTCGAAATTGTGGTAACTAAACATTTTACATATTTAATAAAATTTTGAAGTTGATAATATTAATTTTATTTTTATTGTTTAATAAATATTTAAAAAAAAAACTAAATATATTGTGTACACATTTTTAATAAAAACAAATAATGAAAAATAAAATACCCTCCTAGTTTAATTACATACCGTACCTTTACAATTCATTCGCAAAATCTGCATACAATTTACACTCGATTTAAATACTCGACATATGCTCAATATCAATACATACTTTAAAATGCTAAACTAATTATTTAGAGGACACGACCTTCATATAAATATTAGCAAATATTATGATATTAAATCACACACGTTTTAATATAATTCAATTTGGTGCCTTGAGGCATCACGAAAATTGCGTTTTTATTTCGGACACCTTTTAATAAATAATTAATATTATTTACATTTCACCTGTTGGCCCTGTAATAAAATGAGTTTAGCTAGTTTAAAATATCACACACACATGTCGGGCTCTTTTGTGTCGTTTCCTTCAATTAACATTTAGTAAATTAGACACAGAACGTATTTTTATTGAAGAGTAAATCAATAAATTAGTTTGTAATAGGTTGGACATTGTAAACAGGTTGAACAAAATTACCATTATTTATATAGGAACTAAGTTTTAATATTCAGTAATTAGTTTTCAGACAATAGGCCGATAATTGTTTCCCTATTGTTCTTCGCAACAATATAAGAACGTCAACGGATCTCCAAATTGACATTACCTACGATTATACGTGTATAATTTTTCAAAGTGAACAACGGTTTACTGTATTAAGAAGGAAGGAAGCCTATAAGCCATATGTGGTAAAAGAACGTATTCGTGCTTAATGTTCGTTGCACCGGATATACCAAAGAATGGCCTACCTGACAGAATTTAATAATTGTCGCCTTATCGGATTTATGAGTAATAAACATGATCTGAGACTCATGAATCGCATTATGTTGCATAAACTGTACACATAATTGTTGCACTATTCTACATTAATTGTGGTGGTCCCACTGAAACATTTTATTGAAGTGTTGTCCAATTATTTATTTTTCGTCGAACCCAATAAATGATGCAGAGGGTGTATTGACGTGCAGATCGAGGCAAGGTCCGATATAGACGTTAAGCTGTGCCCGAACGGTTTATACACGTGAATATGAAACGTGGGCGTCCATAATTATCCGGTAGGCTATGGCTGGATGTGATAAAGGTGTCTGACTCCCAGAAAATTGAATGTGCACTCACGGACCGGGGCTGATTCTCCTTTTATTTTGTGCCGCGAAAGAGTCCTGTAATCATCATCAATTTGGTCTCTCCCTCTCTCATTCAATTGTAAAACATGTTGGTGTGACACACCCCTCAGTCGGCCGGTACATAGAAATAAACCATCCGTGGAGTCAATATTTTTACACCTTGAAACTCCTAACGAACCATCCACACCTCACCTTGTTGCCCTTTTGCAAATCCGCTTTAAGGATTAATATAGCCGATGATTGACGCACGCTTCTGAACCTTTGTAGAATTTACGGGCGATACGATCTTCCTGGCTAGGTTTAAGTTCACATTCAATTAAGTTTAATTGGAGTATCAATTTTGACAAGATTTTCTTTTACGTTCTTGTTGGTAATTAGTGCGAATGAATTATTGGCTGCCTTCGGTTGTCGTGAAATATCATAGTCACCTGCTGTTAACAGTCATTGTCCAATCATATTCTAAGAAAAGAAAGGAGTTGACGAAGTTTTTATTTATATTATGAAAGATAATTATATAATAACGGATGTCACCATCTTATTAATTTCCTTTTGAACAATTAATAGAGGTTGAAATTGGTTTATAAATTCAATTCAATGGAGTATTGGCTCTTTAAAATTTGACAAATCATCTTATAGATACTTATAGTTATAGAAGATGGTTTTTATAACTACAAAGCTTTCACATATTATAACAATATGATTTAATTTATGTTACAATAATATAACATAGGACAAGTTAGTTTTTAATTTACACTTCCATTTTTTAATACATTCATCTTAATTCAAAATTCTTCTTCCTTATTGTAGTTTTATCTAAAAAAGAATAATGGAGTAATGAACAGACCTGTTACAAAAAAATTAATTCAATTGGATGAACTAGATTTATTAATTTTTACAACTGCAGAAACCACAGACGAACATAATAATTATTCAAAATTTTACCGTTTTTAATAATAACTTATTTTGATCCATTTAACAAATTATATTTTTTACAAACCAGCTGGATAAGATTGCGTGATTAATGATCTTAATAAAGAACGTTAACGATATAATAGAATTCAAGTGTTACTTGGAAATTCGACGATTCACATGATTATAGTAATTTATTGAGTAATTAATTCGAATTCCTTGGTATGCAAACATACGAATGGCAATTTATGAATGCGAGCCTGTGCAGATTAAAAGTATCTATTTGTTGCAAGTTGGTGTTCTGTGAAGTTGACAGACCTGTATTAAATGGCTACAAGACCGTAGGCTGAGGTCACGTCATTAAAATATGCAGAATTATTTATGTATTAACAGAATGATAAATATATTTTAGTTTTTAACCCTGAACCACTTATCATCACAACTAGATGTAACTGTTATAATTGAACTCCATTTATAAATTTGTTCATCAATATGAAATTGTGAAGTCCTTCAATCAAATTTGTTTGTGGTATTATTGACTGCAATGGGTTAATCATTAAAATGGGTTCTTACGTTTTGGAAATCTTTCAGGCAATTAATCTTAGCAAAGTCATACATACTTTATATTAATTTACTGAACAATGTGTATCCATTCCAGATACTATTGAATATCTAACGTAATTATGGGATACCTTAAACAGTTTTGTGCCTATATGGTAGTCTTCATAGATTATCACAATCGATTGGTAACTTTCATTAAAATGTATAATTACAATTAAGCAACAGTTTATATTACTTAGAAGCGTAATTTAAAGGCAGTCACAAAAGGTTCCATTATTGTTTGCAAGAAGTGCATACATCACTATCCAATGCACGTGTACTTACTTTACCCAGCGGAATTTATGGGTTACGTACTGATTCATGAACACTGTTCTTTCGAACAAAAGATGTTAAATTAATGTATGGACTGCTGAACGAGCTGGTTCAATACAAGTGCACAATATTGTTTCAAGATTTATGTGACTGAACTACATTGGGAAAGATCGATCACTGTTTCATTATAATTTTAATATTACCAACTGTATTGTTTCTGACGTGTTTTGGTGGCTTGAACATGCGGATCTTAATTTGAGAGGTGCCTCGCGATCATTATCTACCGATGCCCACGTATTGACATTGAGCGCTCCTCGATCTGTGCACCTATAGAGACAAAATCCTTCTCCCAGAACCATCACATTAATTACAATCGTTGAACAACAGCAAAATTTATCGTATGCCATAAATTATTACGCAGTAGAGGAACCGATTAATGTTTTGTAATCAATTACAACAGTTCGCGAAAACGTAGGTGGTAATTACCAATTTAACAGATGTTTATTGTTACGATTTTCTTGACGTGCGGAGTCTATCAAAACGTTGATCGTTCGAAAAAGGGAGAATTAAAAGTGCCCGGGCACACCTAATGGTTCATTATTAAACGGGGCATTCTGTCCGGTCGGTTCATGAACGCCACAGGCTGCCGCATTACAAAAGCCCATGTCTGCATGGAACCAACAGCAAAACGCATGATCTACTCGACAATTTACATACGTTTAACTTTATAAATTATTTATTATTTGACGTTTCGCATTGAGGTTTCCTCATCTTATGAAATATTGCCTTTTAATCCGATATTATTTGGATCAGCAGTGCATGGCGGCTTAATTGATTTAATCCAGGCAAATTAACCATATTAATTGGTAACCACTTTGAAATTATGGTGAACCTCTTCACGATTGCCATGATATTAATTTTTACTTTTACTAATAATATTTTGTACAATCCTCAATAATTAATTTGTATAACAAGTACAGTACAAGTTTTCTATAATAATAAATAAGTGCTGATTATTGGAATTATAGAAAACTTGACAAAGGAATATTTTTTATGAATATTTGAAATTAGTTAGTTTAATTAGACTTAGTGTTTTAATTTTGCGATAATAAAATTTAATCTGTGACCATATTAACATCTGACGAAGATCTATTATAAAATATAGGGTTTTTTATAAATGTTTAGGGGTGTCTTAAATGTCTGTTATGCTTCAATCGAAAATAATTGCAAAATACTATCGAAAAATGTATTAAAAATATTTTGAAATAATAACCTTCCAAAAAATTCAAATTTTTAATAGAATTATTTGATATTATTCATGATTTAAACAGATATCTAAAATTACAGATTACACAAGAAGGCGAAAAACCAATGTGGCAACATCGTTCATATGTGACACGAATTATTTACATAAATGATTTTTAGATTTGACATCTGTTGATCTTGTGTACCTTATATAATACTATAAATAAATAAAATAAATTTAATTTAAAAATCTAATAGTAACAGGAAGCAAAAATTTAAGAAATATTCTTTCATTTAATGTTAAAATAATATTAATTTACTATTGTTGTTTTATACAGTATTATAAAACCTGATACATTCTTAATTAATATTATATATATTAATATTTCTAACTTGAACTGGACATAAGTATTATAATTTTAATTTTGAAAGAGATGTGTGTTATTTAATTTAACACTAACTGTGTATAATATTTTTGTTTTATAATTTTGGCCCATTTCCATGGCGTGAACTCGATGAACAAGTCTATATTCTTTCTAATTTCTTCTTCAATATTAGAAAATGCGCAATATATATCTTTGGAGGAAATTAAATGCTCTACAAAAAAGATCTCTAATGGTTAATTGATTACTCGAATCCCTATGCATACTGATCTAGTCTTTTAATAAATATTTTATTCATTTAAGTCATGAATTTTGAGATAATATTATAAAGTTATAAAATTTAGAAATAAAAAATATTTTTTATTAAATTCTTCAAACTTTGACCTTCGATAGAAGACTAAACGATAAGCGTCATGAAAAAATTGTAAGATACTTTTTTGGAGAGCATTCAGTTTCTTATAAAAATATAAATTGAAATTTTCTGTTCGATCAAGTAATGGTGAGATATGGATTTAGCCATGAATAAATGGAAAACTGACATCAGCTGGACTTTCTTATTAAAATTAAGAGCTTATTTTTGGAGAGCATATTTCAAAGGTGTCTAGGAACCAATTTTCCAGTGTCGGAAGTTTAGAAAAAATATTTTTTTGGCCCACCTAAATGTTCATGGAACTGCCATCAGGTTTCACTCTTGGTATAACAACCTGCTTGTGTAGTTTTGTCCCTCTAGGTTGTTTAATATAAGGACAACCATTATTTTTTATATATTTAATTTGGATTGATTATTAAAACCTATTCGTCCATACTATTCACTAGTTCAGTGAATGTAATCTTAAACAAATCAAATTTAGACTTTCGCAGTTTTAGTAGAAACAAAGATTTTTCTTATAGGTCTGTTGTCAAACGAACCTCCGCCCACTTACCACCTTCTCATAATCATTGAACTATCATCAAGTTTTTTGGACACACACAATTTTTTTCATAGTTCCACTTAGTCAGTTTATCTACATTTTTTAACAATAATAATTCTGTTGGTCTTAGTAACGCTGAAATATAATTTTCCTTACACTTACACTTTAAATAATTATTATAAGCAAAAGTTTGCTTGTAAATAATCCATTTAAAATCACATAGAGACCACAATAAGTTGCAATATTATCTAATATTATTATTAATTAAAAAATAAAATTAGATTGGTCAGTTGCGTAGTAGACACAACACTAACAAAAAAACAATAAATATTATAGCTCATATTTTTAATATCTTCCTAGTCTAATACTCGATGTTGTTTCTTTGTTTATTTACTTGTAATAAAAGTAATAATAATAATAATAATAATAATAATAATAATATAATAATTTATTTAAAATATATAATAGTTTACATAAAACTTAATAATATAATTTTATAATGCAATAGCTTTTAACTAAATATTGTATAATGTAAATAATGGAAATATTAATGATAATGTGTGACATTAATATATGTAATTATAAAAACTTTTATTGAATAACAAAATTGTTCTTAGTTTGCATCATAAGTAAAATATGTTAGAATAACAAATCTTATATGTTTTACTAGAGTCGAAAAAATGATTCTCATTGAATTAACCACTTGTTAATTTATTTTTTAGGTCCTGTATGTGTTCCAAAACTGACCACTGAATAAATTTATATTGTAAGTATTAAAATTTTGCACATAATCAAACCTAAAGTAAAATAATTATATTTATGTAACGCAATTTCGTTTAAAACCAATATTAAACTAAACACATAATTACGCGTATAATAAGAAGGCTGGACGCTCCGTCAAATCATCAGTCTCGATCCGCATTTCTGACATGTTATTGCATTTTAACGGTAATTGTTTATGTCATGTTCAATAATAATGGTGGGTATTATATAAAGATGGATAATTAAGTTAAACATTTCGTGATGAAATTGTAGAAAATGTAAAATAGGAGAATAAATAGAACCCATTCGTTTACGACGTTTATTAACACTTCGCTAAGAATATTGTGCTAACGGGTTCGCTTGTAAATTTATAAACAACGTAATTGTATAAATAAATATAAAAATTAACTGGAACCAGTCAGTTTAAAAATACAAGTATCAATTTTAAGTCGCAATAATTCTGTGAAATTTCATGTCTGGTGTCGTCCTCTTGAATTGGGCAAGATTCCAATCTAAAATATTCTGTTATGGGTATTAAAAATAATTTTTTATTTTATTGTTTTTAACTATTATACCATAATTAGGTAAACATGCCTATAAAACAAAATATCCATTTTAAATTAAGTTAATTAGGTATTTAATTCTTCAGCTGTGTTCAAGTCTCATAAATATTTAAAAACATCTCAGCGTCTTCGACGTTTTCTGCATATAAAATGTATGCCGCATCCATTCTTAAATCAGACGTGTTTATTCATTTGAAAATTGATTAAATCATTGAATTTGTTACTGTCACTTTACAATTGGCTTTTTAAGTCGGTAGTGAATACTTATGATTAATTGACTCCTTTTTACTGCTAACGTGTTTTTATCAATTATTTTAATTGTAGCTAATGTTTAAATCATGTATTTACTCACAAAAAGTAAGAAAGTGTTTTGTAGTTAGGAAAGTGTGCAATTAAATTACAATAATTTTAAAGCTTAAAATTAGTGAAATTTCTAAATATTAAATAAGATTGCGTTGCAAATTCTACTTCCGTATTGCTAAACTATATTTAATATATATTTGCATAAAGATTTATTAAATTCAACCTTGCACTTGTATTATTAATAGCTTCGAGATAATCTTAAGACAATTTAAAATAAATGAATTAAATAAAGCAGACGACAAACACGACATAAACAAAACAACGTCATTGAGACCGTCTGAAAAATTACGTTTTAATATGGAAATTGGCTAAATAAACGAAAACTTGTTAATGGCGATTGGTTTTGCTGTCAGTTTAAACGGCTTAAATCAATGACGACATTTTTATTGGAATAATGGCTTAAGTTGAACAAATTCGTCTGCGGATATTGACAATATGAATATTAATAAGCCATAATGAGACGTGTTGGTGTTCAATAAATAAATTCGTACAATTAAATGGATTGGGATATTTTTCATTTACCGCATAAATTATTAGTCATGCGGAGCAGTGATCGGTATCTGCAACCTACACACGTGTTTTTGTTTCAAATTATTAATCATCCCGGTATACGAATCGCTGACGATTTTTTGTTGTGTGTTTAATTTTGGTTGTTTGGTACTCGTTATGTTAATAATTATATGTGTTTAACACATTTAGTTTTGTTTTATTGTTATTAGTTTCGAAATAATCAAGTTATTCTATTAACTGTTAATACATTTTACAGGAAGTGACTGGTAAAAATTAATGTGGCAACGTCGTCTATATGTGACAGGAGTTTGACAACTGATTCTTAGACATATTCATAAGTTGGACTTCCTACCCTCCACTACAAATAAATTAATAATAATATTTTTATTGAAAAAATGCAATATTAGTATAAAAAAATGGAATAAAATGACATATTATATATTTAATTTTTAAATCAAACAATAGTCAAAAAATATATTTGGTATCAGAAAAAGTAACTACGTTTTTGTTACACAACTTATTTCATTTTTATATTACATTTTAACATTTTTGTAGCAATATGTAAATAATAGTTGAAAGCTTTTCTGTATTCTTCATTTTTATCTTATTTATTTAAAGCATTTTTTGGGTTATGATGCTATAATGCTATATAATCCTCGTTAATGTTCTGAAAGTTGTAAAGAAATTGAACAATGTATCATGCAAAATTTTTAGGCAACAGGTTTGCCATTAAACTGTGATAAATTAACCATTAGAAAGAGGCTTTATGCGATGAATTTCTTCAAAAAGTTAAATGAAAGGATTCCACTTAAATTAAGTGAGGATAACAAAATTAAGCATTGCCAATTCAGTCTTAACACGCAATCCTTTTATTGATTTCATAGAATTCTTGCCAGTCTTAAGAATTGGCATTTATGCAGATGATTCTGGTAAAACAGTACTTAAAAAAGTCTTGACCCAAGAAAGATGTTGTTGACTGTATGATGAACAGAAATAACGTGGTATTTTACTGCAATTCCGTTCAACCCAAAGGTAGCTTGAAAATGAAAAACTTACCTACAATTTAGTCTTTGTCTAAATTTTTATATAATAAACGATTAAATACTGCAGAGCAGGTTAAAACTGAGTTTGAACTTTTTATCTATTTCTTTTTTGCTGATTATAATGTTGGTTAAAAGTTATTTAAAGATGTTACTTTGACGTTAAAAGTTTTTCGATATCTAATAATTTACATTATATGAGTGAGTCAGAAGTAGATGCAATTTTAGGGTGTGATTTTACAGGTTATTTAGAGTCTTTTGTACACCATATTACCTTATCCAAAAATTATTAGATTTGGAGATTTTTTTGATTTTGGTCAACAGTCACGTCCAGAATTGTTTTTCAAAATTTCTCAAAAACAATGTAAATGTAATTGTTTTTCCAAACATGTTACACATCAATCAGAAAGTAATAAATGGACAATTTGTAGGCAACGTGCGTAGCACTAGAAGAATTGTTTAAATATATTTATTTTCTAAAAATTTTGAAAAGTATATTCCTGGACGTGATTATTGACCAAAATTCCAAAAACTCAAATACCTCCTAAATTAATAATTTTTGGATAAGGCAATATGAGATAAGCAGTAGAATCATCCCTTAAAATTAATTCATCTAATTCTGACTCACTTCTTAAACAATGTATTATATTAATTTATATTGTTTTCTTATTACAAATATTTCATTTTTACAAAAAAAAACATGCTTGTGACTGTTTTTCGAAATACATCTGAAAAAATATCTAAAAAAATATTTGATAAATGCAGACGTTTGTCCTAAACACACGTCTAAAACAACAGCACCAACCCACGATCAAGCTTAAGTCATAACAATCCCATGTCACATTCAGGCGCTATCTAAATTAATATTGAAAGAAACATTTACAAAACAACAAACCAAAATAAGTTTATGTTAATTTTATTATTTCATATGCGACTGGTTCGGTTTTAAGCCATCCGACTCCATGTAATCTTTATTTCTCTTGTTACATATCTGGGAAATGTGCTGGCTAAGAGCGTCAAGTGGTTGTTGGATACAATTTCATCTTTTTATCAGTACAGGAGGGTATTGCATATCTTTGGCGTTTCGACTTTGTGTTTTCTTTTTTCCTCAAGAGACTACTCGTACTAACGGACACTTACGTTTTAAATGTATCTCAATTAGTCGATTAAGAACTAATAAACATGGTGTGTGGGTATTATTAGCACTTTCATAATCGATTTATTTATTACGACGTATTTTGTTAACATTCTCAATAATTATGTAAAAGGCGTTATTTATTGTTTGTTAGGCTCTACGATTTACTGGTTCAGAAGAGATTGTAATTAATATTAATTTGAGGAAGCAGTATTATCCGTAAATATTAATGTGGAGCCTTTGCCCATAATTCATTATAAACTATGTGAAATTTATTAAGGATTTCTAATATGGAAGGATTTAATCATTTTGTAATTTATCTAAAATTGAAATCGTTAGCTGCGTTCATTAATAAAGATTTTTAATAATATCCTCGTTAATGTAAACATTAAATTACAATTAAATTATGTTTTAGTCAAAGCTTTTTTCTTATTTTTGATCACAATATTGAAAAGGAAGCTCGAACATATAATTTTTGTAAAAAAAATGAGCACAATTATTCCACTGTTAAAATAATTACTCGGTGCGTAATAAAGGCTTTTATTAAAGTTAAACAAGTCAATTACGTTAATTATACACGAAACGGCAAATACACACGTTTATTGTTAAAAACCTCCATCACCGGTATGCCGCTGACCGATTATTTGTATTGTAAATTTAGAAAGTAGCCAAGTTTTTATGATAGGTATGTCAAGTTTAAGTAATGAACTTGATTACGCTACTGGTTCTGTAATCATTGATTTGCGATCAGCCAATAATCAGTTGATTTTATATAACTTGTCTAAACAACACGAACGTCATTAATCATTATTAATTTTGCGAAGACAATCTTAATAAATTCGATAAATATGATCGTGAAAACTTTCCTGTAATAAATAGCTCAGACCAAATGTCAGAAGTGTATGGTACAGTTAGTTTAATAATTAAATATTAATTACAACCACGTTTAAGCTAATAATTAATTTTATAAAAAATTGTTAACAATATAAAGTATCTTGTTTGTCAAAGACATTTTTAATACAACTTATTATTTATGGGGCCAACCTCTTAATTAAAAAAATATAAAAAACATTTTTTTGATTGAGATTTATATCTAACGGGTTCCTTGTTATATTAATTTATGGCTTAAGATTCTATCAGAATCTAATTAATTAGCAATTGGTTTATATAATGTTAATTGCTGGAAGCAATTAGAAAATGAAACACCATTTAAAACATACTTTATAAGCATCGATATGTTATTACTCTTCTGACATCTTTATTCATTATTAATAAGTTATTGAACTGAAGAGAAAATATTTATGTGCGTTTCATAAGCACAAATTAAGCAACAAAAATTTGTATATTTGTTTTATTATCTCGAAATGTGGCTGCAGTATTCGCTTATAAACAACCGGAAATACCAAAACGTTATGAAGAAACACAGAAATATTCGGCTGCAAATTTAATTTCCATTCCACAAAAATTACTCGTAATATAAGACTATTAAGCACCCACGCTGCAATAATTATCAACAATTAGACCTTTCAAAACACAACAAAATTATTTGTGGGAAACCGCAAATGTCAAAATCAAGTCGATGGTTTGACCTTAAAATTGATAAATTTAAGTTGCTAAACTAGATTTTGGGTTACACCGGTGAAGTTTGCAAAAATCATCATTAGCACACTTGTATCGCCGGCTAATAAAACAAGATTAATGCTAATAAGTAATTTTTTTAAAGCGAAAAGTGCCTTACAATGTCACGTAAACGTCAAGAACCCATAATTCATTGAAACCAGATTTGATAATTATACCTATCTGAATCCTTCCTTGACATATCACTTACAAACAACCAATTTAGTGAATCACCGCGCTAATATCAATTTTGTTTAATTGCAGCAACTAAAAACGCTTAAGTGCGAAATAAACACTCCCTTGAGCTTGGTGTTGGCTGTTTTTAGCTGAACAATTATGCAAATGCCGAACATCAAGGATAAACACAACTTTGACACTTATGGAGTTTGTCACATTTGTTCATATTCGCCAGCACACCTATCCATCTTGGTAGTCGAGATAACATCGACAGTTTACATCTTTAAGCCACGCCACATTGCCTTTTTATCTTGTAACCATATTTTGTCGCGATTATGTTAATCAGCCGTGCTTAATGGAAAGGCAATTAATATATAATCAGATCAATTATGCTGATCTCGTGCACAGATGTATGTGGTATTTTGGAAACAATAACAATAATAATGGCTTAGTTTAGTTGTGACAAAATGTCACCTTAATAAAGTGGTCAATTCCTTAAGCAACCAATCAGATTGATTACGTATCTAATTAGTAACACATTTACGTAAAAGCTTTTTCTGTGTGAACATGTTTTAAATTAATAAATTGGCAGAAAAAACTGATATAAAGTGGACCAATAAAAACTTATTGGTCTTTCATAATCAATAACAAATTCTCCAGTTTACGATTGTATAACCTAATTAAAAGAACATTAAAACTAGATATTAGAAATATAAATTTCAAATCTCTAGTTTTGCCAGAAAGTAATTTTATAGTTGGTAACCTTTGTAGCCATCGCGCTATTACTATAGTTTTCGGAGAGCGCACATTACATCGTTATTGACCAAATATGGCTGATATATTGTTGTCGTGATATTATTTTCTCTTACTACATTTACCTCATTAAACGTGTGTTATTGCTACTAGTGTAAGGATGATTATATTTTTAGAAATTTAATGCGTATTTTATGTACCAATAAATATGAAGATATTTTTAGAACACATATCTCAAAATTAGAAGCAGGAAAACGAATTTTGATAACTAATTTCATTGTGATTGAGTTTTTATAATTATTTATAAATACAGGATATTCCTGATGCAGAAGTGAATGTGTAGTTAAAGTAAACTTGTCCAATAAAATGGCGTCCATTGACAACATCCTTAGTCAACAGTCAACATAATTGTTATCATTGACAGTTGTTATTTAATGTTATATTGTTGAAACTTTGTGCTGTCAAATTAGTAATCTTAAAATGAATTAACTGTCAATATTATCCACTGGACATTTGAGTATGACTAATGAAAATACAATTTTTACAAATATTTACTTTTGCATCAGGAATGTGCCTCTTCAGTTTTTACAAAAATGTTTGTGTAATGTTTCTCCAGTTACAATTAACTGGATGAAAATATTGTTGGGATCACATGTATTCTTGCAAGTCTATTTCTGAAGAATCCATTCTATTTCCATTATAGTACTACTAATTATCTAATCCATTTGCAGTTTGCGATTGCACTTTTTATTTTTATTGACATTCCAGTCTAAATTAGCTTGTTAAAAATAATACGGTATTGCACTCCTTTGTTTAGATGACAAGTATTTTAATTCTAAATCAGAACATTACAATTTACAAAAAACAAATTAAATGAAGTAACAACGTCTAAAATAATTGTTCATTTTATTTAACAATTTGGGGATGAGGTCCGTATGTTACAATAGGTTACAGCAAAAATGTGGTAATTTTCTTCACACATTTTTAGATTAATTCTGATGTACTGAATATGAAAATAATGTTCATCTTTATTTCAGTTAGGCTATTTACCCATATAGTGGAATTCATTTCAATATTTGAGTATTTTTTTCAACAATAAATAATTTCCCTTTACATTACTTATTTAACTACAAATATTTTAAGTCTTAGCAGACGAAGACCTAATGAAAAATGAATGTATTTCAATAGACAAAACAGTTGAAGTGTACTGCTGAACAACAAATTTCCAAATTGCCAAATAAATTAAATTGAAGCAGGTATTTGAAAATAGCTACATAGAATAACAAAATTACCAAAATGATTTAATACAAATGTCTCAATTACATCTTAAAAAAATATGAACAAATGGAAAGAAGAAATATAAGCTTCAGGCATAAGCTAGTTTCCTGTACGAAAAGATCAGCCCTACAAAACACAAAATTTCAGTCAAAAGAAGCTCTTTACAAATGAATGTAACAAATAGAAATCTACAAAATATTTTTCCAAATGTGTGTAATTGGGCAAAATTGACGACTTAAAATATAAAACTAACGATATTGGAAATATTGTTGTTGAAAAAATTAGTCAAATGGCGAAAATAAATTGCATAAAATTTGAATGTTCTGCAGCTGCAACTCAGTTATTTTTTTCCCAATCGTAAAGAATTAGATCATTTGAATACTCACCTGTCTAACAAAATATGAAATAAAAAACTGAAATGCTCAAATTTACAATTACCTTGGTGAATGACCCAAATGAACAAAAAAAAAAAAAATAAATGACTTAAAAAATTAAAAAAAAGTTTATATCATTTAAAAATAAATAAAATAAACCAATCTTATAAATATCTAAAAGTGTAACAGCATTTTAGATTATGAAAGTAATTGCACAAAGTATTGTTCATTTGGTATGTACTAATTATATTCGAATTGACACTCAATTATAAAGCTTGTTAAATTACAACATCGGGATATTTGATGAGTGAATTAATGGTGTATGGCGTATGAAATTTTATGTTGCTTACAAATATAGAACACATTTTCTAAACAGTAAATATGGTAAAATGATAATTTTAAAATGTATTTACTTCCTTAAATGGTAAAATAATAATGTCCTATTTACTCCATTGCGCAAATTCATTTAAATAACAAACAAAAAAGCGACGAACTAATGAGCAATTTATATGATTTCATTTCATTAGCATGAGTAAAACAAGAGACTTTTATTGCGACTGGAGATTATTGTCACTTATTAGATTTTTTATTGTGACAAATTAATTCGTTTAATCCTGTGGCGTTAAAATTTTTTATATATTTTATGACCAACGGGCTGTAAAATCTATTTGAAATACCAAGGTTTAATTTTGACATCTTTATATAATTAATTTATGAAATATTAGAATAAATTTTGAAAAGGTAACAAGGTGCTGCTAGTTTTGAGAACAATCAAATAAAATAATCAACATAATTAAACGGGCGAATTTAATTGTTTATACCTAAAGGTTAAGAAGTTGATCGTTTAAAAACAAAAGTCGAGTCCTCACATAAAAATGTCAATTATTTGTAAGTAATTTAATTAAAAATTTAAAATAAGAAAAACATGAAACACTTATTCATTTGTCCTTGCAATTATTCAAGGCATCGATGCTCTTGAGCTTTATCTTATCCTTTTCTCATCGTTTTCATAAGTAGCTAGGAGGCGTTAAAGTGATTAGTATTCAAATCAGACAATCGAACAATCGAAATGCATACTTTCCGGTCCGTGGTAATGAACGGATGACGAATAGTGTTTTATATGTTCTGTTGGATGGCCGAACAGGCGCCAACCTCACATATGGTTGTCCGTCCACTGGAAACGTTTACTTCGCCGCCTTGGACTAATTTATCCAAATTTGGTATTATTTTGCACAATTCCATGCCGTTACCTCATCATTTCTATTGCCGATATATCAGCTGGTATTGGCCGTTCAATTTTTGATCGATGCTGGTCTAGCCCGTGGTGTTCTTACCTTGTTGGACTGCTGAACTTGAACGAACTTTAAGAATTGTCATTTTGAATATAACCAGTTAAAATGTAATAATTTTTGTTAGATTTTTCTTAATCTGACTTACTTTCTATTTAGATTTTGTAATAAATTATCTATAAATCATATTTACGTCTCAAGACATGTCTTCTTCAGAAAATGTGAAATTCGTATACAGATCATTGTCGTAGCCACTTTTTAGACATAACTATTACTTAATGTGAAATATTAAAATAATATTAATTTACTATTGTTGTTTACTATTGTATTATAAAAACTATTATATTCTATAAAATATTTTACATACTTTTCTGATTGAGCTGGATATACTATATATATATCGACTTTAATATTTGAAAGGAATCTTTCATATTCAAATCTGTGTTATTTAATTTAACATTAACACAGTATAATATCCTTTTTGTTTTATAATTTTGGCCCATCTGTGTAACTCAGATTCAATCACTTTCGAATATACGACAAACTTCTTGAATTACTGTGATGAGTTACTTTAAATTTGTAAAATTTGTGGAATTTAATTATAAACATGATCCCTCATGTTTCATATAGAGTTAAAGTCAGGAGATTAGAATGAACAAGACAAGCTTTTGTCTTTTAACCAGTTCGACACAATTTTGGATTTGTGTTTGGACTCGTCTCTATGTTGAAACATTAAGAGCATTATTTCTTCAATGTATGTAAACAAATTATTGTTTAATATATCTCTGTAAAGAATCCAACATCAGAAGAATTAGAGCATCCCTTTATCATAATTAAAACACGAACATGTTTCACTATGGGTATAGCAAACTTTTTGTGTAGTTTAGTCCCTGTAGAATGTTTAACATAAGCAGAACTATCATTTTTCTGAATGGGATCCTAAGCAAGCCAAAATTGAAGTTTCACATTTTTGGTAGAAATCAAAGATTTTGTCTGAGTTCAAACAAAGGTCCATTCACTAACCAACTTCTTTGAACTAATTTCAGCAAGTCTCATTTCCTCCAGATTGGTATATATAAATCAGTCTAAGGGTACATACGTCAGAAGACTTGAAGCATCCCTATGTTGAACTAATGTTTCACTGCGAGTATATATAACTTTTGTTCTGTTTTGTTCCTGTAGGACGTGTAACATAAGCCTAATCAACCAGGACTTTTCTTCTAGATCCGATATCAAACGAATCCCCATCTACTAACCAGCTTCTTACAATCCTATTTCGTCCAGACTGGCTTTAACTTGAATTCATCCAGTTATCGATTTTCTTTCAAGATTTTCATAGTTTCCACTTGGTCAGTTTCTCTAAATTTTTAAAAAATACAGGAAACGATTGACTTATTTAGGGTAACCTCTCAGTCATCTCTTTTTGTTTCTCTCAGTCTTCGTTACGCTGCATTATAATTTTTCTTACAGTTTCACATCGATGAATGATTATAATAAGCTAAAGATCACTAGTAAACAATTGATTAAAATTCACAGAGAGCAATAAAATACCATAACGTAGAGTAAGATTGACCAGTTGCAGGGTAGACACAACAATTACAAAAAAAAAAAAAAAAAATAAACATTATGAGTACTGGCATCAAATTCAAGGAGTACAGTAATTAAATAACGTATCTTTCAAACTCTAAAAGAAATGGAAATACTAATTTAAATTTATTAAATATTAGACATCCTCTTATTTTATTTTTATAAAATATTTTTTGATAAAATTTATTTGATAAAAGAACGATAAATTTACGAGTTTCAATAAAGTGAACTGTTGACAAATAAAGATTGATAGCTAATACAATGATATTGACTGTTTGGAAATTTAACATTTACAAATTTACTCACACTCCTTAAATCGAAGGTAACTTCTTAACTAAATCCATCAGACATTTTAATGTCGTGTTAAATTACAACTTTATAGCTAATTTATCATGTTTTTTATTATGTAAATCAAATTATTATGTTAATTTCAAGTGGATTTTAAAATTTTTTGTATCATTTTTGTATGTTAATTACCGAATATTTTATAATGTTTGGAGCAGTTTTAAGATTGAAATGGCAATCAATAATTTTTAAAATACAGTATATCAATACCGTACCTACGCATTACACCCATACGGATTAACGAACGAATGTTAAACGTGTAAAGTGTTCAATTTACCATCGTAAATAAAAGATTCAACATTTTTGTAGGTTTGAGATAATTTAAATACAAAAGTTCCTGATATTTAATATTAAATAAAATTGATTTATTGGATTTCAAATGTTAAAATTATACTATCAGACATCCATACTACTTTCCAACCAGCTATTGGAGTACAGTGACATGCAAAACATATTTTACGACCCGATTAACAATCCCATTAAGATCAAGAGACAGAATTCTGAGAACCAAAATTCGTACGGGCACAAAAGAAAATATGGCCATAAACGAAGTGCACCCTAATTGTGCACGTCTCGGTCTTCATATTGGTGGACAAGTAATGTTTTGAGGACGCTTAATTGGTCGGAACAATTTGACAGCTCGTCCGGTCGAACATTTAAATTAGTAGGTGTGTACAAACTGCATACAAAACATACAGGGGTCAATTCTCGGTGGAAGTACTAATAGACGGGTTAAATTTGTTGTCAGTGTTTCTAATTACGGTCTGTTATTGGAATTAAAACAAAGATTAGATGTCCTCTACAGGGAAAAACGTGTGTGAGTCAGAGTTGTTTGTGCTGAATAAGTTCAAAGAGGAATAGGGAAAATTATTACCACTAAAAGACTTCATAAATCTTATCAGTTTAACTAAAGTATAAATATTTGTACAATGTAACAATGATTCTTGTCATGTACTATTGAGAAATGAAACCATTTTCATTTTTTCAGATATATTCGAAGAATATGTAAGGCACAAAATTGGTAAGTCTCATTTTTATAATTAAATTCATTAATTATTTCACTAATGTTGGTGTCGAGTACAAAATGTGACATATTTCTTTATTTTTTTAAATCGAGTTTATTTTCCTTAACACTTATAGAATTAGAATCTTAATTACTATGGACAGTTTGTTCATTAAATGATAATGATGTTTAATGTTAACCCACTTGAACTCATCCAATTAATCAACTTGTTAAAAATTTGAGTAAGATATTTATCCGCTTACAAGTATAAATAAATGATTGTGTCACAGTTTTCCGTATACACCTTATTTCTAAGCAACTATACATCAGTCAACAATATTACTTGTGTCAGACGTATTGTTTTTCACAAAGCGGTTTTTGTATCTAACAGAAAATTCATGTTTTGTCTTATAGGCGTTTGCCTTGACGTCTAAATTACCAGAATCGTGAGCAATGAGCAATTGTCTTACACTTACACTGAAATATGTCACTTAACTTCCTTATCTCTCGCTTCGAATCAATTCTACATGCATATATTAATTAAAAAATATCCTTTGCCACAATCTAATAGAGTTAAAGAAGGTGTCAAAGTCGGAATTTACGATAATGATTTATAAAAATGACAGGCGATTTCATTTATGAAATCGCCTGGGATTAGGTACGAACATTGTGGACACTGCAGGTGGTAGTCGTGTAATGCCGCAATATCATTATTTTTTAATATTTGTTCATATTTATAGTCGTGAACTGGCGGTAATTAAATTGAACAAACAATCACTGGGGACCTGTTGGCAGCAAGCTAAAACGGAACAGATTACCCATAAATCACTTCAACTTTACTTTGTTTATAATAATGTAAGAATTTAGATAACCATTAATAACCAAGTCAAATGAAGTTGTCACGCAAACGGTATTTAGAAAAATTATCATTAAATTTTACATAGTTGTTAAGTCAGGTAGAACATTTTCTTGGTTTACTTCGTCGAGACAATCAAGAAATAAATCATAGCTGAAAATATAAATATTTGTTGATAGATGAGGTAAATTATTCTCAATTTCCTTTATATGCAAATCCAATATTTTATTGTAAACACTAAACTATTGACAAAATAAAATAACATTCTAGGCACAAAATTAGAATCATAGTTACATTCCTCAATTTAAATAACCCGGTAGTGATTTGACAGCATTGAAATAAGATTATGGGATTAGTCCTCTCAAAATCACCAATATTTGTATTTGCACATTGATTATATAATTTTTTTACCTTTCATAGCAATGTCAGATATTTTTTAATATCGCAATTAAAAAAAGACATAGTGTTGCAAGTGAATAATATTTCAATGGAAAGGGATCAAGATTATTCATGCAATGCAAATAAAAATAGTAGGTTTGGTTAGATGACTTGCAAGAGTTATATGAGGCCAATTGAATATCACTGATGAAAGATAAATCAAGTACAATATTAACATAACCTTCTACGAAAAAAAAACTAAAACATATGCCTTTCTAGACGGTTTGAGCAATAAACAATTACAAAATAATTAGATGATATTATAGAAATTCTTTTCTTTCGCACTAAATCTTTACTTTCAGCATCCTCTTAATTAATTTCTCGACATACTAAATCAACTTTAATTGAGATTTTTTCAGTCATAATTTAAAATCTTCGTTTTATATATAGTAGTGGTCATAATTATAGCAACAAAATATATTAAAAATATGTGCTGTACTACTTGAATTATATGGCAGTACCTATAATGTTTATTTTTTTATTTTGTTAATGTTGTGTCTAATATAAAACTAGTTAATTTAATTTTATTCCTTAAAAAATTGTGCACTTTTTATTTTTCAGTGGACAAAATTATAGAAACATTTTACTTCAGTGCTCTCTGTGAATTTAAAACGAATATTTACCAGTGATTATTATAATTATTTAATCATTGGTTGAAGTGAAACTTTCTACTTTATGGTCCTTCAGTGCCCTCTGTGAATTTAAAATGAATATTTACCTGTGCTTATAATAATTATTTAATCATTAGTTATCATTAGTTAATGTGAAACTGTAAGAAAAATTATATTTCAGCGTCACCAAAACCGAGAGAAACAAGAAGAGATGGTTAAGAGTTTACGATGAGATAATTCAATCATTTTCCGGATAAATACAAAATTTAGAGAAACTGGCCAAATGGTAAAAAATTAAAAAGGAAATTAACTGATATTAAAACGGTGGAAATGGGACTTGCTGAAATTAGTTCAAAGACTGTGAGAAGTCGGTTAGTGAATTCAGGTATTTTTTACTTCAGAGGTACAAGAAAATCTCATACTTCTACCAAAAATGTGAAAAATCAATTTTGATTTACTTAGGATTCCATTTACTGGACCACAGGAACATAACTACACATAAAGTTTGTTATACTCACAGTAAAATATGGTGGCGGTTCAATTATGCTTCCATATATTGACCAAAGTAATCTCCAAACATCAATTCTATAGGAAACATGTTTATAATCCTATAGAAAATACATTTATAACCAAATTCGACGTAAATATCTTACAATCACAAGGAAGTAAAACTAAAAATAGTACTAATCAAATTCATGCATTTAACATGTGTGATTATTATTTAAATTAACGAAACAATACCGTGTTCACATTACCATTGTATATCATAAAATTTGTACCCTAGGGCCAGATACATTTGTTTAGATATGATCGCACAATGCTATGTACAAATTAATGATTTCCCAATAGATTACCCGAGTTCTCATGCATGATTTCATACCGTAAATGAACTTGAAAGACCGCGATATTTATGTACAAATTGCTGTCTTGTAAAATGGCGTTATTTGAAATGTAGAAATTAGACTTTATCTGTCCTTAAGTTTTCCATATTTGTTGCAAATTGTACATTAATCGAGGAGTATTAATAATGTTTTACAAATGTCAAATACAAATCTCAGATGAAATAACTAAACGAGCACTGTTGCAAGCAGGAGAAAGTAATAAGAAAATGACATGTTCATCAGTAGTAGAACAATTAGAGTGTTAAACACCATTTTAAGATATTCTTGTGGGATGTAACTTGACATCGTCTTTCACCAGTTAAACGAAAATATATCATTGGGTTATGTTTATATAGAGTTCTAGAGGATTCTGCCGCACCTTCATATTAACATATTTATTGTACACAACTCCATTATGACCATTGTTAATACTAATTAGCATTATGTTGTAAATCTAGCAGAGATGATATCGATCTGGTGTTTTATTTGATCAAAGGTGTGAAGATTTATTTTTCAATTTCTATAGGATAAGACATTTTATAAATTCTGGGTTATTCAAATGTAAATTTGACTTAAGTACATAACAATTCACGACAGACACATATGACTACGTATATATATATATATATATATATATATATATATATATATATATATATATATATATATATATATATATATATATATATAAATGAATAAATAAAACTTATTTAACAAAAACGTCTTTATCTTTTAAATGATATATAATAATATATGTAGAATCAGAATTTCAAATTTGATTTCACTTCTATCCCTTTGTGAGGTGCAAAACCTATTAATTAATAATAATTTTCGTCAAAAATTGTTAGATTTTACATCCTCTATGTGTAATGATCACGAAGTAAATTGAAGTCGTGTCATATACCTCCTATTAAAACAGGATATGGAATTTTGTACAGTAAGTTAAGTAACACTGCAAAACCTGATCACTTTTAAGCCGAACTTATCCAATGTAATTTATTACGAAGTGGTGTTTTTACAAGTAAAACATTAATTCTGTCAACCCGATATATATCTTGGCAATAAATAAACTACAAAGTATGTAAACATAAATATTTATACAAATATTGTAGGTGTATATTTCAATTACTGTTGAAATTAAATTAACACTTTCATGTCAGTGTTTATACGGTGGGTGATGGTGGCGCCTGCGTACGTTCATTAAAAATTTCTTACTGAATTTAATAATGAATGACTGCGATTTATATTTAAATCTTCAATTATCGATGAGAAAAATTACAAGTAAGCTGAAAATAGAAAGTAACATTAACATTATGTACTTGCACAGTTCAATATGCGAATATGTTTAAACAAACATTACGTTTTCTGCAAATATTTGAGATATACAAATGTGAACGTCCTTTTACATTTCCTATTGTGGAGGTTACCAAGCACCTGATTTAAATTATATGTAATGACATAGGACTTAACTTCTTATCGCATTGTAATTTCTTGAGTTGTAAAGATAATTCAATAGGAACAAATAGAGGAAACAAATTTTGTAAATATTTTCTTACTCATTAATAATCAACCTGGTATTGTCCACTAATGTGACATTAATCATTCATTACATTATAATTTGATTCAATCAAGGATACACGTATGATTGATTGCCCCAAATTTACATTTATAAGGCAATTAAATATAGTTTTTTATACGTGAAACAACAATGATTCACAAATTTAGGTCCATGCACGTCTATATATAATTTTCCAAGAAAATCCACCTGCTTATTACTTGGAAATGAAATGAATGAATTATTTTTATCTCCAATCGAGCAGTGTTACGTACCCAAGTCATGATTGTGTTTCCAGTTCGCCTACTGATTGTCTATATTTGTTTGAAGTATGCATGATTTTAGCAAGCGCACGAGAAGAGTAGTCGATACGTATTTAACTATGAATTTTGCAATATTTACCATTGTATAAACAAAAACGTTTCCAAAATTGTTAAGTAGTTTTTCATTTTACTAACACTCAAAATTTTGTGGCCATTTATCTTGTGATTTATAACGTAATTGAATCAATAAATTTTCAAAACCAATTAACTATAAACAGTTATTTAATGACACTGTTGATTAGTTCCTGCAGTGGAATAGCTAATGTTAAAATATACAAACGAAATGTCCATGTCCTACAAAAATAAACATGGCATATCTTACAATTAGTCATATTTCTCATTTAAATCCAATATGGATATTTTCATGCAATTGACTACCTCCACACAAAAACAATTAAAAATCATTGTCATCTGATTTGAATATTATGACCTGATGACACAGAAGTAAAATTAGGAATTCCTTGAATTGGTTAAAATGGAATATCTTCATTTACATTAGGTTTGACGGTGAACCTCCATATGAGATTAGTACAGTGACAAAAATTATAGTAGCCATGACAATATTTTATCTACCATTAAACGGTTTCAGAATTCCTTCACTTCTTGTTTGAGATTCCTGAAAAAGGTTATGGCCGTTGTTTAAGGCAATTATAAAATCAACATATCTACACGGCGAATTTTTCGCACAATAATTATAAATTAATAACTTCGTAAATGTTGTAATCAACTCGTCCATTTTTATCCCAAAGGGTTTGATTTATTATAAGTGGAATAATTGAATAGTATGAAAGATATAGATCGCACGTTTAAGTACTTACGCCTTTTTCAAACCGCAAGTACTTACATAATTTATAGATGTACGTATAAATCATATTGACACATTAAAACGTTCAACTACTCATTACGATATGAGGCAACTAATTATTAGTAGCAACTAATAGATCCTTATCTGCGTTGCTGCGTTAATAGACTGAACGTTCGCAGTTCACGGAGAAACTTTATATGAGTACGTTGAAGTAGATTATTTATGGATGTGTGTCTTAGAAGTGGCATCCGCCACTTACCTCTGAATATGGACGTAAAAAGATTGATTTAGAAGACGCCACAGTATCATGATAAAGATGAAACAAAAAATATACACTTAGATTACTATAAATAAAAGTTTAACCATTTATGTTTCACTCTTCAAGTTTCTGATACTTTTATATTTTCATTATATAAGTTCTAATTTTTTGCTTTTCTTTCCAGATGACATATGAAGGTCAGGATGGACTCTAGGATAGGTCTAGACTTTATTGTTGAGAATCCCGAGTACATCAGGAAATTGGCCGCAGCCCTCGACACCAACAATGTGACAGTAAAGAAGCAAGTCTTTGAATTGCTGTCGGCATTGTGCGTGCACAATGAAGAGGGCCATGCTCGCGCCCTTGACACTTTAGACCACTACAAGGTTAGTTTTACCGTTGATTTTATCCTGTACGGTGTTTCATAACAATACCTCAAACGCACATCAAGTTGTAAGGCATAATTTTATTGATTACTTCAGAAGACCTCCATATCCATATGGTCATCATTCTGTGCTTTTTCGAATTGCTTCCTTTAAAAATAAAATAAATGTTTGTCTTTGGAAAGGAATATTTCTTTGTTTTTTGTCTTTTGTTATAATTTGTTTCTTTATAAAAAGAACACAATAATTAATTAATGAGTTGAGTGTATAGAAAAAAGTGATAAAATGTATTGATTTTATAATGACATTTTCTACCTTCGTAACAAAATAAAAGAATATTTCTATGCCAAAAATATTTCTTTTGTTATAATTTAATTTTTTACAGTATATAGAAAAGAGTTTCTTAAATAAGTATTGAATATATTGATCAAATGATAAGTTGAACATTGTTATAAGACACTGACCATTTTAATTTGACCACCGATGATTCAGCTTCGCTGGAGCTGAAAGATAATTGACCCCAAAAATAAGCCATTCAACAATTTATATGGAGTTTTCGACAATATTTACAGGAGTGCTGGGTAATAATTTAATTATGACTATTATGATAATAGAACCTTACCATAAATGTAACGCCCTAAAGCACTGCCTCTGGTGTCAAATTATGCGTAAGCATAGATCCCATTAAAAAAATACGTGATACTTTCTATTAGAAGCTAAAGACAATGAAATATGAACCTTGACTAAATGTAATCAAATTTGTGTTAATATACGTGTGCGAAATAATAAGAATTACCCTTTTTATGAATATAAATTATTGCTATGTTAGATTATAATAAATATGATATTTAAAGATATTTAAAATATCTTTAAATGCCAGATGTTGAACTACGACTCACAATTAATGTAAATAAAAAAAACTAATCATAAATCGATTTTTATTCGTTTATCTTCAGTCAATCATTAATTTGAAGGATAATTGTTTTATTTCCTTCTACAATAGTACAATCCAAATAACCTTCTTAATATGGTACTGCATTTGCGATTCCTTCCAATTAGTACTATGTGGGTATGTAATTATTGTAGAATAATTAGTTTATTTATTTACTGCATACAGTATATATTGAATTTTATTTTTGAAGGAATTTCTAGAATCAATATTAGTTTATATTTTAATGATGACATTGTAACTGTGATGTTTGCAATCGCAGTTGAATACATATCGGATGATATTGTTAATTATTCACCAAACTAATGCTTCCTCCTAAACTTTATTTATCTTTTTAATATTTGTAATGAATATTTAACCTAAATATTGTTATGTTTATTTTTTACGTTTGAAACCTATAAGCCAACTGGTAACAGAAAGTTAATTTCATTATTTCATGGTCTTTGAGAGACCACAAATATATTTAATAAGTAAGTAGAAGGTGAAAAATAGATAATTTAGATTAAATTAATGATTGGGGTAGTTATAATATTGTTTTGTTTTATTTTTTCAGAAAATTAAAGGGGAGAGATACAGACTGAATATAATAGTTCAAGAATTGGACCGATCAACAGTAGTGGACTATCAAACAGCGCTGGTAGCGTTCATTAACTGTCTCATTATATCCACATCTAGACTCACGGACAGAACTAGACTGAGAAATGAATTTATAGGTAAGATTTTTAAGTAAACCGTCTTAAAATGCGACGACAAATGACTTGACATTGCGCCACAGTTCCACTTTCCGTGTTCTTTCAATTTGGCAACGATTTACTGGATTTAAATAACCGTTATCTTCAAGATTAATCAGATTTTTTGCGAACTTAATGTAATTGTCAAATTACATAAAAAGACATTGAAGCAACTAATAGTGGACAACGAATTTCGTAAGGACCATTATGGGGAAAGTTTAAAATATATTGTGCATAACGGTCGTGAATTACTATATGACATATTTTATGCACGCACATGTAAAAATAGTTCACCCACTCGCTGATACGACGTTTCCCAAGACCGAGATGTGTTTCATTTGCCGTCCCGTAACAAACTCGTGACCAACAAATTGAATAATCATTTTAATAAAGGCAAACGAACACGACTCCTGATTTAAATAGGTATTGTGTGGCATTTCATCTAGTCAACATAAGATTCTCCACTAAACAGACTGGTTACCATGAAGAAAATATTATTTAAACACCACCACATTTTAACTTACCAATTAAAGAAACGGAAGTTATGAAATATACATGAACAGTTGAAAACAATGGGCCAAAATGACTTTTCTTAAAATGGCAAGCACCATTTTTTTTCAATGTAATGCAAATAAGTGCAATTATAGTAAACAAGCAAAATGATTTTTAATTAATCTGCATTGTTTAAAATAGCATTTGCATTTAACTTGTCACTAATAATAACAGTAAACGAACACTTTGTGGGTTTAACATGAAAAAAAAAACGCCACCTACTTAGTAATCAAAAGGAAAATTCAATTGGTGGCGTTTATATTTGGGGCAATCAAATTATCTTTCATATTCCTTTTATAATTACATAATGTATGTGTCCAAAAATCTTTATTCAAAACACCAGAGAATAGTCCTCTTACTTTTTTTGATCTCACCGCCAATTGAAATTCCTAAAAAGAGCAAATATTGGAAGTTATTTAAAATAATAATATGTTGTAAAATCACCAGGAAAATAAATTAGGTGCGAATTGTATTATAATCAGGACGAGATGAGTCAAAAACAGAACGCTATTAAAACGTGACCGCCATATTTACAGGTAATATAATCTAGTATTTCAATTTTATTGTTGAATATGTTTCTCCATTCTTATTATTATGAATGAATGCTAATGTTTCTACAAGAAAGCACGCACTACAATGACTTCATTACGACCGGTAGATCAAGTTCTATTAACAACTCGCCAAATTTGTAGATATCATTCATTTTTTTCAAAATTTAATCAATCACTTTGATTATATCTATTAATTTTTTTCCCACATAATGAAGACACCCACATTATATTAATAAAAGCATCGTCAAAGCAAATATAAAATTAAGGACGCCTATTTTTTTTTAATAAGCCTCGCAACTCATGTCATTTACCTTTTTCTATGTAACACATATTATTACTATTTTATAAGCCGCCATTATCTATATACGGAAAGTTCAATAAACTTGCTCCGTAGATCCTTTAGAATTTTCATTTTCATGGGCGGGTGTATATACGCTAAACTGGAAACGTATGTACCATGAATGATAATCGCAATTGTGTACGTTTTGTATTCACTTGTATGTTCTTTGCAGGATGCCACCTCCTTCCGGTGCTCAACAACTTACGGTATGTATGCATTTCTAGACTTACTAGGCTGTATTTGCTTTACAGTAAATTGTCCTAGTCATGCAACTCCTTTAAATATTCTCTCACAATTAATCGCTTTAACTTTGTCACTTGAAAAGTTTAAAATATCCTATTTAGAGAGTTCTTAACATTATTAAGAAAGTTATCGTCATTGTAAAGAAATTAATTTATGATTTTTACGATAAATTAAAAATAATAACTTTTAATTGTATCTACCCTAATATTGTTAATAATAATTAACCTAAAATCAATGTCAAAGTGACATCAAAATTAACTTCTAACCATCTAATATATATAATATACGTGAAAATTAATGAATGCTTCATAATGAACTCGTCGAATGATCCTGACTTTAAACGAGGAAGATGATTGTCGAAAACATTGCAGACCTTGCTGTATTAGCGGTCTTATATTTATCCAACTTAACACTGTACATCTTCGTGTTATCCTTTTGCTTCCAAATGTTATTATTAATATATGATCTGCATGATATATTTGAAGAATAATTATGTGAAAAATTAAACATATTTGTCCAATAAAATTTTGAACCACTAATTTGTTATGATTGTTAGAAAATGTGCTGAAGCTGAACCCGAACTGGCTGTGCAATTGGATGTTTTCGACGAACAACGTGATAGCGATGATGCTCAAAGTCTGCATGGACCTCATGGCGTTGACCTTAACTCACCACTTGACGTATTTTACGCTATTCTTAAACAGGTTGGTTTTTGTGGATTAAAATTTATGTTAACTTTATTCTACTACTACTCTACTTAGTTGTTTGGTCTTTGGTTAAATCGAAAGGTACTGTACGTAGTTGTTGGTGCACAACAATCGATTTATATCCCACACCGTCTCGCATGTAACTGCAAATTTCAGATGATTTATCGCATCAGATAATTTTTCTTATCGAGTTGTAACACTACAAATACAGCAGCGCCATAACTGTAATACATATTAGGTAGTAGGTATTTTATGGCAACAGGTTCATATTCTTTAATTCATCCTCCACTTAAATTTTTAATCATCATGGGACTATTTTTGTTAGTTCATACCGAATATTATTAAATTTTAAATCTCTTTTATGTCTATGAGCAGTAAAATTCATGTATTTCCTCATGTAAAATTATAGGTTGCCGAAACTCCACAAGAGATACCATTCCTCAGCATTCTTCAGCACTTGTTACGGATCGACCCAAAAGAGGCGGTCAGCGACATCATTTGGGACACCGCCGAACGTCTGGTGCACCGCGCTACGCTCTTAGAGACCCGCGACGATGCCACGCGACTACTGCGAACTCCCAGTGTACAATCGAAATTTAACTTCTGTCACTGCCAACAAGGGACCGTGGCCACGACGCCCAGCAGGAAACAATCGCTGAGCACCACGCCCCTGAGTCCCACGCCTGGACCGCCCCCACCTCCACCACTAGGTATGTCTCAATTTACCTAAACACACAATTTAAAAAGATAAATTTTGGGAGAAATCTTGGACTACATTCTGTCACTGTGTAAATAACTTGTATAAATTTGCCTCCTTGTTTAGAGAATTAGAAGTTACGTCATTTGTATCATATTTGGATGGTAATAAATTTGAAAGTCTCTTCTTTTCCAGGACCAGCTCTACCTCCTCCCCCACCTCCTCCACCAAATATTCCTGCTCCACCAGTTAATCCGCCACCCATTCCCGCACCGCCCACTGCGCCTTCGATGAAAAGAAACACTAATGCGCAGCAGCAACACGAATCTGATACTGTGATAGAAAAGTTACCCCAGCAGGAAATACCCGCACCAAAATTTAAAATGAAGACCATTAACTGGAACAAAATACCCAGTAATAAAGTGAGTATAAACGTTACAAAATTTAAGGAACAATCACAATAAAACATTTTTTTGTGTGTCAAGGTTGTAGGAAAAAACAATATTTGGACCCAAGTGGCTTACAGCCATCAGCATTCTCCGATGGCTGATATGGACTGGTCTGAAATGGAAGGACTATTTTGCCAGCAAGCCCCCCCATCCCCAAAATTAGGAAACCGAGACAGTTGCTCATCCGAAACAGTAGAAAGGCGAATGAGGAAAGAAAATGCAGAGGTAAAACTACATGTCATACTATTAATTCGTTAAAACTTTTATTTTGTTTATAGATTACCTTGTTGGATGGCAAACGAAGCTTAAATGTAAACATATTTTTGAAACAATTCCGGAGGTAATTACTTATGATGTATACAGTACAAATATGTAATACAAATGTTCTTTTAGTTCTAACGAAGATATTATACAATTAATACGAAATGGCGAACACGATGAAATAGGAACCGAAAAATTAAAAGGACTACTAAAAATACTACCAGAAGTAGATGAATTAGATATGCTAAAATCTTTTAATGGTGACTTTAGTAAATTAGGAAATGCAGAAAAGTTCCTAATTCAACTAACAAATCTATCAAAGTACGTAAAATATGTTTTTTAAACATTTATTATATACTTCTAATTTCAGCTATAAGCTAAGAATTGAAAGTATGTTACTGAAAGAAGAATTTGCATCTAACATGGGATATCTCGAACCCAGTATTAACTCTATGATTATCGCAGCACAAGGTTAGGTTGCAAACCAAGTTGTTAAGAAACCTTGTATTAATTTCAGTTTATTGTAGATTTAATGACCAATAAACCTCTTCAGGAAGTTCTCTATATGATATTGATCGCAGGAAACTTTCTCAATGCGGTATTACTTTTCTAATATAATCGCGATAATATATTTTCACATTTTCTGTTTCTTAGGGTGGTTATGCGGGTGATGCAGCAGGTGTTAAGCTTACTTCGTTGCAGAAAATCACAGATATCAGAGCTAACAAACCAAATATGAATCTTATTCATTTTGTAGCTTTAGTAAGTATAATTTATTAGGATAGTTAGTTCTCGTTCGAAATCAATATTAATTTTTTAGCAAGCAGAGAAAAAGAACAAGAATCTTTTATCCTTTACTGACAATATAAGTGTCCTGGAAGACGCAGCAAAGTAAGAAAATCCTCCTTTGAAATAAAATTTATTGAAAATTGACATTTTTTCTTTGCAGAACCACAGTGGAGCAAATACAAAATGAAATTAATGCTTTAGATGTCAGGATAAAGAAAATTAAGAAGCAAATAGATCTTCCATCTACTGAATCTGAAATACAACATCAAATGATAGACTTTTTAAAGGTAAGTAACAATATACTGGCAATAATTCTCATTCAGTAATGGTAAATGTTTCATTCAATCTAGATGGCTGAAAGAGAAGTGGCTAATTTACAAAGAAACATGGGAAATTTGGATAGCGTGCGCCGGCAATTATCAGATTTCTTTTGTGAAGACGCGAACTCTTTTAAATTAGAGGAATGCTTTAGGATATTCCATGGTTTCTATTGTAAGTTTAAACAAGCAATCGCAGAAAACGAAAGGAGAAGACTGCAAGAAGAACAAGCCAATGCACGAAGACGTCAGAGGGAAGAATTATTGGCTACGAAGAGAAGACAAAGTAAGTTCTCAGAAAAAAATATAATATAAATATATAAATTATTTTGTACTGTTGCAGTGGAAAATTTAGCTGGAGCTCCAGACAATGAGGGTCCATTTATTGATATGCAAATTTATGACACTAGGGCAGGTTTTCCATCGAAAAAGGTTGTTATAAAATATTGCAATGTTTAAAAATTAACAATGTTTTTATTTTTTGTCCATCTAGGGCAGGAAATCAGTAAATGGCAATGGTATGTCAGAAGATGAGGTGTCAATAACGGGATCTCCCTTACTCTCTAGAAGACGTTTGGGCTCATTCAATGGTAATAACGGTGATTCAACCACCGGTAAGGAAGAAAAATCGCCAGGTAAAAATGAAATACATGTTACGCGTATGCTTTTCAACTAATACAATTTTCTAGACATAACACCAAATGGCAGTTTGAGACGTAGAAGAAGTCGAGTTCTATCAGAAGAGGATGAAGGTAATTTAATGGACTTCCTTAGGGCATCTGGACATGATACAAGTCGAGAAAGAAAATCATGGGGAAGCTTAGGTATATAGATATGATATTAAATTCATTGTAATTACATTTGTTTCATTGTTAGATCGATCATGGGCAAGAAAGGCTAGAGGAAGCGGTCCTAGAAAACGTCCGGCACTTCTGGGTGCTGATTTTTCATCAGAACGAGAGAGACCATCATCCCCCTCGCCACTCACAGAATCGAAGCCACTTCCAACATCGGCACCAGAGGAAGAAACCAAACCAAAGGAATGGCGTCAAAAAATCGAATCTTGGCTTCAAGCCAACGAAAGTGATCAAGCCAGTGACGAACAAAGAAGACAAAGTAGACGATTAACTAATAGAAGATCAGTTGAATTAGATTCAGGTTCGCGTGGATAAATTTATTTATAATTAACTTACTTAAAAGATTTAATTTTAGAAAGTGAAAGAAGTAGTACTCTTGACACTTTACCAGAAGGGAAACAAGTTTACAGTGGCAGTCAATCTAATTACAGAAAAGTGTATCCAGCTTGGAAACCTTCTTCCACTATTGATAAAACAGATGTTGTTAGTGCTATGGAAGCAGTTGAAGGTCTGATAATTGTGGTTCGAATTATTTTTGGGTACTAACTATCTTTATTTTACAGAAGTCCAGCCGCAAATCAAAGATAAATCCGCATGGCGTAAATCAACACTTAATGTCGCAAATAGCACAGAAGAAGCCAAAGATGATAACTTCCTCGGTAGATATTCAATTTCACGTTTGGATTCGAATGGGAACCCCAAACTGTTGCACTCTATTTCGGAAGATAATGATCGCAAGCACTTGATAAGTTCGTTAGGTAATCAATCTAACAGCGACAAATTAACACTGTATATTAGAAAACCTACCCAAACATCACCACCACCTTCTGATGGCAAATTGAGTAATAGAAGAGCACAAGAGTCAAATACGGATCAAACTGTTAGTAATAAGGTTGAAATTGATCAGGATAATATAGAAACACCTCCAGCTACAAGAAAAGTGTTTACTCCAACACCTGTTGACAAAAGAGAACCCGTGCCACCCACACCATGTCGAAGATTGGCTAGAAATAATAATAACGATGAATCTGATATAAATTCTACACTGGGTGATGGGCAGTTTGATCGGTACTCGGCGACTAGACGTACAAGGCGGTATAAAAGAAATACTGAGAATTTGGATGCATCATCTCCGACGGAAGTTGTGGCTGAAACTCATATAGTTAAACCTGCAGCACAAATCGAAATATCTCAACCAATTAACTTGGTGGAACCTGTAGTAGATAAAGAAACTCGTCTCAAAGGGTGGCAAGAAAAACTAAAAAGTCAAAATGAACCAGAAATAAATAGAACGTCTAGGAGATACAGAAATCAGACAGGTATTAATAGGGATGATGTAGAATTGGCATTGCTTACTAATTCAAAACCTAGTTTAAACGTATCCACAACTTACATTACTGCAGAACCTAAAATTGAATCCAGCAAAATTGATATCCCTACAAAAAGAACCAAAGAACATGATAACGATGAAGGTTTCGAAGAAACTCAAAGTTTGATGTCAGAATCTCCGAGTCAAGGTGCATCATCAGGTGGAAACTATGAAACAGATATTGTTATATCTGATTATAGCAAATCTAAACCTAGACGGGCTATTTCTACTGAAAGTAAGGGGACTATTGATTCAACCACAAGTAGTGACACTCAAGTACAATCAAGTAGACACTTGAAACCGACATCAAGAATTACCCGAACTCAGTCGAGCACTCCAAAACCAAATTATGCTAGAAGTTTGGACAGGTCAAACTCTCTTCGTACAACGAATCAAGATAATGCAAGGAAAAGTGTAATACCTCGTAGATCAGACAGTTTAAGGAAAAGCGATTCAAAAACAAGTATTACATCGAACAAAAATACAAGTGTGCAAAGATCCAATTCTAGAAATAGTATAGTTAGTTCCAGAAGTTCTCTGAATAGTGCGACATCAACCAACACAGTTAAAAGAGTACCTTTAAAACCTTCAAACACGAATTCTACTCCGATCAAACCTATTCAGAGGACACCTAGTAACAGATCTATAAACTCGACAAATAAAACGACTATAAAACGATCACCTTCCACAGGAAGTACAACTGGAAGTACTAGACCTCCAAGACCTGGTGCAATGTCTTTTATGAAACCGACAACGTCTAGTTCTACTAAAATTAATTCAAACCTACCACCAAATCGACCCACGTTGTTTAGATCAAAGAATTAAATTAAGTAGGCGAATTTTAAATGAATTTTTGATAATATATTTAAATCACACGGTGCCATGCAGAAAAAATTGTCAAATGAATTTGAATATTAAATCACGTACTTTTTGTTAACTAGTCAAAAACGCCTTTGCTACTTAGTACTTAAGAAAGGTGACGAATATTCAAAATCTATTTGATTTCTATTCATTTAATTTCAAATGAAATATGATTATAGTCATTGCTGATTGTATTTAGATTGTTTTATAACATAGTTTTACGATATTTATTTTGTAATTACGTTCAATCCTCTAATTTGACTAGATTACAGTATTATAAAGTCTCATTTAAAAACTAACCTTACTCACAATTTAAGAATATTCATTTTGTATTTTTATATTTTATTATTGTAACTAATAACTAAATGCATATTTATTTGTTACCAAATATTTAACCACAATAAATATTAAGAATTCTAATATTGTTTTATATCAATCCTTAATATCACGTATCGAATTACTCAAAACGAATAAATAAAAACATCAATAAAATCTTCTTAATTACATTACATTTCATTACAATGTTCTACGGGAGATTGAAGAGAAATTGTTGTTGCAACTTTACACGCCAATTCATTTTTACAAGAGCTGTCACATCCATCTTTAAGAGATGCATCACCATCTCTAACGTAATATCTAAAATTTAAAATTATTCAGTTTAAAATAAGAAACTGGTTATATATATATATATATATATATATATATATATATATATATATATATATATATATATATATATTAGTACCTAAAGTACTGATGTATTAGTTCATTATCCTGAAATAGTCTAAGTGATAAGTCACCAAGGGTTTGTGGTGATAAATCTGCTAAATTGTAATTTTGTTTCAATGAATATAACTTAAACCATCTTGGGGATGTTTTGGGCATCAAATTTGCTTCGGTTAAATTAAAAATATATGTGTCACAATCAATTACTTCCTAAAACAATGTAATCGAATTGTCTAATAAATTTACTCGCGTTAAACTTACGTAATTACTGGAATTTAATGTTACAACTTTGAAATTGGGATTAAACTTGGCAAATGGTGTCAGACTTGCGCCATTAAAACCAACACTGAAAGGTTTCATATCGTCTTCGAAATACACTTTTAACTCATCTGTGTGAGTATGTCCGAAAAATTGTCCTTTTATTATGTGTCTGAATCTGAAATTTTAGACATTATTAATTTCTTCTTTGATGTTTATAGCTGGCAATATAACTTACCTGGAAACAAGAGAATAAAATTGTTTTTCCCAAGGCTGGATACATTCTTTATTTCCCGGTGCAACATGGCCAATTATGTGGACGAATTGTCCTTTATTTTCAGCTTCCACTAATTCATCAGCGAGCCATTTCAATTGATCCATCATAAATCGAGTATCGTAGAAGATCCACCTTAAAGGTTTTTAATTTCATGAACTATCAGACTACTTGCAATCGAAGTAATAAGTAGGTGAATAATAGAAATCATTAACATAATTGACAACTTTTAATTTTTTACGTTCGGTCAATTTAGATTAAAACTCATTTAAATAATATATTCGAGACTTACCAGTTGTACATATAACATACATTGTTATGAAGGGCAATTATTTTTAATCTGTCATTAAGTAAGTAGGAATAATACCCGAAGTTTTTTACAGTATCAACTGCTTGTGATGGAAGCCACCGGGACCACAAATTTCCTAATAATGAATATAACCATTGTTGGGAATATTTTTCTTCAGTAATATATTTTGGGGCAAATCTGAAAATAAATATTTTTTAATTTCTTAATCATTTCTAGAAAACAATTATCTTTTAATTTGGATTTATAATATCTAAATTTTTCTTACACATTTACTGGAGTCGACTCATGGTTACCGATGACAGGCAAAATTAATTTTTCGGGAAAAGCTTGTGACATTTGGTTATAGACGTACTCTATAATTCTAGAATTTGATTCGATAGAAGTATCCCAAACCGTGTGATCTATAATATCTCCAGTGAAATATATAAAATCAATATCCTTAAATGAAATAGTTTCAAATATATCGATTACAGATACGTAATGTAAATAATTACTTTGAATGTAGCATTTATATATTGAAAAGTATCTTCCATCATATAATAAGGAGTGTCACAGTTTCTATAATCGCCCCAGAATCCCGCATCTTTCTTTTTAATCCAAGAGTTGCCGAGATTCTGCTTGCAACAAACAGGATATCCGCAATCAGCAATCCCGGATGGTTCATAATCCATCGTTACGTGAAAATCTGTTAGGTATAATATCTTTAACGGCCTATCGTTATATTGATCATCTAATTTCTAAAAAAGAATTTCCTTTAGTGAACATGCAGATTTCCATATAATATGGAACATGATTTTTAATGGAACATTGTAATCATACCAGAGGTTGGGTTTTTAAAGCAGCAGGTGTCTCCATGGACCAACTAAGTGCTTCTTTTTCATAGAAGCAATCACTATTGTATAAAAGAACCGTACAAGCAAGTTCTGGGTCCAAGATTTCACTAGTTTCAACTATTCGTTTAAGTAAGTCCTGAAAGTACAATCATAAAATATTAATTTTATGAGTATAAACAATTTTTTTACTATGTGTAAATCCAAGAATTTCGAACAGAAATCAGTTCGTGTAAGTGTTGTCATCGTTATATAAAGATTGCAAATAACATCCAAAAGAAAGCGAAGATTTAAAATACCATTCTGAATTTTCCAAATTACTGTCATACAAGTACCACACAAAACTTTATCTCCTGTAGATTTTAAAAAATCGTCTACCATCACATCTTTTATCGCTTTTTCCAAATCTTTAATCGGTGTCGGATTAAAGGTAGGGATTTTAAAAAGATGGGTGGCCACATCTTTCTCAAACTGACCTAAATATTAATTATAATTAATATAACTAATTTAAATTGACAATAATATAAACACATACGTAATTTTTCTTCATATGAATGTCCATCATCGCTTAATTGCATTTGCACATTGGGAATAACAACTAATATTAAAATTATAAGGAACATCCTTAACTATCAAGCACAGAACTAAGTTGAGCACCAACTAAGTGGTGTATGTGTTTACTCATTTTGCTTAAATACTACATTCCTATCTATAAGAGTGCTGTCGTGGGGGAATAAAAATGTAACACAAAATCATGTCAAAGGGGGACCGATACTTATACAAAATTTGTATTATGTATAAATAAAATTTTGCTGGTTTATTTACAGGTAGAAATATTTTATTAAAAGTCTTATAATAATATGATATGCAAAAGTGAAATACATATAAATTATGTTTTAGAAAAAATGTTGTTTATAATAATAACTAGAAATTGTTAATAGTAAACATCAAATTTATTAACAAAACTGTTATATTTAAAAGAATTTATTTTGTAAAATTATTTTACATAAAAACATAATAAAAATTTTATTAAGCTCAAGGTAAAAAAGTTTAAACCATATAAAAACGGGAATAAATGAAATTTTCAGGTAAAATTTTTATAGTGGAAACGAATATGCATGTTTCTGATCAACAGTGATTACTAATTCAGTCATAAAATTTAATTAGATCATTAAGAAACAATTTGTTGATATTTTTTGTTATTTTATATAATTTTAATTATAAATTTATTCAAAATTTATTTTATAAATTGATCTTGACCATCGAGCCGAGTCTTATCTGAAAATGTCATTTTAAAATAGATAGGCGTAAAATATAAATATATTATCAAACAATCAAATAAATTAACATTAAATATACGTTAAAAATTTATCTGAAATAGGTACCGTTGAAAACACCAGGGATTCAGGCTTATCTATAAATGCCACCTACATTTTATTTTACTTTAGTTTTACATTTAGTAAGGTTATTTTTATATATTTAATTCATATTGGAATGATATGTATTATTGAGTTATCTTTAAATCAAAAAAATTGTTAGTTTGGTATGGAGTGACGTCGATAAAAAATGAGAAAATCTAGTTTCTTATATAATTGTAAATTGTTATGTTGATGACTAAATAAATAGACGGAAGTAGGTTACAAATTTTCCATTGAAAGCATTTTCGTTTTTCATATGTATAGAAAAATAATATTATCTAAATTTTTAAAAACTAACAATTATGATACCGTAAGTAGTCATTGACGTAAGTATTTTATATATAGTATGTACAATTAAAATTGAATTTATTTATAGAATTGAATATAGTGACAGGTTCTTAAAAACTCAACTACCGTATTTCAATAAACTAAATTTATTTATTACATTAAACACATTAAATAACATCAATAGGACAAAATTTTAAAATTCTTCAGCAGTCAATTGCATCTTTTGTTTCAACAGCAGTGATGCTGCAAAATACCTTTTTCAGACATTCCTCCTCACATTCTTCCATCCCATCACTATCTCGAATATAATTCCTAAACAAAAAATCAAAATAAGTGTTTTAATAATAACTAATAAAGTAAAATACTTACTTGTAATATTCCTTTAAGGAGGCCATATTTCTTCTTAATATATCAACGAACGTGTTCATACTATTATAGTCCATACTATTCAAACCATACGCCTGTTTAAAGGAATATAATTTAAACCACCTCGGTTCTGTGTTTCTTGACAAATTAGCCTCGGTTAAATTGTATGTGTATTCATCATAATCTAATACTCTCTACAAACATATTGTTTTGCAATGGAAATTTATAAAAAATGAATTACTTACTAGGTTGTCCTTATTAACTGAATAGACTCTGTAATTGGGATTAAGTCCAACAAACGTTGTAAAACTTCCTCCATTAAAAGCAACGTTTGTCACTTTATCTTTTTTTGTTTCATCATAAAAAATTCGAATTTCGTCAAAATGAGTATGACCATTAAACTGAGCTGAAATTGTTCTTGAAAATCTGAAATAATAAACCAATAAAATGTGATGTAACTACCTATTTTAATATTTTACCTTTGAATTACTCTTTTAAATTGATTGCTCCATTGTATATGACAGTTCAATTCACCAGGAGGAATATGTGAAAGAAGATGTACTTTTTCCTTATTTTTCTCTGCCACCAATAATGTATTTACTAGCCATTGAAGCTGATCATTAGGATCTCTATCATCATACATTAACCACCTTGAACACATTATCAAAATATTTCTTTAGTATACATACTGGAGTAAGAGTACAAATGGTGTATCCAGAAAAGGAAGTTCATATTAGTGAATAAGTAACCTATCTGGATAGAGTGCTCATACAACTACAACTTACAAGTTACTAATGAAACAAACGTTGCTATTTATCCCTATTATTCTAAATCCTGGTTTGACCAAAACTGTATAAAATCCTCCGTGTTGCAACGTTAGTTTAGTATCAATAGGCAACCAGTGAGCCCATTCTTCAGCCACCAAATCGAAAACCCATTGTGTAGATATTTTTGTACGAGAGAGACTTTCCGGTGAATAGCTAAACGGATAGTACCATTCTTTATTTATATTTGTCAAATTTAATAAATACTACTTACAAATCAGTGGGATGGGGCTCATGATTACCAAGGATTGGATACACCTTGGTGTTTGGAAAAGTTGTGTTGAATAATTTATAAATCAGTTTGATTGATTCTGTGTTTTTTTCTTTGCTCGTCACCCAGGATCGATGACTAATTATATCTCCAGTAAAGTACACTAAATCATATTTCTAAAAAGTAAACAATCAACAAAAATTAGGTAAGTAATTAAACATCTTCTTGCCTCATTTCTAATGCGGTGCGTTAAATCCAAAATAGAATGCCAGGGCATATCGCAAACATGGTAATCTCCCCAAAATCCTGCCGCGTTTTCAGTCGAGTTCGGAGTACCTGACACGCAACATAAAGGTTCATCGCATACTGCGTTACTTCCCGGATTGTAGTCAGGATCGTAATGGATATCGGTCAGATGGAGGATTTTAAGTGCACTAGCTTCAGCTTCTGATTCATTAACGTGTGTTACCTAAAAGTATCGGAATTATTTCAAATGACATATTCGTTTAAAAATATTACTTCATCATCGTCGATAGTGTCACTTATTGGTGGAATATTGATTGTCCATTTGTCAGCATCTGGATCGACGCATTTGTTCGTTTGCAGGTGAATCGCGCAAATCCTTGCTGGCGTTAAGTTTCGCTTGTTGTCAATTATAAACAAAATTGTATCCTATGAAGTGTATAATTATTATAAAATTTAATAAGACACTATTAAATATACACACTATTTCTATTTCAACGTATCCATCGCAAGCTATGAGTCCCCAATCTGTATATTTGACGCATAAATTTTTCAGGCATTTTTTCATAGAACCTTTGTTTGCTCCGGCTCGCCTGTAGCTTATTATATGGTCCATAATTATATCACATGATTTGCAAATAATTTCGTTTTTTAATGTCTTGTTTGATATAAAGCGAATTTCGTTCAGGGTAGTGTCGTCATCGTCATATGGCGATGTCAGCAGATTCTTGGTAATTCTTCTTATATTTTGTAAGATTTCTAAAATTAATAAATTACAATATTTAAAATAGTGTTAAAATCTCATTGTCTAGTTGAATTAGATTTGAAGTGGTCCATTTAAATTTAATAATTATTAAATCTATAATTTTTATAATATAGCAACACTTAAAGCCACAAATGATAAAGTTATAACTGTTTCGTTGGAACTTAAAACTCTTTTTATTGTATGTTAAATATTAGACATTTAATTTCCTGTTTATCTACATTTTAAATATTTGTTATTTTTCATAACATGATAAGTGTTGTGGTTATGGAATGGTAAAATACAATAGGAAATCCAAAAGTCAATTTACAATATCAATATTTAACATGTTCCATTTTGTAAACACAATAATTGCAGTTATTCGATGCGACATTAATTAAATTAAAGTGAGTGTGGTCATTAAATAACATTTTTTAAATTTTCATTTAAATATTTAAAAGCAATTAAATATAAATATTGTAACAACTAACCAATATTTATTTATTTCATTAATAAATAAATTTAACAACTTTTTAAAATGTTAAATATATTAGACATAACTCTTGTATTTAATGTGAACTGTTAAAATAATATTATTTTACTCTTGTTTATTCATTCAATATTTTAAAACTATTATATTCTTATTTTCGAAAATCTTACGTATATTTTTTTAAATAGTGCTAAACATAAATTAAAGGAGATTTTTAATGATTATGAATTTGATATTAAAAATATATATAATATTCTTTTTGTTTTATAATTTTGGTCCATCTCCATGGCATAGACTGTATCATTTTCTGAATATACGACAAAGTTATATTCCTTTAAGCTTCTTTAATTGATCAGCTGTGATCAGTTCATTTAAATTTCTAAAATTTTTAGGCCGAATTTGGTTATGAATGTAATCTTCTCTGAGGATGTTTGGAGATTGAGACAGTTAAAATATCCCAGTACATAAATCAGTCTAAAGTGGCCTACATCAGAAGAATTTAAGTATCATCTTAGCATAATTGAAACGCCACCATGGTTCACTGTATATAACAAAACTTTTGTAGGATGTTTAACATAAATAGAATCACCATATAAATTAAATTTAGCCTCGTCACTGATAGTTACTCGTCCCAACTGTTCTCTGGTTCAGTAAACGTGATCCTAAGCAAGTCATAATTTTAATTTCTCATTTTTAGTACATACAAACTAGGGCTGTATCCACTGATCATCTTCTCACAGCCCTTGAATTAATTTCTCCAAATCCCATTTCCAGGTTGTCTTTAATGTCACTTGACGGTAAAATTTTTTAAATATTCGAATTATCCAATTTTTTCGAACTCAAATTTGTTGTAAGTACCACATGGTCAGTTTCTCCAATGTTTTAAATAGTACGAGAAACAATTTATTTCTTTACATAAAGTCTTAACCATCTCTTCTTGTTTTTCTCGGTCTTGCTAACTATATATTATAATTTTTCTTACAGTTCCACGACTAATAATTAAATAATTGTAGTAAATGATCACTAGTACTTAATCGATTTAAATTCACGGAAAGCAATGGAAGACTATAAAGTAAAAAGTTGTAATTTTATCCAGTGAAAAATAAACCAGTCCCTAATTTTTTAAAGAACAAAATTAGTTTGACCACTTGTATAGTAGACACAATAATAAAAGAAAAAAACAATACATTATTGGCATTAGTATCTAATTCAAGTACTACAGTTTATATTTCTAATATATTTAATAAGTTACTATAATTATGGCAACTGCTGTATATTATATTCTGCAAAATAGGTAATAAATAATTATCAATTACAGATATAAAATGGAGAAGGTAAATCAAACATTTTAGTGCTGTTTTTTGAAATATAAAAAAGTTAATTAATTATTCTTTGTTACAATAGATTATAACCAGTTTTGACCTAGACAATAATCTGAACTTTATAAGTAACTTTAATTTATATATGCTCAATTTTTTATTTAAATATACTTAAAGAGTGTTTTAAAATTAATTAATATGATCCAAAAAATGATTAATGATCACATTTTGTTGTCATTTAAATGTCTGGATAACATATTATTTTTATGTTAAAACTATATATAAAAGTACCACTGTTAAAATGGTTGATAAAGTTCAAAATAAAAATTAAATATATTAAATTTATAAATCAGGAGATGATTTTTTAATAAAACAACAAATTACCTGTCTGATCTAAAGCATATGCCGTGGTGAGTACTGCCAAAATCCATATGACATTCATCTTTCACAATGTATTTCGAGTCACATAGACCGACACCGTTCGAATCCCAAGTATCACTGTCGGTGATTGTTGTGTTTACATCAGGAATAATTGTTAAATTCCAGTTTGCGATGTCATGAGGGCATATGATAATGTTCGTTATCGCCAATTTTACAAATAGCGTAGACGATTTATTATACGAGGTAATGCTGTTAAGCGCTCTTGACAACCACGTCCTCACAAGTTAAGAGCTATAAACATTATTTTTTTGATACATACACCTATCAGTATCAATATCTATCATTTTTATTAATATACTGTGCGGTACACATTCAGTATAGTACAAAATATCACTATTTAGTAAATTCACTCATGCATTGTTCTTCCTGAGTGGTTCAAGTTTGTATTAAATTAATTTTTCTTGAAATCAGATGTTACAGTTGAATTAGAAAGTATATTACATATCTACAATCCATAATTTTGTTAATCAGATACATTGGATTTTACATTTGAAAATGTATGAGCATAATATTTAAATGTAGAAATAAAATTTGCCAATGATATTTTTGAAAAATCACTAATGAATGTTGTAATTGAAACAATAAGTGAATAATTAGTCTAGTATTTAAAGTATTCATAATATAGGAACAATAATTGGGGTAATATGAAACATACTTCCTGTCTGGAATGTCTACGATACAAATGAACAAGCACTAATTAAGATTGTCTATGAAAATGATAATTTCTCTGCAATCTAGGTAATTTATATTTTCTATTAAATCATTAAAATTAAAATATCAAAAATATTTTGTTTAGATAATAGTACACTATTGCCCACATTCTTCCCATAAAAAAATAGCCAAAATTAAATGAAAATTTCGAAAGAATGTGAATATTTAATATTTGGGAATCATTAAAATACAAAGAAAAAGAAACTGAACTGAACTGACGAATTTTTTTTAGTTTATAAGAAATATTTAGTATTACATAATATAATTAATATTCCCAGTAGAATAAATTAATAAAAAAAACTAGTACAATTTTAACAAATAAAAAATAAAAATGCAACAAATATCGCGCGACTTGACGTCACGATGTCCCACTCGAATTTGTCCAAAGTAGTGCAAAGTAGTGCAGGTAGCAGCCAGAAATAAGCAAAAGAAATAGCAAAGCCAACAGTCAGTGGTGTTCCGCGATCGGTTGTGTGGTATTACTGTGGGATCACCGACACGTCTTTTCCCGGTACACTAGGTCATCTTCATCTTCGCGATGGCATTCTTGTAACGGTTTGTTTGCATCGACCCCGTGAAGAACCCATTTTGATACTAGCTGTTTTGGCTCTGAGTACGAGTAAACGCGGATAGTAGGTACCATTAGCCGTTAGTGCCCGTTGTCGCATTACGGAACCAGTCATGTCTCTTAATGGACATGCGTTTGGTCGCTGTGTTCGATTTGCTCGTTTTTGTCGTTCTTGTCAATGCTCAATTTGTTGACAAGCAGCAAAGTAAGTAATGTTACCTAATTCAATGTTTTGAATTGTGCGAGTTATATTTTATTAGACAATCCAAAAATCAAAATTTTATTCTGATTAAAATTTGAATCAAATATCTAGATTTTTAGAAAGACAAAATATTGAATTATAAAAATACACATGCATATTTCATAAATTTCTAAATATTTGTGGTATTGGTGGTATTAAATAATTTAATAGAATCAAAGATTCCTTTGCCAAATTACATTAAACTCACACTCACTCGTGTCTATATTCCTACTTATAGAAAAATTTAATCATTTTATTAAAAATTATTTTATAAATATTGAATTTAATTTAATTCAAATGTTAAAATATGTGTCAATCAATTGCGACAGCTTGAAAAAACCTACATAACGACACAATGAAAATTGGTATTCAGATTGAGTACATTAGTCAAATTACACTCTTACTTAAGTGCGAATATGAAATTTATTTATAAACAAATCTAAACGCGTCTTTCATACCAAATAGAAACTAAATTAATAAATAGAATAACACTTTTAAATTATGTAAACAAAATTTCAATTTGTATATCAATTAAGTACATATGTAATAAACATGTTGATGTTAATTATATGTTGTTTTCTCCTAATCAAAATTTTACATGCATTGTCCATGATTGTTGAAAATTAGAAATACACAAAAGAAAAAACTAATAAATGCTCTCAACCATATTAGAGAAATAATTGACTGCATGGAACAAATAACGACGAAGCACAACTAATTGTTGCAAGTACAGCTGTGGATCATGAAAGTTGTAACCATGCAATTTAAATAGACTCGATGATATTCACCGGACAATAATTACATTTCTTCTTCATGCAATTTCCTGTGTTACATAATTTTGTTTGAAAAGTTTGAAAGTGTACAACATGCGTGTTATTAGATAAATAATATTGTGGTTTACGTTAAAAAATTGAAAACAAATTATTTATTCAAAATACAACTAGACGAAAATAAATTAACTTATGTAATACATGTGACTCATAAAGAAAAATATCACCTACATGTTAAACTTTCTGATTTCTAGTATGTTACTCATATTTACAAGAAGTTTACAAATAATTTACAAACTGTTATTCTAAATTTTGGATCCTAATTTTACATGTAAACATTTATGTTCATGTGATATGAGAAAGTTACGCTCCAAATTTGCAAAAGTTATTTTGTCTGAACTGTAATTATACCTGTTTGTAGGTTTTACATACATCATTAGACACCTATTAAGTATGTAACAATTATTTTTATAATTTTTAATTTCAGTTGAATATTTAGTTTTGAAATGGTCTCCATTAATATGGATGTCTCCAGAAGAAAAATTTATGCCTCTAGCTGCGGAGGAGTTTTTAAAACATATGAAAATCTCCGACGAGAATGGAAAACCTCTTGAAACGACTAGTTTTGAGAATGGATTAAAATATAGCACAAAATCATTTCATCTAGTCACGAAATTAACTCTTGGTAAGATTTCACATTACTGATTTAATAAAATTATTTATTAATTCTCAAAATACTTTCAATTTTTATTAAATACTAATTTTTATTTTCAGACTCCTTAAAAGAGAATAATAGTTCATTTTTATATGGTAAAAATCCGAAGGAAAATTCAGTACCTGTATATGCAATTGTCACATATTGTTCACCGTACATATCGTTTCATTCAACCGATTTAGAAAATATAAGAAACGATATAAATATTGTATATGGAAAGGTTGAACCGAATTTGAACTTCCACGTCAGTTATTGGATATTCTATCCTTACAACGAAGGAAAGGAAATATGTTTTATAGGTAAGTACAAGTAACAAATGTACGAAAAATAAAATTTCAATTAAAATTAAATTTGTTTCCATTTCACTGTTATTTAATCACGAACCAAATAAAAAATGTAATACGTAATACGTTGATTTAGAAAACTATAGCCAAAAAGGTAAAATGATAATCGTCACGTAGGTGTTTCAAAATAATTAGTGAAACCAGTTACAGCGAGAGTAGAATATATATTAGCAAATAAAAATATATCAATTTTTTTAATCACATATATGTAACAATAAATTTACTTAAAAATTGCTTCAGTAACTATTTTTTATAAACTTATATATTTTTTAGGAAAAGTTCCAGCCCCATTCATTTTCAACACATGTTTCGGCCATCTGAAGTCGATGGGTAATCACGTAGGTGACTGGGAACACATGAGTTTATCGTTCAATGGAAAGACCATCCCACACAAAATGTTTCTAGCTGTACATGATGCAGGCGTTTACTATAATTTCGATATAAAACGGAGCATTTTCCGTTACGATTCTCAAGTAACACGAAAGGGAGTCGTACAGAGACCTAAGTTTCCCAGAATCGTTAGAACTCAGGGAGGACATCCCGTATTATTTTCGGCTCTGGGTTCGCACGGATTGTGGTCGTCACCGGGTGTTCATGATTACATCCGTGTTCCTAGATTATCAGATAAAAATGGGTATGGTATTCCATGGAAAACATGGAACAACGTTCAGATATATCACTTCGGTTCAACCAAGATTCCCAATTGGATGTTGTTCAAGGGTAAATGGGGTAATCCCAAGAGCAACTGTTTTTTGTTTAAGAAACTAGGTTTATGCGAATATACCGACGGCCCCGTTGGATTATTGAGGAATGTTCAAGATTTTTATTGTTAATTGTTGTTATTGTTTTCATTATATGTTAAAGTTAAAGTTTGTTTCATTTAAAGCATTCAAATGTGATATGTTTATGCGCTATTAGTAGTACAATATAATAAGACTAAAAAAAATAAAATAGTTTATTAACATAAAATTAAAGTATAACACGGAAATATGATATCATATACAAATGGAATGTCCTATTGATTAAACACTTAATAAACATTCTCAGACTATAACTTATAGACTTACAGAAGTTCAATTATAATTAAAATTGAGAATACCATGTATAAGTATATTTATATTTTTAAATTGGTCAACAATAGAATAACAACATGTATATATTCATTTAAAAAATAAGTGGCAAATAAAAATTAATCATGGACTTTAACATTTGGAAGAAATTTTGCAGACAACAGTGACTGTAATTTGTTTTTTAATGTTACAGAAGTAGCACTCAGCGTTTTCAGTGACGTGGCGGCGTTTTGAAGAGTCACTTGTGATTTCAAAAGTTGCTGATCAATTACATTTAGGGTTTTCGAAGCTTCTTCAATACAATTGTCACAGTGTGTTTCTATATCATTATGTAATTTGATATTACATTCCCCTAAAAAAATAAGGTTAACACAAATTTATTTTAACAGTGATAATTTTCAATTACTCAATTTTTGATGAAGTAGTGAATCATATTGAATATTCTTTACATTATCTGTTGTGTGGGATTGATGCATGGCAGACTCCGCACTACAGACACTGCCCCCATTTTCTGAAAATTTTTTAGTTAAATATAAGCGTAATTTTATTACAATTATTACCATCCTCTGATTCTGAATCTTCTCCTGTTACTACTTCTCCTTTTACACCCAATGCTGAATTTATCTAAAATATATATAAGTAATTAATATAAGATTTTATTTTTGATAAATTTACTTGCTACTGGGATTACAACTTCATCTTCACTGTCAGTTTCAGACGCTTCTCCACTAATAACAACGGGTTTACTCATTTTTCAAATAATTTTTCTGTTGTCAAAATATAACCTAAAATTTCCAATGCTACGTAGTGATGTAAACATTGTGCAGATCCGTATTCAAACTTATTATAGAAACTTAAATATTAAATATTTTAGCCATAACCCTTTTATTTAATGGGAAATGTTAAAATAATATTAATTTACTATTGTTGTTTTACATCAGTACAATATTATAAAAACTACTATATTCTTATTCTATAAAATGTTACATATTTGTATGTGACTGAATTGTGCCGGCCATATATATTGCAACTTTATAGTAATTGCGAAAGGAATTTTTTAATGATTAAATCTGTGTTAATTAAACATTAACATTTTGTATAATATTCTTTTTAGTTCTGGTCTTTCAAATTGGCTTTAATTTCAGTTTACAATAAAATGCATTTTTTGTCATTCGAATTCCAGTTATTAATTTTCAAGTTTGAGTTTTTCGAACTTAAAGAATTTTTTTCTTAGATACTAATGAACAGTTTATCTAAATCTTTTAATAATTTGGAAAACGATTAACTAATTTTGTCTTAAAGTGTTGCCATCTTTTCTTGTATCTCTCTGTAACGTAATTTTCCTATCCACTTCGACTAATGATTAAATAATTATAATCAGCGAAAGACCATTAGTAAACAATGGATTTAAATTCACAAAGACACAACAATAACAGAAAAAACAATAAACATTATAAGTATTGTCATCCAATTCAAGCGGAATAGCTCATATATTTAATATATTTTAATAAATTGCTAATAATTATGGCCATTGTATAAGGGAAAAAATTAATAAAACATACAAATGTATTAAAGGAGACGGTTTCAGTCTAAATTTATTACACCACTGATTAACAACACGAGCAGTACTTTACATAACGCTGTAATATTTTTTCACCACTTAAATATTTAAGATTCTTGATCGTCTTCTTCTAATATAATGGTCCTAAATAGAAATTATTATTAATATTACAATATATTGATGTACAACCTATGTAGTTAGATTTAAATCTAATATATTATATTTCTAATTACATAGTTACTTACTCCAATAATGATGTACCTATAAGAAGTAGCAGACAAATTATTTACGTGATAAAAATATTTTGAACGTACCAGAAGTTTGATTACATCTTGCACATCTATAAAGAAATTTTTTATATTATTTAACCATCAATATAAGTATTCATAATATACTTATTGTATTTTGTATGATAAAAAATTATATTTTCATATTTTATTCACTAACATTTTGTCAATATTTAGCTCCCTTGATATATTTAAAACATGTATACCAAAATAAATTTAATCGCTTACCTTGACAAAGGTTTCAACGGTTTTCTTCTGGGAAGTTTGCTGAAAATATGTAGAGAACCAACATACTCTCGGAAATAACTATTTAACAAATATTACCTTTTGAAGGCACAGGCATGTTTAGCGTGTCCGTTCGATTCGTCGCTAGTCATCTTACATTTACAATTTCTAAAATTTGTGTAATATATACTAATCTGTAACACATTTGCTTATATGATCGAATTACCTGGAACATTTCATAATCTCATCATATGTTAATATTTTCGTAGCTGATGGCTGTTGCCTATATATAAAAATATATTTCATTATTTTTTTTTTGTTAATTCAAATTAACTTAGACATTAAACATAAATGTTGTTAGTCACTTTTTTATTATACTGAACAACAAATATTCTGAATAAAAGTTAGCTGAAAAGTACTTTAATTTTAACAAACTAATACATACTTTGAGAAACTGATTTCAATATTCTTATTATGGTTGGACAGAATATTTCTGTAAAAGATATAATAGATTTGAATTAATGATAATAGTAAAAAATAAACTTACTCTTGATTTGTCGATATTTTTGCTACTTCATCTGCAGACCTAAAGTGAAAATGGTATTATATTATACACGTATAAAACAATTTTGTAAAGTATCTCACTTATGGATTGTAATATTTAAGGCAGACACTTGTTTTTCAGGTGTTACGGAGATTACAGGAAGTCTGAAATTAAAAATTAAAAACAAAATCGTACAGAACTCATCTAAAAAAGTCAAAGAATTATATTTATGGACTTACTTATTAGCTTCCAATATAACGGGAACTTGTGTTATTCTGGAAATAATGGGACTTATTACTACAAACGTCATAATTTTGTTTAGACAAATTTACTTGTTTGTTTGTATAGGCTTCTCAACATTTTTTTCATTTATATCAAAATTATCAATTTGAATGAGACTTTTTATGTATTTTTTATCGGTTTCGCTCGCCTTAATATCTTCTAGTGCTAACAAAAAGTCATCTATAACTGATTTGAAATTGCCCGAGCCAATTTTCTTTCTAATATCGTTGTCCTTCTCATTGATTAATTTATTTGATGATTTAATTGTAGCCGTAAGAACTTCGTTCAAGATTTTCGCTTTTCTATCTTTCCAAGATTCTATATCTGCTTCTTCAATTTTACAACCGCCTACAATACTAACCGAATAACTAATTTCAAACGGTTAATTGAGACATACATTCATCATTCATTTTCATTTTAACTTGTTGATCAATATCTGGACATAACATGCAAAACTTATCAACCAATTCATCCATTTCCTGAATTTTTTTATTATAAGCTAGTTCTTTTTGTTGCAATCTCTCTCTATACCAATTCTCTTGTTCTTGATAAAGCTTCATTAGACCTGTATATCTAACAGTAACTTCTTCTGTTTCACTAGTTTCGTGTGCATGTTTGTCCATTCTTTGGCATGTTTCACTGATACGACTCATTGTTTCTTTAATATCTTCCTTTTCTTTCTGTAATTCTAAGATAATTCTTTGATATTCTTGAATTTGTTCCAAATTGTTGGTAATTTCTGTTTGAAGAACAACATTATTGGCCAAAAATTCCTGAAAACGAATGCTTTAAATCGATATTAAAAATTAAAAATAGGTTTACCGCTAATTGATTGTCTCGTTCGGAGATAAGCTGCGCATTTTCCTCCTCTAGTCGATCTATCTGTTTTAAAATTTTATCCAAATACAACTCTTCAGTGCATACACAAGTACTTCTAAAATAAAAATTAAATAAATCGCTCTTCTTTAAAATTACTTTTAAATTAACATACTCAACCATGATTTTTTCTTTGGGTTGTGGCGTGTCTTTTGAGGCACTTTCTTGACAATTATTTTCCAAAGCTTTAAATATAAGATCCATAGTATTTATTTCCTGGGTCAGAATATGTAAATCTAATCTTAACTGCTGCACATGATCTAGTGTATCCGCGACTAATCCTTGTAAATTTTGTCTATCCATTATTAATTTTTGTTCTAAAACTACTAGAAAATTTTCATTAATACTTTCTAAACTCTTTATTTCGTTTAAAGCAAACTCATATTTCATAGTCTTTATATTAAACAGTTTTGAGTTCATAATGTTTTGTTTTGTGCTATCTGTTTCGCTATGTTCTTGCTCTTTTTTTATTACATTTTTTAAATTACAACATTCTTCTTTTAAACGTTTAATCTCTTCTGTAGATTTAGCCAATTTCTCTTTTAGGATATTTTGCTCTTGTTGTGTAGAATTTAATTTCGATTTTGTTTTATCATAATCAATAAGGACATCTTTTAAATTCATATTGCATAAACAAATGTTGTCGTAATTCTTTTTTAATTCTTCTTCTAGAACTTCTTTTTGGTTAATTGCTTCCTTGATAAGCCTTTCTGATTCATCTTTTCGTGCAGCCTCTTCTTCAATATTTCTTTTCAGATCTTTTAAAGAAACTTGTAATTTATGGAAAATATCATTGTTTTCAGCCTGAACAACTTCTAAATGCTTTAAACAATCAGAATAGCGCTTGCTAAGTTCTGTTACTCTATCAGATAATCTGTTTTTTTGTACAACATTTAATTCACCTTCATACTCACATAAACAAGAAGAAATTTCCTTTAAATTGATTTTTACGTCACTATTGTCCATTCTAATAGTACTTAGAGTTGATTTGCTAGATTTAATTTCTTGTACAACAGTTTCATTCTCGCAACGCATATATTTCAATATTTTCTCGAGTTCATTTTGTTTTTCCACAATTTTTTGTAGTTGTTCTTTAATTTCATTATTACAATTTATAATTTGTGATTCACCACATGTACATTCTTGTTTAATTTCAGTTAACATATTTTTGACATAGGAATTTTCGAACTCTACGACGTTCAGTTCGCCTCGATAATTGCATAAACATACTTCCATTTGCTCTAATTTGGAATCTTTTTCTGAAATTGATTCTTGTAATTCATTGTTAAGATTTATTAATTCGTTAACTTGTTGCTCCTTTTCTTCCGCATACATTTTGTGCATGTTCATTATGAGATTTTTATTTCTTTTTGCTAATAATAAAATTTCATTGTTGTACATTGTTGAATCAAATTCTTCATCTAAGTTATCTATTGTATATTCAGTTAATATACCTTCGAGATAATTGTTTTCGTCGTAAAGTAATTCTTTACAGTTTCCAAAAATTGTTAAATGTTCATTTTTGTAGCTAATAATGTGTTCGTGTATATTTATTATAAGACCCATATTTTGTTTCGATAAACCTAACATTACTTCAAATGCACTATTATAATTTTCATTTTCAGCTTCAAATTTATCATTGAATTCTTGATACAATAAATCTTCCAAGTACGTACATTCCTCTTCTAATAGTTTTTGGAGAGGTTCAATGATACTTAAGTTTTCAGGATTTTGCTTGGCAGAAGAAAGATCGTTGATAATAATTTCTTTTTCTTTCACAGTTTCTTCGGTAAGTCTTACTTTCGTTTTCAGCATACATACCTCGCACTTTAATTTTTGTAAATCGCCTATTTCCGTTTGTAATGTATTAATAAGAGTTTTATTTTCAAATATAATATCTTCTGAATTTTTTAATTCACTTTGTAACTGAGAAATTTTATTTTTTTGATTTTCAATGAGATTTTTGTATTCTAATTCTGTACGAGATACCGTATTCAATTCTTCTTCTGTGAGACGAAGTTGCGTTTTAAGTAAACAAATTTCTTTTTTCATTTCTTCATTTTCCAATGCGGATTCATTTCCTATTTGATTTACGCTATTAATTTTGTGATCACCCTTTGATTCCGTATTTACTTTTTTTAGTGTTGCCCCCAATACATCAATTTCGTTTTCCAATTTTTTTATAATTTCTACGTATTCTTTCAAAACACCTTCTAAAGTCATTATATTTGAGCCCAAGGGCTGTAAGCCAACGTCGTTTGGTGTTAATGAGACTGTTGAAATGGGAGGAGTCCTTTCTTTTGCAATACAGGTTAACAATTCCTCTAAAACTTTTTTCTGATCGCTCAACAACTCATCGATTCCGTGTTGGTTTCCAACCTCAACTTGTCTAAAATTGTAAAATATAAGTTATATTATGAATATCTCCTAAAATATATTATAATAATTACAAAGTTTCATTTAAATTTCAAAGAAATATAATTCTATAACACTTACACTTTTCGGGACAATTCCATTTTCAATTTAGATATCTCTTCTTCCCTCTAAATTAATTAAATTAAAAGCAATTAAGTGAACAGTGTATTTCAAAAATATTCTTATTCTTTTGAAAAGTCTTATTTTCCAATAACATTAATTTTATAAATAATAACTTACTTCTTTGTTTATGTTTTTGGTTCCTAGATAATCTTGTTCTAAACAACAATATTTGCAGCGCATCTCTTCTTTTTCGTTCATCATTATCTTCAAATTCAACTCCATCTGTTGGATCTGTCCTCTTAGTAAGTTTATCAGTACATTTTTATTCTGCAGAGTTTTTTCGGCATCACGAAGCTGCCTATATGTTGCCTCCTGCTGATACTGCGAAACACTAAATAAATAATATTTTAATTATATTATTTATTTAGACTGACCACTAAATGTTCTGTGTTCTCATTGCTTAAATTCGTTGGTTGTGTTTCACCGTATATTTCGTTATAATTAGGACTGGCCATTTCATTATGTGACATTGACGTTGGACATTATACAAAATGTGAAGAAAATAACAATTACTGTGATAATATTAAATTAAAATGTTTCTGTCATTTTATTCAGACCTATGAGGATAAAAAAACATAAAGTCAATGCTTTATTTAAGCTATAGTTCACATCATACTGATATTTTTCAAATAATTAATTTTTTTAATTATTTATTATTATATCACTGTGAACCTCTCTTACTTTTAAATATCATGATATTTGATTATTGCTATTATATTTGAGGTTTAAGTAAGTAAGGAATAAAAATTTAAGAAACGAAAAACTTTTCATTTCACTACTACTGTTTAAAAAAATACTTTTTTGTAAATATATTTTAAAATTAGTTAAAATTTAATATTATATCTTATATAACATGTATATCAAAATATATGCAACTCAGTTTACAAATAGAAGGCAACATTAGTATATGCATAGAACACCTAGTATACATATATATATATAATATATAAAATAGATAAAAGAGATTTGTACAATCCATTGTTTAAATAATATACATCTATACCTGTTTATACATAATAATCTATGTACAATTTTTTAAGTAAAAGTGAAATTGGGAATTTCGTTTTAAACGGTTGGTAGACTTTTTTATGTTTGTGAGGTTGACGGGGTGAATTTTGACAGTTAATGGCTGAATTTTGTCCGCATGTTTATTTATATTCATCTTGGTGAATTGAATATAAGATACCACTATTAAAATTAAATAAACCATACAATTAGACTTGCAAAATAAAATATTACCACAATGTTGTACCTGGAGGACTACTTGGAAAGTAAGTTTTTAATTTTATTGTTGTGTTATTTACAAACAAACCTGTCTTTTTCAGTGATTGAACATTTACCACAAGAATTGAGAGACCGATTTACAGACATAAGAGAAATGGACCTAACGGTTCATAGTAAGTTTAAGTCATGAAAAATGTGTTGGTTTTATGTAAATGACTTTTACAGACACCATGGATGAACTCGAAAAGAGGGTAAAGATATTTTTCAGTGATTGCAAAAGATATATAGAACCACCTCCAAATGCAGATTTAGAGTTTCAGTCCATTCGAAAAGAATATTATAAGGTTTTGGAAGATGCAGATGAAAAAGTGGGTTGTTTACTTAGCTCATACACTTTATAAACATACATTTTTAGGTGCATGTTGCCAGTCAAATGTATGATTTAGTAGACAAGTACTTACGAAGGTTAGACACAGAGTTGCACAAGTTTAAATGTGAACTGGAGGCTGACAATAAAGGCATAACAGAAATACTTGAGAAAAGGTCATTAGAGTTAGACACACCTATGTCCACTCCAAGTCTTACCTCACAACAACAAAAAGAAAACAGATATGAAAGGTACATGTTGAAACAACCCATGGTAATTAATTAATACAAAATATGTATTCAGTTCAAGCTCAATCAGATACAGTAGACCTCGAACAGAGAAAAGAAGGGACAGTAGTGCATCAATAAACACATCATTTGCGGAGAAAAGACAAGCCATAGCTGCACCTCCAACAGTACCATTAGTGGAGACCAGACACATAACCTCAACAGCACAACCTGCCACACCAGTACAGCCAAACATGTCCTACAATTTGGGCCACAAGGGTGCTGGTCCAGCCATTGCAGCAGCAGCATCACAAGCAATTGCGGCCACCCAACAGGTGCTTGTTTTCTAATGACTCATGTGGTTTACTTTTTTTCAATGGCAAATTTTTGAAGATGGCCAGAAAACTTTTTTAAATACAATTGAAATAAAACATTATTCTCATTTTTAACAAGAGGTATAATATACCAGAGTCAAATCAATTTTATATTTAGTCATTTTAATTATTTAGCAAGAATTAAACTTCAAATTTCAAAGGATATTCATTTTGTTGATTACAAAATCTAATCACAAATGAATTTTATCAGAGATATTTGATTGTGGTATATTTTAGATGCAACAAGGTAGAAGAACAGCAAGTTTGAAGGCGTCTTACGAAGCAATCAATACCGGGGGACACGGGCATGAATTTAGTATAGGCCGAGAGTTAGCGGGGGCGGCACAAACCGCTATTCAGGCTATACAACAAGATCATGCCAACAATAAAAAAAAGCAGAAGTAAGTTACTTAATATAAAATTGTACTTCCATTACTTGTATATACATTATGTAATATTTAAAATATATTTGATAATATTGCTATCACAAATTATAGAATTGCCTCTTCCAGAAAGTGGTCGAGCTCCGGAGGAGGTGTGGCCGCCTCATCGGCCTCATCGGCAGCCGCCGCATCCGCGATTCAGCCGGCCGTCGCCGGCGGAGGTGGACAGGTTTCGGTAGCCGTAGCAGCTGAGCCGGCGCCGGCTGCCGATGTGGCAGCGTCACAGGGTGCCGAAGTGACTGACGGCGAGTGGCCGTATGATCCGAACGAGCCTCGCTACTGTTTATGCAATCAGGTGTCCTACGGTGACATGGTTGCTTGCGATAACGAAGACGTAAGTATATTTTATTATATGATACATATATCGTAGTATATATTATTATAATCCAGCAGACTTCTAATAATCCCATGTATTACTTCTGTATTTTAGTGTCCTTCAGAATGGTTTCATTATCCATGCGTGGGCATTACTGCACCGCCTAAAGGTAAATGGTACTGTCCTCAGTGTACTACTTCTATGAAACGAAGAGGCGGTAGGAAAAACTGAAGGTACGCCGCTTCAAACCTGCGGAGAAAAACGATTTGATCACATATTAATGTGTAGTGACTACTTTTAGAAAATTTCACAAATTACTCATACGTGTTTTATAATTAATGATTATTACGCTTATTTTGTGTATAGACGATAATTTGTAACATTTTGAAATATACAAATATATGTAAATAATTTCAGTTACGGCCATCACAGTGTTATACAGATATACACAGGTTGGAAAAGTGATAATATAAATTTACTTAGATCTAACCATGCTATTATGTATTTCATCTTAGTAAATTTAAAAATAATAGCTAAATAGTTAAATTTTATGTAAATTCGTATTGTGACTTGGAAAATATGCTTTCCATTAATGTTCTCTTTTTTCTACTAATGTGATGACCTAAGCTGTACATTTGAAATGAATTTTCTATTTTTTCTTCCCTTACATTTCCCGAATTTTCTCCCCAAAATACTTAAATACCTGACAAGACCTAATGTTATCGTTTTATAATTTAACCTTTAATCGTAAATTATTATTTTTTAATATTATAAATTGTCTAAATAAGGTATTTAAAATAAAAAGGTGTACTTTGTTCCGTTAATGTCTACCATGTGGAAGAAATTAATACACTTTAAATATATTTAGATATACTAGTATATAATTGTGCGTGTATATATTTTGTATTGAATTCCTTTACATGTGATTTTAATTAAGAGCTCATATATGTACATTTTCTATTTGTAAATACATTTTGAACAATGAGTATTGTATTCAATAAATATTTACATTCTGCACCAGTTATATAATATTTAATTTTGCAACTACTACCTATATCTCACACAAGACGAACGGTTTTTGCTTAATGAGAAACGGTGGTACTCTCGTTCACACACAATTTTCTTTTCGTAATTAACTACCTTTTCCTATAATATAAATACTGAACAATGTTTTATCTACGTATTAATAATTGCTCCGCTTTCAATTTTTATGACGAGAGACCTAAAGTAAAAGTAGCATACCGCTTAATAAGCAACAATATTTTATCCGACACAAAACGTTCGGAGTTTAAATTTATCCTGTACCTACATGTTAAATTGTTATACATTCGCGGATATCAAAGAAAATCCATGACATTGCGGCCAATGAATTAGAAAGTTCAGAAATGTGTATTGCACCTGGAATAGGAGCAGTGGACCAACATGCCTGAACCCACACCTAACCTTCACTTCTGTCTGCAGTCGATTGACCCTTTCTGCTCTAATCTCCCGTGGTTTCTTATTGCTTTTGTTTATTGGCACATTGACTTTTCAAAACGCCAACCGCGTTTGGCAATTGAGGATTGATCGATGATAAATCAAATTAATGAATTTATTACATGGATTGTGGTAGTTAATATGACACAACTCAAAGTAGAATATGCTTCTTGGGTAACTAAAATTATAATTTTTATATATAATTTAAGCCCTTTGATCCACAAAAATTCATGTATCCCTCGCTATAATACGTTTGAATGTAGATTTAGAATAAGTTTAGTAAATGAAAGTAGGAACCTACTAAATTTATTTGCATTGGAAAATTGGCCTTTCAGCGTCAATTAAAAAATTATCAAACGGTCAATTATGAAAGTGCCAAACGCATATTGCTCCATTTTAATGGCACAACAACTTTTACTGCTCGACAAAAAGGCGTTACAGGTAAGTGAATGGGTAATTTTTTAAATTTACATTATAGATAATTTTGATTTGATACTTGGAATAATTTATATTATAAATTTGTATATAAATTATTATTTGGAATAAGTAAGTTCTACATAATAATAATTATTAATATTATTATGTCTGTTATTTTATATTATTATAACTCTAACCTTAAGGTACAAATGATATTAATTTCTTATTATTTAGAACTTGCACAGTTATGATAGAACTTAGGAGAGCTCAATTAGGAATTAAGCAACAAACCTACATTAAGACATATTTTGCATTATGTAGAGTGCGGGTACCATTTTGAAACACATCTATTTATTTAAAATTATATATTTTATTATTAAAGGATACTGTTATTATATTGAAAACATTTTCTATATTCATGAAATAACTATAATTATTTTCCGACTGTTCAGCGTAAACACTTGTCGCATATCTATGACTGGACTTGTGACTTACCAGCTGTTACAACATTCCCACTACTTTCTTAATATTGAAATCAAAGTGTATTTATCATACCTACTATGAAAGTTACCCGACAATTAATAAATTTAATGTAAACATTAGTCGCGGCACAAAATTTATGTTTTAATAATTATCCTTATGTTCGCCACCCAGTCACTTTATTACATTAATATAATTTACATATTTATTATGGCACACGCACTTCTTATTCTTGATTGCTTATTTGCGATTTTTATACGATTATTATTTTATATTTTAATGCTAAAATCACATACTATGAGTTAAAAAACAATCATATAAAGTAAAGAAAAATGTAATTCAACAATCATTCGAAATTAATTTATTGGTGATATATAACTATGTTACTTTATAAAATATTCAATTTTTATTAAACATATTAGACATTCATAATTTTCACAATTTAAGTAATTCATTAAATGTAAAAATGTGGTAAATTTACCACAAAAATATAGATCTCAATATCATAGGTTGAAATATTTTTTAACAATCCCCTTGTAAATATCACATTATTAATTAATTAATTATAAAAACGTTATAACGTTATATATACACTATCTTTCATATGTAGAGTAACTTTAGAAATTTTCATTTGTCTTGATAAAAATAAATATCCATATTATTATCAGTTATGCAGTATGTTTGATAAAAACAATACAGCAATATAATTGTTTATTAGTGGGTTTAGTTAAGTATTCATTAATATTTGAAAAATAGTCAAGGGTCAAAAGCAAAACAACTTTAAAATAAAACAACTTTACGTGCATTTAGCCTTCTTTTATTTAGTATCTAGTAGCATACCCATTTATTTTAATACCTAATTACCTTTTCTTCATTGATTTGGTAGCTTTTCAATATAATCGTCGAAATTTCTTTCGAGTGATTTTTAACTTTTTCGTAGAGTTCTTTCATATTTGTCAGTCTTTTTGCAGGGATTTCCCGATCCATTTGTTCTCAAAGGTTTTCCATTGGATTGAGGTCTGGGTTTTGTGCTGGCCAAGGCATGAGGCGTACTCTTTGATAAGCGAACTATTCTTGAACTAACTTAGACGTATGTTTCGGATCGTTGTCATGTTTAAGGTTCACCTTAAAGTGAAGTTACCTTCGGCAAATGGAAGCATATGTTTCTAGGAAATGTCACGATAAACAAAACGATGCATTATCCCGTCTAACTTAACCAGTACTTGGGATTAAACATTTCATTAATTGATCCTCTCACCTATGAAATACCATCAGATATGAATGAATAATTGGAGCCGACTTTTATCTAAATACAAAATTGTTTTCCATTGCCCATCTGTCCAGTTCACATGTTCTCTTACAAATAGTAGTTTTGAAGGACTTCTTTGTTGGAGAGACCAGCTCTTTTTAGTCTTCGTTTTATGGTAGTTCGTTTATTTTTTGATTTATGCGGGATGCGCTGATAAAAGTTTTCTACCACTTTTAAAAACTCCTTCCAGTGTATTCTTCCTTTTAAAATTAGAAATCGTTTTTGAAATGATCGATTTGTTTAAATTTATTCGGAATTTTTCTACAATTTGTTATTTAATTTGTATCGTTAAATGAACACTGCATTATAGGGTTTAGTTGTTTTACTTATGAACCCTGCCCGAAATAAAATGTATATATATATATATATATATATATATATATATATATATATATATATATATATATATATAGATTTTTTTTTCTTTAATCAAGTAGCCCACGGAATAAACTTTCAAAAATATTATAAATTTTTTTAAGAATATTGCAATATTATATTAATAATAATATACTTATACTAATACTCGAAATACCCAAATTTTATTTACTTCGATTAGACCACCATTCAATTCCGTGTATTTATTTCTTTTGTTTTCTCTTTTTTCCGTAAGTTCGTGGTTATCTTTCTCATCTGTACTAGGGTAATTTTCGCATGTGATTGATAATAAGTATAATTATAGTATAATTTGTATAGTATTGTAAGAATAGTATTCTTAGAATAAAATTCGTATTTCGCTGAAAATTAGACTATTTTATCATAAAAATAAATTCATAAGAAGAATTTTAATTTTTCCACAGAGTTATACACATTTATTTATGAAATTTAGTTTACAATTTTCATTCGTAAAATATTTCGCAGTAAGTTTTGGTTTTAGGCCACAAAAACACGAGATGTATGTTTGTTGATATCTGACCAAAAATACAAATTTTATGGGAGTGTCCTGTTTTCAAATGAGCCGCACTGAACATTATTTTGATACTTTGATTTGATAATTTTTGAAGAAATTAAAATCTTCCATTCGAATGTAATTAAAAGGAGAGTTATATATAGAAAGTATACAAAAATATGTGTGAAATCTCTCCCCCCTAAGGAGATACATTATTGAACAATAGAGTAGTGAAAATTATATCATTTACACAAGTTTCAATTGCTAGGTTCATCACTGCTGGACTAGATCCAACACAAATATTTTTATTTTTTATACTCTTTTTGTAAAGGAACAACTTTAGTTTTATAAATAGATTGAACCTGTAACTAAAAATTAGGCATTCTTTTGTGTGATGGATAAAATGATCTGTTTTTGAGAAAATGACCATAACATGCACAAAACCAATCAGTCACACAGCTCTAGTGGATCGTAGGTAATTACAGAATAAGACCCCAAATCAGAAAATTGCGGGCCATTTACAGTCTAAGTTCACTCACTCTTGAGAAATGTAACACCAGACAACTGCATTGGATTTTTTCCACATCCCTACCAAGAGCTTGCGACCAAATTGACGGGCTGCGAACACGATCACCACTACTTCAATAACAAATTTGAATTCGTTGAAAATGGGTGTTTCGGATTTTTTGTTTGTGTGCCTGATTAGTTCTTTGCCGGGTATGTAGAGTATATATCAAATTTCACTGCTTTCACTTTTTCTCTTTGTATTTTTTTAAATCAGTACCGGCGATAGTGCAGTTATATAATGCCACATTCGATAACATTTTACTTAAAGTTAATTGGTTTGCAGATTTTGTTGGGAGAAACTATTAAATAATCACACTTCATCGTAATGAACATGCTCATGTCAGCTGTGAAAGTCTTTTTATTGGTAAAGAAGTTAACATACACTCTTTCTATTAGGAAAAAAATTCTAATCGTTATTTTATCTCGTTTCACACTTCATCAAATAATAATATTATTAAATCTACTATTTAACGATAAATTATTTATTTGCTATTTCATTAAAAAATATTTTTAGAAAGAAAATAAAAAGTAATAAAATTCAGTTATATAGATTTATTTCTTATTAGTAATAGTTTTTGTATATTATTATATAGTTTATTAATTTTATAATAAAATTAATTAATAAAACAATTTTGTATAAATAATTTATTAAATGAAAAAACTGCAATTTTCTGTTGCTATATTACTTTTATGTATACAATTTATATGCGCTGTAAAAACATTTTATTTTATATACAATAAATAATAACGAAAAGAAATAAATATTTTCATGTTTATATTTCTCGTTATTTTTTAAATTTAATATTTTATATTAAAAAATAGAGGAATAAATCTTTTAACTATATTTTGTTATTTAAATTTAAATTTAATTAAATTTAAATTTTATTTATTATTAATTTAGTATTTTATAATTAATTACTGGTTATTTTAAAGTTAGTACTAAAAATTTATTATTTCAAAAATTAAATAAAATGAAACAATGTCAATAAAGATACCAGATAAATTATTTAAAATTAGGTATTTGCAAAATAATATGAGCGCAACTTTCTAATAATTAATATTTTACTTTAAGCACAATATAGACAATTATTACAGAATAAGCATTTTATATTTTAAAAACTATCGGAAACAACAACGTATACGGTATCTCCATTGCACTAATAAATAAATTTTCATTTCTAATAAATGTCGATGGAAGATAAAGTGTTAACATTTAAAGCCTTGCTAATATTACATACTCGATGATTTTGCACTTAAAGTTGGTGAGCTGTACACATTTAATAAAGCCATAAAGTAGACTTTGTATCTTTATGATGTGTCTGGCGCGTTAATCAACTTAAACAAGCTACTGAAATTGGCTTCGAGCGAAATAATTGTAATAATCTAATGTATTTGTTGAATACCCAGTAGGTTGTATTTATCGATGCCGATTGTATTTCAGGTCCACCCGGAGTACGAATCGAAGATGCCTATGTGCAACTGTTTCCTGTTAGCAAGCAGAAATGCCACAAAGTCGATCCAGTTAGAGATATTTCTTATCAACTTTACACAAGGTAATTAAGGCAACAAATAAAAAAATAATTAAGCGCAATTAAATTACCTTAGTATAAAATTTTTATTGCACTACACTATTGATAAAAGTTCAACTATTAAGGCATTTATTGAATTATAATTAATTTAATTAACATAATTATTATTCGACTATAGCTCTCGGGTCTAATTACATTCACCTTTCTCATTTTATCCGCTACCGTACGAAAGGAATTTTATGCAAAATACTTCGAACATTATGCCCATTTTAATAATTACGCACATGACATAATAATAATGGTTTGAATAAAACACTGTTACGGTGCACAAGCAAAATTATTATGTTTTAACTCGTGTAGCACGAGAGCCGCTGGTTATTATCTTATAATGTTATATAAAAGTTGAAAGTCAACAGTCTTTGTAAGAATGTCTATTTTCGAAAAAAATGTTTAAGTAACGATTTTCCAAACAAGCTATATGCCAGAGTTTAACAATTTTAAACGCTGATTAAGAGATATTATTGATTAAGGAAGTAAAATCAAGTCACAAAATCAATCGATCATTGTCTTGTGTTTTTCCTTAGGTCTTCTTGCAAGACAATAATAATTAATAAAGACATATAGACTATATTTATCTTCTTTTGTATTTTAAATTATGTAATTTTCTGATTATTTCTATTTCTTTGAAAAAAAAAATAAAAAATAAAAATTTGTTTCGAAAAGTTTCATTCATTCCTTATACGACTCTATAAAGTAGTGAATGAAGAAGATTCTTCTCATTTAATCTGGATACGAGTAATTTCTTTGGGATGTTGCTGATATACATGGGAAGGAATTATTAAGTCTACTTCAATGTCACTGTAGTTTTCTTCATCTATATTCCTATTCCTCCTTTCGACACAGCAGGTAGACTGCTGAGGGATGGAATGGGTTTTTCTTCAGAGTGGGGTACATGCCTTTTTGTTCACCCTGGGTTAGGATATATTCATTTGAGCTCTTGTCTCTATTTATACTTTATTTACAAGACGAAAATAGCAGTTAATGTGATGAATTCCTCAAAATCATTGGTTCGCCAGGCTTTAAACACCATCCTTTTTCCATGATTCAGTGTTTTAATAAATCTCTATCTTTTATATACAAAATGTTCTAAATAACCCTTCAAAGACTTTTAATACTGTTAAAGTCAGAAATAGGTTTTCTAATTTGACTTCAAAAGATACTTTTATATCTTTACTTATGCCATTTATTAGAAGAAAATTAATTAACAGAGTTGATATGCAAAATCTGATGATATTTCTTGAAATATAACTTTGAAAGTATCTTAAAGCAGTACTTTATTTTCCGACATCACTTTGTAGGCCTGTGATATCAGCATTCACATTATTTTCAAGAATTTTATTATGATCAAAATGAATTGCTAAACAAATTGTTTAAAATGTAAAACATGGAACTAAATGCTAGAATTTTATTGCAAAGTTCGCCTCGATAAATTGTTCACTAATAGCCATAAACTACCGCAAGTATAACACATAACAATTTACTTATCTGCATGTTTACTTTATGCACCGCACTTGCTGTTAGCTAATTTGAAAAGGCGTGTCCCAAAATAATCGTGTCAATTTCTTTATTATTGTTTCTAAATCAGTGTGTACAATACTAAACTATTTCGCAAGTAACGTAACATTAGTATTAGTTGCAGTTTAATATTGCATTTGTTTCAAGGCACAATCCCTTACAACCACAGCCTTTGAGGATCGGGGACGATCAGTTATTGCAAGCGTCTCATTTGAATTTCTCTGAACCCACCGTTCTGTTCTTCCATGCCTTTTTTGAATCTTACCAAGCTACTCCAGCCACTACAATTAAAACAGGTAATGACTTTAATTTACGGTGTATAGGTAGGTATTGTGTATTAACAATAAAGTGGTATTGTGATTTTCCTTTGTTTCTTAAAAAGCTTATGCATTTTTAAGGTATAATGCTTTAAGAGACACATAAATAATAGTTCTTATCTTTTGTGATTTATTGAACGATCAATCAAAAAGGGAAAGGTTCTATGCCAATTCTTTTGAACGCAATGATTAACTCATTTGATATGGGTTACTGTATTGCACTAACCTTATACGGATTTTTATCCGGATTGAATAATAAAACGAAGCGAAATATACGCCCCCAACAATGGTAATTATTTTACAATTTTACAAATAATAAATCATTAATAATGATTTATGAATAAAACGTAAAGTCAAGTAAAATAATTTTTGTAACCCCATTAAATATTTAGTTTCATTATTTAATGTCGGATTAATTTTATATAACTGTTTTCACCACATGAAAATATCAAGTAAAGGATATTTCATAATTTACAATATTCCTATCGTAAAATCAATATCCACCGAGACCTCTAAATTAAGATTAAGGATTTAATGATCCGTAAATCCGTATCATACATTATCATTCCAATATTACTTGGCCAAAACGAGTTTTTGCACGCACGCATTGTTAAGATTAGATCCACATTGCGTGCCACAATAATAGCAAACATTTTGCTTTTTCTCATCTTATCGCACGAGTTTTACACTTTCTCTTAACCTGTCGGACGCGGAAACTTTAGCACACTCGAATATGACATAATTTAACATTAATTGCATCTCACGATTTGAATTTGCTCGCAATCACTGCCATTGCCTCAACGTTTGCCGTGCTGACCGGATCGGCCAGCAATCGGTGAAAGCAAAGCCGACGACATTAACCGTGCTTGACATTGAACTGGACCGCATTCAATAACATTTTGAATTTGCTAAGAAATCTAATAGAGGCTTTAAAAGGAAAAATAAAATTTTACTTATACAGGAATTTTTTGAAGCAAACAGTCTTATTAACGTAAAGGTTGAGACTTTCGTGACCATTGTTTCCATATCTATAGTTATTCGGGTTTATTGGTCGACGTTGGTCAAAACAACTATAGATATGTAGTTTCATAAACTTTGGTAAGTATTTAAATTAAAAGAATCAGTGTAATTATATATTTATATTCAGATATTTGATAGATAAATTAATAAATTTTCAAAAATTAATAATTTACAGAATATTAATTCAAAATTTTAAAATGCTCCAATTTTTTAAGTAAATTTTTGTGATTATTTTTTTAATTCTAAAATGACATCTTTGTTTGATGAAAAACTGATACATTTTAATAAACAAATTAATAAGGATATAAAATAATTTCTAACTATAATATAGATACATAAAAATCCCCAATATATTTTAACTATTAAATTATTGCCAATATGTCTGAATTTAATTTTTTAAAAATTTTATTATATTTATGTTTCTGACTTGCAAATAAAATTTTGTGAAAATAATACAATTTTACAATTGGTCGAGGAATGAAATATTTTCATCCATCTTAAAGAATAATAAAGATAACTAGGTCTAGAATTAGAAATACATTGTTAAAATTCACACCTAGTAAAATAATTACTTGTGTATAAAAATATTAATCTATTATAGAGATTGAACGTATATAAAAGGTATTCTTCGTCCTCGTCTTCTATTGATTTACTGCATATTTGTTTCTTTTGTAACTTTAAAATATTTTAAATAAATTACAAATGTTCCTAAATTAAAATTAATTTATTCTAAATTGGTTTTAAATATTACAAATAAACTACACATATACATACCTTCGATAGCTCAGTTGGTAGAGCGGTGGACTGTAGTTGGTTTCATGTAATAGTCATCCATAGGTCGCTGGTTCAAATCCGGCTCGAAGGAAACTTTTTTCTTCCGTTATAATTATTTTCATTTTAATTACAAAATTTAATAAATGAATAAATAATTATTTTGTCAAATAAATGTACGTTGTTTCAATAAATAATATACATTTTTTTCAAATAAGCCGAAAAAAAAAAGAATATCTCAAGAAGATGGAAATGTTTTCTTAGATTTATTTAGCTTTTTATTATTATACTTTCACCGTCTTTCTAATATTAATTACCCTTGGTTGAAAAAGTTTAAACATCCGGATATGTATAAAATATTCTACAGAATCTCAAGCATGAAACGTAATTTAAGTTTCATCATTATATAATATTTTATATTTACGAGAATTTTATTCTAGCCTATTTACAACGTGGAGACCACAACATAATCCTGTTGAACGCTCAGAGGCTGGAGGCCGGTCCGTGGTACCTCACAGCATCCAAAAACACTATGGTGGTAGGAGAATACACAGCAAAATTCATTGACTACTTAGTTTCCAGGGGATTATATTTGCCAAGTTTACACTTAATAGGGCTAAGTCTGGGCGCCCAAATGGCTGGCGTTTGTGGGCAGAACGTAAGAAGCGGGCGAATTTCAAGGATCACAGGCAAGTGATTGTTTAAAACATCCATTCGTTTTCGATAATTGTTTTGACTTCTCAGGTCTGGATCCCGCTGGACCTTTGTTTACCAAATGGCCCAAGAGTCTGAAATTGGATCCCGGTGATGCTGATTTCGTTGATGTCATTCACACGGACGCGGGAATATTCGGATATCCCAGACAAGTGGGTCATGTTGATTTTTGGCCCAATCAGGGAATATCGCCACAGCCTGGTTGTTCAATTCCAGAAGTGCATAACAGAAATCCAGACACAATTTTAGAAAAGTGTATGTAAAGAGGTAAATGGTGGTAAAGTGATTATTATATATGTCGTTTTTAGTTTTCTGTAGTCACTGGCGATCGTATCAATTTTATGCCGAGTCTGTGGTGGACGACCGAGCATTTTGGGCAGTTTCTTGTGCTAACTGGGATGACTATGCTGCTGGTAACTGTAATTCTGAAGAGAGACATGCCACAAGAATGGGTTTATACATTGACTATAGGTAATTTTAGAATTGTATTATATAAATTTATGTTTTCTACAATGTTTATGTTATATTATTTACAGCTCACAAGGAAACTATTTCTTAAGGACCAACCCAGAATCTCCGTTTTCTATGACATAGCTGGTGGAAAGCATTAACATTTCAGCACTTTGAATTCTTACACTTTATAGCTGTTTAGATGATTTCAATGAAATTCCATGTTAAAGGTTCTAAGCTTAAAATATGGGAACTTCATTGGGATTAATTGTTATTTTAATATGAATTGAATGTTGTTCAATTGCATCGCTATATTAAGGTTTGTTGTATTTTATCGTTGTTATTTGTATTTATTGTTCTGAAATTTGTTATTTTATAATTAAGTACATCATATCCTAAAAACATGTTTCTAGTCTAGTATACGTAATGTTTATTTATTTTGTAAATTTGTAAATAAAAAGTGTTTTCATAAATTATTTAGTTTTTTTTTCAAATATCAACGGAATAATATACTGATATAATCTATCCCTATCTAACACTATTTCTACTTGAATTGAAAAAAAATCAGAAAACTTAATTTAATTTGTTTTATTATTATTTTAAATTATATTTTATAAATTTCCTTCTTAAATATGAAATTCTCGTCACCTTATAACGTAATATTCGAGGTAAATTTCGACACAACTTTAGCACAGTGCGAGGACATATAGATATTATGTAGAACACACCAATATACTTTCTTATTCCTACAGTGACTATAGTCAGTTATAACTGACATCAAACATTAACATATACTGTTAGATATATCACCTTACTAATTAATTTAAATTACAACATAGGTATTGTAAAAACACATTTCAAACTTCTATTATTTCATTTCGAACAAACTAATTGTAATTGTTTAAAGTAGTTATTCACAAAATGTTGACAAACACTTCAACTACGTCGTTTTCTTATTTGGTTCTGGCGTTCTTCAGTTTTAGTAAGTATATTTTAGAATGTAATTAATTTATTAATATAAGTGTATTCTAGCCATGGGCTTAAACTTACAAGGTAAGTATTTGGAATTTGATATAACGTATTGAATTAAATATTGTGACGTTACCACAGATGAAGTACCTTTTTACTTGTACACAAGGTAAGTTAAACTGCTAATATATCATATTATCAGAAACACGTGGTATAATTAATTGAATTGATTATTAAAATACACTTTGTACTTAGGCAAAATCCCGACGATGGCCAATTATTAATTAACCGTAACGACACATTTATTGCTCGATCAAATATAAACTTTAACAATCCAACTGTTATTTTCTTCCATGGATTCATGGAAGAATATCAGTCAGAAGTTAGCCAAACATTGAAAAATGGTAAAATATACGATAATAATAAAAAAAAATAAAAATGAATAAATACCTTGTCTTAATAGCATATTTAAAGAAGGGAAATTACAACGTAATTTTGGTGGATGCGAGAGTTCCTTATGTCGGACCAAATTATATAGCAGCTTCAAATAATGTTCAAGACGTAGGTCAACATACAGCCGATTTTATAGATTATTTAGTAACCAAAGGTCTCAAGTTAGATGATTTGGTTGTTTCTGGAATGAGTCTAGGTGGGCAAACAACTGGTATAGTAGGTTCATCAATTAAAAGTGGCAAACTTCCAAAAATAATTGGTAAAATATAAAACTAAAAAGATGCACAGCAAATAACATAATAATTGCAGCATATGATCCTGCTGGTCTATTGTTTAATGCAAAACCTTTGAGTCATCGATTAGACGCATCTGATGCTGATTTTGTAGAAGTAATCCACAGCCATTCAATTTTATTTGGATACCCGGATAAATGTGGACATGTTGATTTTTGGATTAATGGAGCTCCCGCAATTCAAGTGGGTTGTTCCCCACTGGATATTCTAAGGAGGAAACCTAATGATTTATTTGAATTTGGTAATCTAATAAAAATAATAATAATAGTATAGAAATTATTAATTTTTGTTTTAGTATTTTGTAGTCACTATTTGAGTTATCGACTAGGTGCATATGAGTTAAATCACAGTGAATATCCGGCAAAAAAATGTTCAAACTACGATGCATATAAAAATGGAGAATGCGATAATGAGGATGTTCAATATATTGGAAATACTAGTAACAAGTAAGTGAATTCGTTTTCATTATATGACTAAGACTAGATTACAATGCAAAAATATAATTATAATGATAAAGTAGAATCATGTTGTCATGTTGCTTGTGTTCTATAAAATTATACATGTTTCAGGGCCAATGGAAACTATTATCTGACTGTCACTAGTGATATATATTCCAAATCCAATTTACTCAACATAAACTAGTGTAAAAATTATAATTATAACATATTTCCAAATAAAGTATGTCCTTATATTTTTAATAAATTGGAAAAAACATTATTTCAACATTGGGATTATTTATTCTTATATTTTACTCTTTTAATTTTCTTTTCTAAAATGAAATTCTTGACAATAAAAATTGTTGATATTTGTAGCCCATTTCAACATAACTTGTAATTCAGTTCAAATATATAATTTTCTTAAACCCAGAAAGATTATAAACAATTATAAATGATATCAATTTTTTCAATTTTAATTCATTATAATTATTAACCTTAATTAATTTAATCTGGAATATATTTAATATAAAATGCATTTCGAGTCACCGAATTGTAAGTACAAAATAATTATTCAAAAAATGTTGATAAATACCTCGACAGTGGTTTATTTAGTTCTCGCGTTTATTAATTTAAGTAAGTGTCTTTTAGTAAAAAATTATATTCTAACAGATGAAATACATTTCTACTTATACACAAGGTAAGTTGAAATCCTAATATATTTTCTATTATCAAAACTCAATTTAAGTAACTTGGACATTATTAATTATAATTAAAACTTTGTAATTAGGCAAAACCCCAACGATGGTCAACTACTAATTAACAGCGACAATACATTTCTTGCTAGATCAAATCTTAATTTTACTAACACAACGGTTATTTTCTTCCATGGATTCACGGAAGAATATCAAGATCTTAGTCAAACCATAAAGAATGGTAAAATATATCTACAATAATACTTTTAAAATAAAAATGAAAACTTCATCATTTAACAGCGTATCTAAAAAAGGGAAACTACAACGTAATTTTGGTAGATACAAGAGTCCCTTACGCCCGACTAAATTATGTAGCAACTTCAGATAATATTCAAGAAGTAGGTCAATATGCTGCCAAATTCGTAGAATATTTAGTAACAAAAGGGCTAATGTTAGAAAATTTGGTTGTTTCTGGAATGAGTGTGGGAGGTCAAACGGCTGGTGTAGTGGGATCAACGGTTAAAAGTGGTAGACTACAAAAAATTATCGGTAAAATATACAAGCTAATTCAAATGTTGCATAACAAATAAGGTAGCATATTATCCCGCTGGTCCATTGTTTACAATGAAATCTTTAAGTTACAGATTAGACGCATCTGATGCCGAGTTTGTAGAAGTAATCCACAGCAATTCAGTTGCATTGGGATATCCAGAAAAATGTGGACACGTTGATTTTTGGATTAATGACTCTCCATTATTACAAGCGGGTTGTTCACCACTAGAGGATATATTAAGGAGGATGCCCAACCATTTAATAGAATTTTGTATTCTATAAAACTATGCATGTTTTAGAGCCAATGGAAACTATTACCTAAATGTCTCTAGGGATATATATTCCAAATTTAATTTTACACGACATAAAATAATCTAAAAATTCTAATTGTATTTCCAAATAAAATATATGTTAATAAAGAAAACATTATTTTCTATTCCTTTTAATCATTGTAAAAAGTATTGGGATAACTTAAGTACGTTTGGTTGTCTCCTAAATATTATTATATTATATTATAATATTATTATTACGATTCTATAAAAACGGAAATACTTAGGTGTGTTTAATGTTTCAAATAAATACTAAAACACATTTTAAAAAATAATAATTTAGAAACCTACAAGTATTTATCAATATTTGTGTACTTAATTACTAATTATAACAAAACATTTTATTTAAACAACGACGTTATTTTTGTAATAATCTGGACGTCATGGGCGGATAATTTGGTTGATGTTACATCTCGAAATTCCCATCGTTGTGAGATTTGATACCATGAACTTTCAGGACTCAGTCCTGACGGTGTTTGCAGTAATGATTGCCAATGAGGTTCCCAATTTCCAACTAATAACTAGAAATTAGTAAAAAAATATATTTTACATTTTTCTTTTGGAAACCTATTCAGCTTTTACCTGATCAAACTGTCTGTAACCAATGTGAAACATGGTGTGAAGAAGAGGTTTGCTCAATGGTTTTACTTTATTAGGAGCATAATCTTCAGTATTTTCACTGACCTTAAGTTGTTGATATATCCATTCACTATTGCTTTTTATGAAATGATGCAAAGACTAAAAATCACCGAAATTACATTTATAATTTTATATTAAAAACTAATAAAAAACCTTTAAACTCTGTTTGCCATATGATGTGAGCAGTAAATTACTAACTAAAACCTCCGTCATTTGAAGGGTCCCCTCAACCCTAGCGGCTCCACTTGATTCAAAGTCAAAATTGTCCTGATTATCTTTGACCTGTTGCAAAAAATCGTCAATTTGATCCGTGTGCTTATTATCTTCATCTATGCTACAAAGAGACTCTGCTATTGCGAGAGCCACGGACTGATCAGAATTTAATGTGGCATCGAAACTTGTTATTGAATTCTTTTGAATCGAAGTTTGAGGTTCAGATATCTCTTCCCCTTCCTCTTTGAACTTTACTTCTTTTTTGGTGTCTTCACTCTTCTGAAGTAACGCAGTATAAAGCGCACTGACCAGAATCTGTACGACAGATGAGTGGTGTAAAGGAACAGTATTAGCGGGCAATAAATCTTGTATAAGCAACGCTATTTTTGTCAAAGCGGGATGCGTACAATCCCAAAATTGACTAAAACAAGTAACTATGATAGACATAGCCTGATACATGCTCGCACCAGTTTTCGCTGCGTTTATTACAATATCACAAATTGTTGGTAGCATGGGTGAAGCCAGATTAAGTATTGCTTCGTACCACGCTGGTCGAATCTGATTCCATACCTGTAAGAAATTCAAAATATCCTGTTGCATTATATTTTTTGGATAAAATAAATACTAACATGTCTTCTTTCAAAGCACTTGGACCAGTTTTCAGTTTTAATAACAGAGGAAAGCATTATGTCGGAAAAATCGGTGTTATTGCCAATATGAAGAAGCACGTTTATTGTTGACATTATTAAATCATAGTAGTGACTGGGGTTCATAATTATAGTCGACATATCTGCACTTTTACAAATACCATCACTGTTACACAAGAATGAACCGCATGATTCAATCTTTGAGACAGTTTTTTGAACCTCTGTTGTATTTATCTTCAAGGAATAGTCCAGAATTAGCTTCAAAACCTTACAATTGCGCATACCTAAAACCTAATACAAAGAACCACTGATGACAAGAAGAGCATTAAATTCAGTACTTTGAGTAATAGGGCCCAGTTTGGTTGAGGTTGTGCCAACAAAACCATTAGCTCCAAAGCTATTGCTATTTCTGAAGAAATTGCTGTCATTGCGGTAATGTTTTTAGGTGGTTGTTGAAATACATTTGGGAGCGCAAATATTATCCAAGGCAAAGGGCCATTATTTCTAGACTTAAATATTTCGACATTTTCTTTACCATTTCTGAAAGTCTACCAAAAGTATATTTATAATATATTTATTTATACCATCACATTGACTTAGAACCTTATATAAAGTATCTAATGGTGCTCCTCTTAATATGAGACAATTCAGTAATTGCTGACATTTTGTGTGTACATCTCTCAAGATTTTACTCTTAGTGTTTAATGAAAATCCCAATAATTCCTCCCCTGTATCACAAATTGCTGGGAGAAGTTGTGCAACACATAATAATAAATTACTTAAATCAACTATTAATAACTGACTACGTTCTTCTGAAGGAGTACTCTGGAAAACATTTAGTTATACTCAATTTTTCATTATAAATTTGAATAAATTAATTCCCTTGCATTATATCTCAGTGCAGTTTGGCCATTAACGTGTTTTCTATTGTCTAATGTTACCTGAGTATATCTGACTGTTAAAATTGTTAATGATTCATTTAACATTCCAGAAAATATTCTTTGCGCCATTTTGGGTGGCACAGTATTCCATAAATCATCTTTAGTTCCTTAAAGCAAAGAAAACAAAAATGCATGTGATTACAAGAAGTTTTTCTATATTCTTGTATGGGCATTTATTTATTGTTATCAATCAATTATCAAAGAATTATAACCATGTTTATTGTAAAATAAACTATTAAAAATTTTTGCTATTGTCTAATCCAAATATTATTTTTACCTTGCATATATAACCACCACATTTGAATTATGTAAGATCCTCTTTCTGATTCACTAAAAGGTTTATTGTTTTCCCAGTCTAAACATTCTGCATCTTGTAATATATACAGTGACAATAATCGACAATGTAAATCCAGCAGTCTCTCTGCCAAAGCTTCACACATTTCATGATATTTTTTATACCCTGTTTGCAACTGTTCTGTTTGACTGTTCTTGTTATCATTAATCGATTGTATATAAAACCACAAGCAATTTTTTAATAAAGCTGTGGCACCAATAGTTCCTGTTAGTACAGTCAAGTCAGCATGATCAAGAGCTTCTTGTGTAAGAATATGAAGATGATCTTAAATAAAATTGATAGTTTACAGTCAGATAATGTTAAAAAAATACCTAATAATTGATCAGCAGATTTACTAATTAGAGAAACAAATTTAACGGGATCTGAAGCCTTAACAATGCCTCCACAACCAAAACCAGAATTATTCTCTTCATTTGATAAATCATCTTGTTTTTGTAAAAATCCTGAGGGCTTTCGATAAGCTGCCACATATTCTTCTTCCCACCATAAAACAAGCTTCATTGAAGCAAAAGATGCTGATCTCGGAAAATCTAGTCTGCCACCAATAACACCAGGACAAATAGTAACTTGCAAAATTGTTTGTTTATTCTAAAATTCAATGATTATATTGTTTTTGAGGTTATAATGAGTGCTAACAATAATACCGTATAATATTCCATGTCACGTTGTATCAAAATGTGAACCTTATCCATCAAATTTCCGTCTTCCATTACTTCCATTTTGAATAAATTTGTTTTTCAGTTTTTAGCTGATTTTAAGATTCAGATTTTGAACTATCGACAAAACATCAACACGGGTAGTTTCCATAGCAACGGCGCCAAATTCAAATCTCTGTAATGTAACACAATATAATAATAATATATTATTGGGCAAATTAACTAATAAAAATTAACACCTTATATTTTATGAAATATATTTAGTAATCATATGATTTTAAAAGATACTTTTTACTTACTTTTAACTAACTATATTTTCATTATATTATTTCTTTACAATCTCAGGTTTTCATTGCATTCAGCCAACATAGTTGATGGGACATATCAAATAGACTTAAGATGTAATCATTTTTTGATTTTGTAGAAGATTGTTATTCTAACGATGGGCAGATATTTGATATCAATTTCTTTCCTAAGAGAGTTTCCAGAGGCTCTTGACCTCATTTACGGATAATCACTTGACAATGGAGAATCGAAGGTTCAAGTATAATTTCGCTTGGTTTCTATGAAACTAAAACAAAACTATTTACAAATAAAATTATTATTTTATCTAAACTAAGGTCGCAGCTGAATATACTATTATTAACTCGTCTTTAATTTGAAAATACTATCAAACTGCCATTGACCAATAAGGATAGGTGAAGTAATGGAAACCGTGGAGCGTTCTAGTTCGAAAACTCATTATTGAATTACATAAAAAAATGAGCCCCCACTAGAAAACTTATATCCGTTTCTGATGCAGTCTACATTTTACCGAACAAATCAGGCCGAACCGGCAAATATTTGAAGAGGACTTTATCGAAAAACTTTTTTGAGAGGTAGGGGCGATGGAACTTTAACCTCGGCTCATCATTATTGAAAGTGAAATGCCCATTTATGTGTCATATATGAAGTACGGAATAATTTATTGCATACCATTGCAGTTCGACGTATATTATTATTTTTGTTTATGAACGTTATTATTATGATGATTACACACTTCAATATTTAGAAAGTAAGTTATCAGTCAGAATTATCAGTGCATTCAAAGGATTCGTCCAACAAGAGGATATCCGAATGTTTATAAATATGAACTGGAGTGTTTGGTGTGCGTTGTGTGTATTGAAAACACATAATATAGCAAATATGGCTCACCTCATGTGTAACCAGAACGTAAAATGCGAAAATAAAGCGCTTGCAGGAACCGATAACGCCTGAACTAACAGAACCGGACCAAAGACCGCTTGAATGGGCGAGAATGTAGAAAGGACGGGCAAAGGTCGCCTCCGGTCCCAAAACATGTGTCTTCTCATATCGTGTTCGACTAATATTTGTGTACAAAACGAATTCTTTGACAAGTGAACTGTCTACGAAATGGGCCGCCTCTCGCATGGCCGATTTCCTTCGTTCGATGCGCGACTCGAATTCAATCGGGGGTAACTATTCCCTTGGGTTATTGTTTATGCGGCTGTTTGGCGTAGTTTCAAAGGTAGATTTGAGTTAAGGGGCAAATTAATTAGAAGTTTGAATGTGTTTTATTAAAAATTAAATATGTATGCAGATGTTAACGTTATTGAAGTGGTGTCTAAGAGTGGAAAAGTGGAATTCGCCTATGGTCATCGATTCACGATAAAGTGCACTATGGCGCACTTGAATATGTTCCAAACATATCTGTTAATGAACAGAATGCGGGTTAATTATTTTGTGGAATTAAGGTATGTCTTAATTGAAATTTGAAATAGAACTCTCTTCGGGGGAATGTATTATTGATCTAAATGTTTTTGAAGTGTTTATAGTAATATTAAAAGATTATGTTCGGTCTGTTTATGAAAAGTGTATTTCATTTTTTTAGAAGTTATTCGTTTAACTGACGATGGTATAGAATGCTTTTTAAATGAATATATTACTGATCTGAAGTTTTTGTAGTAGTTTTTAATGATCTCCTTGTTATATAATAATATTGTAGCTTTTCAAGGGTTATCCGTCCATAATAAGAAACTTCTTAACTGAAAAGCAGTTTATTGTTAAGATTTATTGAAGAACAATTCATAAATCATCAAATCCCTCTGAATATTTACATAATATCCGATACAGAAAGAACTGATGGCACATCGGATATATCAAAAATCTGCAGTGAATGGGGCAAGGCAACAAAGTTATCTGTAGTGTTATTATTGAGAAATCTAGAAACAAGATATCGACGAGCTGTGTTATCTAAGGGCTGAACACTCCATTGCAGATACCAAGTTGACGGGTTAAATTTACCACATGAGGTGGCCGTAGCGATGTAGAACAATCTCAAATACACATGAGAGACTCTATTATTTTTAGTAGGCATGTTACGGCATCGATTCGTTTCGCGATTATTCAAATAAAAAGGTTACCGCTTTGACTAGTCGGGCATGGTTAAATCGGTTTGCTTATCGCTTAAATATACTCGGAATTATAAACAACACGAATTTCATCGCTACAATTCACTTGGGTCCTAACACTTCAAACATGTGATGTTTCAAAGGCCGGTTTAATTGATCGGTTATTATTGCATTTATTTTCTCTGTCACAGTTTACACATTCGATGAACCCTTGATAGTTCAGAGGAACACCTCGGTGAAAATGGTTTTACTCTATTGTTGATTTTTAGTTTTTCGACGCAATTTATTTTAAATCTAACATAATGGTGTGTTAATAATTGAATAATCTAAATATACTTTTCCAATTGACCACAGTAACAACGGAAGGTGCCGGTAATCGAATTTGAAAAACTGAATGGCAAACCGAATGAAATGTAAACGTCTATCTTGAGATTCAACAAAACAGAATTGATATTCGATGTTCATTCCCCGTTATACATGATAGATTCTCTATTCAAACAGAACTAATTCAGGGAAATTGAATTTCGACCTTGCGTACACGACTACCTATCTGTTTGGCAAACACGACCTATCATTCCTTTTTGTTGCCGTATGACCCGCGCTGTATTGTTTGCCGTAATTAATATTCAACTATTTCGATTTTGTTTCTGTCGGATAAATGTTTATTGTGACGGCAAATATGCAAGGGTCGGTCACGTGAAGAGGATAGTGCGGGCTTTCGGTCAAAGCCGAAAGGGGATTAAACGAACCAGACAATATTTGGTCGACCAAATTGGGATAATGCATATGACATGATAATCATTTCGGTTCCACATCGATTTATCTCTCTATTTTAGATTAGGAGGTTGTATTCTGGGCAAGTCGGCTAAATGACTACCCAAATACAAATTATTCTTGTACTTTAGAACTAAACAATTTCCTTTTTGATTCAATTATGAAATATTTTAATATTAGTTTTGAACATATATTTATTACATTTTGTACTTTTCTTTCTAATCCTTAATTTCTTTTACTCTTTTGAGGAGCTTCATTAAAATTGTCTGAAGAGGCTTTGCGTTTAGACGAGTTATTTAATATTTAAGTTAACTTATTACGAGAACATTGAACGATCTTGTAAATTTCAACTATAAATTAGATAATTAATGAATAGTGGTAAGCCTGTAATACGATTAACCAAATAGAAATCACTCTGGAACTTATTAAATTATGAAATACACTAGTGACCATAATTAAAATAACTTATATAATATATAAAAAATATGAGCTGTATTACCTGGAATCGATGCCAGTACAGCCAATATTTATTGTTTTTTCTGTTATTGTTGTGTCTACTATGCAATTGGTCATTCTAATTTTATTCTTTAAAAAATTCCGTAATTCTTTATATTCTAATGGACAAAATTATAGCAATTTAAATCAATTATTTACCGTAAGGTTCCTTGTTTATTATAATTATTTATTTAAGCACCGGACAAAGTAAAACTGTAAGAAACATTATAACCAAGAATCACCAAAATTGAGAGAAACAAGAAGAGATGGTTAAGACTTTACGGCACAAGAAGAAAAAGGAAGAAACTGGCCCAGTGATAATTCGAAAAACTTGATAGATCTTATCGTGAACAGAAATTAAATCTGATCTGGAGGAAATTGAGACTTGATGTGAGGGTCCAATTTTGACTTGCTTAAGATCACATTCATTGGTTTTCACACAAAATCATGGTTCTGCTTATGTTAAATATCTTAAAGGGTGGTTCAATTATGCTATGGAGATGCTTCAATTCTTCGAGCGTAGGCCCTTTTAGACTGATTTATGTACGGGGATATATTAAATAATAATTTGTTTTCGTATATTGAAGAAATCAATCCTATAAAAACATGAGGATTATAACTAAATTCGAATTCAAGAAACTTGGAGGAATTTACATTTATCGTATATTCGAAAAATGGAGTCTGTGCCACGAAGATGGGCCAAAATTAAAAAACAAAAAGAGTATTATACAAAGTGTTAATGTCAAATTAAGTAATATAGATTTAATCACGAAAAATCACTTTCAAAATTAAGGTTGCTATATTTATGTCCAACTCAATTAAAAAATATACAAATTAAAAATAAAAAGTAAATAAAATAATATGTTATAGAATATACTAGTTTTTATAACACTGTAAAAACAACAATAATGGACTAATATTATTTCAACAGTTCACATTAAATAAAAGATTTATGTCTAAAATGTATAACATTTACTTTAGCAAAAGTTTCTATAATAATTACCATCGTTGTAGTTATCACAATTTATTTTGATATTAGTGTTATAATTTTGATCATGTATTTGTTATATATTGTAAAATAATAAAATATATTGATTTTCTTTCTAATTACATTTTAATTTTTTATTCCTTTTTGTCATTTAACGAGCTTAATTTACATTTCCTGGAGAGACTCTGCAGTTGTACCAATTATTTAATATTTAAGTTAAATTATTACGGGAACAATAAATGATCCTGTAAAGTTTCGTTATATCATATTTTAAAAACTTTTATAAATTCGCTGATTAATAAATACGGATCCAAATAAAAAATGTAAACTGAAAATTTCATTTAAGTGAATTTCGAATTTAATTATTGAAGTTCCAACTGGTTCATTAAAAAACAGTTCGATAAGACGTTGTCTGGTACCTGGAAAGTAAGTAACAGAAAAGTTTGCTAAAGTTGGATTGAAAAATTTAGTGGAAAAATACTTCAGTCTCTTTTTATGATTTATAAAGGCCAAATATCATTTTAAATACAAATTTGTTATAATTGTTTGACTCATTTAATATTAATTCAATTTGAAGTACTTAAAGTACTTAATTTATATTTTTTTAAATCGTAAATATTTGATTTCAAAATAATTTATAATATTATATTGTGATATAAAATAAATTCAATACGAAATTTGAGAAATAATGTCGCTATCGATATCTTAAGATTTTAACAATGTGTAACTCGAACCCTTTATGTTGAGTTCACTTCAGTTTCAACCATATTGTTGTTATGATAATATATAAATTTTGCAAAGGGCGACTTCGTCTATAGACAATACAGAATAAATAACTCAGTATAGACAACACATTACGTAAACATGTTAGTTATATTATTTTCTTTTGTTTGCCGAATATTCAATATGCTCGGCTCCATTCAATGTAAATTAACTCTTGTCAAATAGTTTGTATAGGTTGACACTGATAAATCTCACTTGCAAAGTTATATTGTGCAAACAAACTATGCGCCCTAAATTATATTTCATTGTGATTTAGTATAACAACTGTTGGTATTTTAGGTTTCTTTTTTTAAAAGAATTACAACAGTAAATAATATTGATAATATTGAAAATTACTGAATTTATATCCAAAGAATTTAAAAAGATGTTGTAGCTTAATTCACATAAAAATGAATAGGCGTTTATATCTATACACAATTTAAAATTTATATGAAATCCGTTGGAAATATCGAATTGACGTGTTTCTCATAATTTTATTTAATGTCAGACAAGTTTTATTGATATTGATGTGATACTATTAAAATTCAAATTTATATTCATTCTATTTGTGTCCAGTCATCCATCAAACTATATCAGTGAACAGGATATTTCACTCGAAATAGGGAAAAATTTACATTATGGGAGCACATTCAATACAACCGCTTTTCATATCCACAAACCTCTTGAATTTTACCGGAATTACATTTTAAATTAGACGTATTCAATAATTAATGAACTTTAATTTTGAAGGAGCGCCAAAAACAAATTTCCCTTGGAATTTTCGCAAGACTAGCGGACTAATGATTCAGGTTAATGCTACATGACAGATTTCAAAAACACTGTTTAAAACCACTTTAAAGCTTTTATATTTAAAGAACTTCCGCGTAAGCCAGTCAAAAACGTCAGAAGTTATACGAACCCCATCATCAATATAGATTATTAAAAAGTAGATGCATTTTAAGAAGATTATTACTATGTTTATAAATTCTATTTATGGAAGGACTCTTACAGCTGTAAGTAGGTAATTTAAATTTTAAAGTACAAAGTTTTTTATATGAGTAATTAGGACTCATATAAAATAAAATACATAACATGAGTATAGTTTATAAAAGTGATAATTATATTGTGGGCAGTATAAGATTGTGTTACAGGTGAGATGGAATGGTTCGTTGATTCTGTTTAACAAGTTATAATGCGTCAGTTTTACCATATTTCTCTACGTATATTATCAAAGTAAAGCTCTCTTTGGCAATGATATTCAAAGAAGTAATTATAAATTGAAAAAAAATTACTTTCCTATCATTCACTTTATTTATAGATTTCAATAAAAACTCTTTCACACCTCATTCGTTTCCTCCTACTTAAAACAATTAATTAAACCAATGTATACCAATGGCGATGTCGATAAATAATTTATTGGCCTGGTAATTGATTTATAGGGTAACCGCATAATCCATGCCTAAACAAATTCCCCGGGAAATTGTAGCCGAAAACGCTTTGACAATTGAAAGCGGTTGTCAAAAGCAGAGCTTACTTGACGGACGTGAAAATAGTGTTTTTCACTTGATGAGGTCCATAATTTATTGAAATAATTACGCGCAACACGTCCGAGCAAATGTAATTCCGGGATTTAGTTTCAATTTATTATAACTCACACTCAGGCAGGTTCCATTAGTTAAATTCCTTTGATGAATAAACTCTGGACTATTATTATAAACTCTGGCGTGTTATTATACAGTATTAAAATTGTCAACTAATTTAAATCGTCATTGACATATTTTATTAACTAGCTAAACGTACGAAATGAATTGTGTATTAATATATTTGTTATTCAATTTAGATGGTATGAGGCTGTTTATTTTACATTTTAATCTAGGTATGTATCACAAGTTATACAAAACATAATATTATAATGGATGGTTTAAAGTTTATAAAGTAATATCGATGTTACAAACTATTTGAGAATTATATTCAATGGTAATTAATATTATAATAAATTTATTTATTCATTGACATGGACAATCTCAAATACACTTTAAGTCATACTTAACTATAAATCAATCAATCTATTTATATTTTATTTTTTTTAGTTATTTCAAAACTACATTTTGAGGAAAAAGCAACAAAAGTTTAATGAAATGAAATTCATTTTCATTAAAAACTAATTCTGATGCAATAAAAAATTTGTTTCTGATAAATGTTTACTTCAAAAACATACAATGGTGACTAAAGATATTGCACATATTTTAAAACTAAACATTTTGTAAAATACTTTATAAATTTAATTTAAATCAAATTTAGTCCATATGAAATATATTTTAATATATATATTTTTTTTCTAAACTAAAAATTTTAGCCTGATTTGTTTGGTCAAAGAAATAGCACATTCAAATATTTTTGTGGCATTATTATTATATTATTTTTTGTATATTAAGAGAAATATTTTTATTATTTATAAAACTTCCAGTTTTTACATTAATTACTAATTAATCAAACTAGTTTACAAATTTTTATTTTTTCTGCCCTATTTTGTTACAAAACACAAATACTTTTTGTTTCTGTGACATCTCAATTATAAAAAATCTACACACGTTATTTTTGCTTTTGAAGTTTGATTCTAATCCATTTCAATGCATCCAATGCTTTAAAGTATTCATTGGAATTTCTGTGTGAAAATGAAATGGCAGGAAAATGTGGCTTTTCAAAAAACTTGTCAGAGAGATGCAAGTACATGTTTGTTTAGTGATACATTCAATTTTGCTAGTAAACATTTTTGAAACCTGATGGATTTTTTAAAGTAATTGTCAAAGAACAAAATACATAACTAATGTTAAATATTTTTTAATTAGTCAGTTTTTCCAAATTTAGTGTCACGTTAGTTTTATATTTTAGAATTTGTATTTTAATTAATTAAAGAATTAAATTATCATTTAATATCCTTTTACAATTCATTTTTGCGCTCCTCTTGTAGTTTTGATGATAAATATCAATTAGAGCTAATTACGGAAAGTTAGGGCACATCAACGATCGAACTTGAGTGAGTTATACAATTGATGCCTCTGCGGCGGAGTGTCAATTTTTTTTATCAAAAATTCGATTTAGATAAAAATGAAATGGACCTCGCGCGTCGACGTTTTAAATGTGGCATGCATATTCGAATGCCTGGCTACTTGTTCCGATGTGGAAAATAGGAGAAAAAACGACGACAGACACAATCGGTCGGGACTTCAGCCGTCAAATGGAAACGGTGATATGAAACGTTCATTCGGAACCTGTCAGTTATTTATTTCGATGCCGAATACCAACCGATTGAATGAGTGAATATTAAAATACAAAGTAACAAAAAAAAAACATATCCATTGTTGCACCGATATACTCCACTATTTTTATGGTGCTGTTTATGCACATTTTCATTCGGTTCTATTTTAGAAATTAAATTTTAAAATGTTACTGTAACACACTTTGGTCGTTACTGAAAAATGATTGACATGTAAAAACCGATTTTCCGAAATATTTACCTGTTAACAAATTTTTATTTAAAATTATGGAGAATACAGATGAACGGGATGACGTATCAGCAGAAAAGTTCGACTTATCAATACTATAATAATCGAGCTGAGTGAAATAAGCTACAAGTCGTCGGCCCTATCTCAACATTATTAATCAAATAGTTCCAGAAAAACATATTACTAATGAAAATAATATGCAATACTGGTCAAAGGTATGGAATAAATTTCATTAGACTTATTTGTATATTCTTTTTTATTGAATTTGTTTGCAAAAAAATTAGTTTTCCATTAAACTACATTTAAATAAAAAAATTATAATTGGCAGTTATAAAGACTGCCGATAGAAGTAAAAACTTAGAACTTTCAGTATTAAAATTTGAAATTTCATAATGTTTGAAATAAAAATTATCAATCAATCTGGTTATCACATCTATTGACACTTCGAGCAATAATTATATGCATGTTTATGTGGTTTTACTTAAATTTCAATGCACTTGATTTTTAAGATTATTTTAATTATTTGCGTTATTGTTATCATTAATTTCAAAGACTTTTTGTACTTTTAATTATTTCATTTTGTTCTAAATAGATACAATAGGCTTATAGTAACTAAAGTAAGAAATGAAAATGTTTGATTCATCTAAGTATACTGAGTTTTCGATCATTGGACATGGCCATTCAAATAATGCACAGCATATGCACATTGAACTTTTCACTAAATTCATTGAATTTCACTTAAGATATATACTAGCACTATACGTCAGCTGTATAAATACAGATATACTGTTATAAGCATGTCGGTGACGCGAATACACGAGATTTCATCCATCCAAAGAGTGTCTAAGGCGCACACTGCGCGTGCGTCACTATCAACACAATTCCCTGGTTGCCAAACAAACTTTGAACAATTGATGAACGAGCATGTCGGTGACGCGAACCCATTAGATATTCCCCTACTAAAAAGTGCCAAACGCGGCTAAAGAAGTTTTCACTTCAAAAATGATTATGGACATGCGTATAATAATATCATATACACGAAATAAATTTATTTATTTAATTTTGATAGTATAATCATTTTGTTTAATAACTTCTCGACATTGCCTATCCAAATGCTCATTGTGGGTAACGTTTAAGGATAAAACGATTCATTTTGTTTTTAATTCGTACATCAGATACTGAAAAACATACCCATCACCCTGTTTAACTGTTCATTTTTGGTACTTAAAATAGCGTTTTATTTCAACTGGATTCCTTACATATTCTCCATCATCTGATCTTAGTTTCATCGCATCATAGTACTAAATACGACATGTCTGTGGTCCAATCCATATGATTTATGGCAAACTTCATTTGAATTTCACTGTTTAGTTTTGGATACATAAGATTTTTTCATGGCACAAATAGTCCCATTTCATATATCCGACGTCTCACAGTTCGATTAGAATTATCTGCATCGAAATCTTGGAATATTTCCTGGTAATTTGATTTGACGATTTTGATGGATTTGTTTACTGATATTCATCTGAATAGGACCAAAAAAAAGTTTTGTCATTGCTCTGCATGTAAATTTTTTTAAATAATTTTTCGTCTAACCAAAATGCATTGGTGGTTAACGAAAGCTGAATTAATTTCCTATAAATTTAAAAAGTATTCCAAATAATATTGTAATACACTACTTGACAAAAATATTCAGTAAACCGAGATGAACAAAAATAATCAATTTCATAAAAATATTCCGACCAATAAAAGCTATAAACCTATAAAACACTATAAAATTGGCAAATTATGTGTTCTTGTTTTTCTCGACCTTTCAAAAATTTAAAATAATGATAATAATGTTAATATTAATAACATTTAATTATATAAGTTATGTTAAATTATTAAGTAAATACAATGCCTGAAAACAAATATCCATCAAGAGCAAAATATTCTGTTCAAATTATCAAGACAATTGTGTTATCGAAGAGTTACCAAATAAAAATTACGTGAAAAATTAAAAACGAATTTCAATTTCGACTTTTTGAAGTTTGTATATTGATTTCGTTTTGTAAAAACTGTTAAAATTACTATTACCATTCGAAAAGTTCGCTAAACTAAATAACTGATTAATTATGTTGATAAAATAAAATCATTCCAGTAAATTATGTGGCTTTACAATTATATTGATTAAAATCCACAAACGCGTACACGAATAAAGTATATCGACGGCACATTATTAAAAACGTGAAAAATGCAATATAAAAATTTTGATAACACATTTTGCGTCGCGTTGATATTTTTTATTGTTTATTTGCGTCATGTGTGTAGGTGAAATTGGTGCGACGAGCGATTCATTTATGTAGGGTTTACTGAAAAAGAATGCAATATAAATTTAATCTTTGTTTTAAACAGGCCTATTGATCTCGGAAAATGCGCCGGCCTAAAATGGTAATTGTATTTCAATATTAAATTTGTATTTTTCGGTCGGAAGGTACAGATATTCATTTTGAACAAACTCGCATTGCATTTTATTTTGTTGGTGGATAGTAGTTTATTTTACGTTTTGTGGATTTTACGGATAACTAACAAAGGCTTTTATATGACTTCAGGTATTTGATTCGAGCTTTTATTATTTGCAAAATTAAATTGCGCTGTCACAAACGGCGATTGCAAGATTAAAATTCATTCAGTGGTTCTCTATTTTAGACATAAATTCATATTCTTTACTTTTTTTTTCAAAGTACATAATTTTAAAAATATATTAAATAAATCTTTGCAGTTGACTTTTTTAAATATATAGGTTACGTCTTTGTTGTTAGGGTTTGTTAGGGTGTGTTGATAACAAAAATCATATTTTTCATTTGGGTTATTTACCAACTTTATTTAAAACGGAATCCGAAATTAATGACAAACTCTTTTTAGATACTTCTTTAGAAGTATGAGTAAATCGTGCATCTAATTCAACTATTTATTTAGTGACTAAGTTATACTATACATTTTTTTCTATAGCTAATTCAATTAGAAACATTACTCCAAACATTGGTGTAATTAATTATTATTTTATACAATAACGAATTATGTAACCGGTAAAACCACATGAATTTGGGAACTTTTCCTCCTACGTATTACGAACAACTTATGTGTAAAGTTTTAACAATTAAACTCCCAAACTCGGTCCACCGTGTGTTCCACTTTCCAAAGATCCGCATTGATCTTTCCGTTCCAATATTCTGCCAATTTTCGGTTCGGCATATTATTAAAATCGTAGCTTATATCACGGCACACTCGCCAAGAATTCAAGTAAGAGGATACCATTGAATATTCATGTATACACCTCTGGGGAATTTGTTTAGCACCGTAGTTAACCGTTATTCAAATTTAAAGTAATTAATTACCTTACCGGATACAGAATATAATTAAATGAAATTATTGTTTTCTTACTGTTCGGAGGGTCGGTATGGGAATCTCAGTTGGTCATTTATTTCACATTTTGAGCTCATGAATATGATACTAAATACAATACAATTTGATGTTGAATTATATTCTAAAATGTTAATAATTAAATTGTTTTTATTGTAACGTTTTGCTTTGAAATAAATTCATAGAGTACATTCAAAATACAAAAAATTCAATTTATCGTGGAATAGTTTATAAATCACATTAAAAGGCAAATAAAAAAGATAACAACATAAAATGTGATGTTTATTAGTACCAACTGTGAATAAAGCAAGATTAATTAATATTAAATGAAGTAAATATGAATTAACTTAATTAATATTCTATTGTCATACATATGCTGGGATTGAGCATTGTCTACATTCAAATAAAATAATTATTAATTTAATTAATGAAAACTAAACTATAATTGTGTGCATCCACCATTATTTAAATAGATTATCAATTAAATTAATTTTATAAATATTAGATTAAACTGATAATCATTAAACTATTTCTTAGAATAAAACAAAAGCTGTACACATTTTTATATTTGAAATAATTAGTAACCATTAGTTTGTGTTGAAAATGAGGCGCATCCACCATTTAATGCTGTGATTTATGATTGATATTAACTCTGGTTAGGAAATAGCCGAATTTATAAAATTTATTTTTTAAAAGCAATTAGTAAAGTTATCAATTTTTAAAACATTGTTTGCAATGCATTGTTTAAAAATCCAAAATTATTTGTTTTTTAACTCAATATTTGCTGATTTTGAATAATAAATAAAAATACAATCAAACTTCGATAACTCAAAGCAACTTTAATATTTGAATTGAATACCAGTATCTAAAATGTTTATTATTTTTTTCTGGTTTATACCATGTAACTATGTGTCTACTATGTAACTGGTCAATCTTATTTTATACTTTAAATAATTTAAATCGATTATTGACTACATGTCCTTTTGCTTATTTAATCACTGGTTGAAGTGAAACTGCAAGAAAAATTATTACCAAAACAAGTCAAAAAGGTAAGTAAATCAATTGTTTTCTTGTATTATTAAAAAAACTTATTATGTCTAACATTTATTGTACACTTTTATTTTTTAATATTTTTGCTTCTTTATAACTTATCTTGTGTGATTAGAATTAATAGAGAGTATATCATTTACCAAAACTGTCCAGTACTAAAAGATCTTATATATTTCTTATATTTCGTTTTTGTCAGCCCATTTTCTTTTGTAAAATAATAACAGTAATATGTAAACATATTCTCAAGTGTCGCATCCATTCATAAGTTCGCTTTTAGAAATATAACTTGCTTTCACTTCACATATTTTTTCCTCAGTTTTGCTACTGAACTCCCAACAGTATTCTCCCGTAGGAAAAGAATAATCATTTATCATAAATTTCGTTCTATAACAATTTATTTCCATTTACACTATCTTACGGAATTTGGAAAAGTACAATATTTAATTAATAACTATTTAGTGGATATCTTTGCTGCCAAATTTAATTTTTATTGATCACGCAAGTGTGTAAGTCACGTTGAAAGCATTATTGCTTGTTTATTATTTCAAACAATAAATAATAAAGTGTTTAAAAGTTAAACTCTATTAATATTAGCTACCGAAAAAAGTATTGTATTAATCTGCACATTTAAGTGAAGGTTTAATTTAAAAAAGATTCTCATGAAAGATATTTCTCCAGGTGGTTATTATTTATTTAATAAACGGTTTAACTCTGAAGGGGAGGTCAAAATTAAGAATGATGTTTTCTTCAGGTCTAACAGCCTCGTGACATAAATTTGCCTACAAAACGTTTTTTGTTGTTGAATAAAAGTTGCATTAAAGGAAACTAATCGTTAAAAACGTAAATTACTTTTGTCGGAACCTAATATTAAAAAACCATTACATTTTTATACTGACAAATACTGCCCGAGTGTTTCAATGTTTTCAATCGCGTTTTAAAAACGTTATCGTATAATGGAAGAATTTAAATTGCAAATTACTGTGTGTTTAACATTTAATATTCTGCGAGTAGGTAAATGCTAACTATTTATAAGCTGTTGACTAAAACTAAACCGTATTCAGTTCAAATTAATACCATTTATGTGCAAAACACGTACCCAACACATGTGTGTAATTATTCAACTCACTAAATTTAAGACGGATCTGTCCAAAAGTGTTTCTTGTATTTTTGTAGCGAGCTGCTTATTAACGGAACAGAAGGAATTTCATATTTAGTCGAAATAATTTTTATTTGACTTGATATAACCAATTAGTCGCGCAAAACGGAAAATTTTAATTAAAAAAGGAATAAAAGTATTTTAATTAAAAATTCCTATAAGATATTTGCTACAATTCCTACCGATACTTTCTAAACACAGATACATTTGTTGACTTCATTAAAAAACGTAATTAATCTCGTTTATTAAATATTCGGGAGTAACCATTATTAGATTAATTACGGGCAATATTATTTTTGGACGTTGAATTAAAATTTATTATATATTATATTATAAATTACAGGCTAATGAATTTTGTACACATTAAAATGTTTGGTTTACACATGTAATAATAATTGTATAAAAATTTTTAATAAGTGTTTTATAAAATGGATACTATTTCAAACGTTATCGTTTATGGGATGCAATTAGGAGCGCGACTCATTAAGTTTAATGCAAATTTAACGCATATTAAAAATGAGGTACCATTTGGTGGCTCCATTTAAAATGGCACGAATTTATTAAACACCAAAAACAAATTAAACCGAAACGATACTCCTTACTTATCGATTTACATTTGAATGCAAATTAAATGGATTTTCTTGATTTTCCAATACAATTCTTATGGAAAAATTAAATCGAATTAGTTACAGTTGAATCGAAGCTCAAAGTTTATATTCACAATGTAGGTAGTGAATATCAACTGTATAAAAAATCATACAAGTCTTGTAACTGATGAGTTAAAATTAATGTGCATGTATTTATGACTTAAAAATATGATTTAACCAAATTTGCCATATTCAAAAATAATATAGTAATAAAGGACACACAAATAAATGATGAAATTTTAGTTTCTGTCTGTTTTATTAAATCCCTATTTAACCTACTTTACTAGATTTTAGAGGCTGTTTATTTCTGAAACTTCTACGTAAATTGACATTTAGCAGATTTTGAAAATGTACAAATTTTCTGCAGGCACATAATATGAAATATTTATACAAAATTTAATCTAAATTTCGATATATATGCAAATATTTTATTTCAAATGTCGACCGCAATTGAATTTGTCTTTAAAATTATCTCCAAAATATTTTTAGAAAATTTCAAGGTAATTAAAATTGTGTTTAAATTGTAGAAGGCTTAGCTGATAATTTTATATTCATTAAAGTCTTCATATAATTACTAATTTTCGAACAAATTATCAATGGTTAACATACGTTAGTAATATGTGTAGCTTTTAAAGTATAATATTTTCCACATGATTTGTGCTCACAAACCAATATACAGTATCGGACAAAATTAATAATAATGATAATAATGATAATAATGATAATAATGATAATAATGATAATAATGATAATAATGATAATAATGATAATAATGATAATAATGATAATAATGATAATAATGATAATAATGATAATAATGATAATAATGATAATAATGATAATAATGATAATAATGATAATAATGATAATAATGATAATAATGATAATAATGATAATAATGATAATAATGATAATAATGATAATAATGATAATAATGATAATAATGATAATAATGATAATAATGATAATAATGATAATAATGATAATAATGATAATAATGATAATAATGATAATAATGATAATAATGATAATAATGATAATAATGATAATAATGATAATAATGATAATAATGATAATAATGATAATAATGATAATAATGATAATAATGATAATAATGATAATAATGATAATAATGATAATAATGATAATAATGATAATAATGATAATAATGATAATAATGATAATAATGATAATAATGATAATAATGATAATAATGATAATAATGATAATAATGATAATAATGATAATAATGATAATAATGATAATAATGATAATAATGATAATAATGATAATAATGATAATAATGATAATAATGATAATAATGATAATAATGATAATAATGATAATAATGATAATAATGATATTAATGATAATAATGATAATAATGATAATAATGATAATGATAATAATGATAATAATGATAATAATGATTGATAACAATGATAATTAATAAAATAATAATATCAACAATATTAATTATTAATTAACAAAAATTTATTCTTCTGAAATTGTTTAACTATTATAAATAAACAATCTGGTTATTGACATTATTCTGTAGAGTTGTATTTATGACATACAAAGGTATCAAATAAAACTTATTTTTAAATATTATTATTTAAAAATAAGTTTAATTTTTGTAAATAAAATAAATATTTACAGTTTTTGTATACTTTTACATTTTAAATCTGAATAAATAATTTAATGGAGATAAGACGTAGGCATTCATTTGCGTGATTTGCGAGTGAAATGTTTTTTTAAAAGAGATATTAATCTAACCGGAAAGCGTTAACGTTGCGAGCAGAAGAAAACATGAGTAATTTAATAAAAATTGACGTAAATCCGTCTCGTGGGAGAACGGCTGAGACCACCGTGGAAAAAACGTGACTGGGAAAACTTGTGCACAGAGGAAAATCTCCGCTCGCGGGATCCAGTCGAACATATTTCCTTAAAACCACACAAACCTCGATTCCAGCTTCAGAAAGTTTATTGCCTGAGCCGTTTTAAAGCCCATGTACTACAATCAAAAGTTTGGCGGGTTATTTTCGATTTTAATTGATCCTAATGTTTCTGACGTTTTGTAATTTATACCTCCACTCTGAGCATTCTATCTATTGTACTTTTATGGGTTTACACATTTGTGATTTCTAATTTTCAACATTTAATTAAAACCGGTGTTTTTGAAGGACCAAACCAACGATTTGCTGCGTCTCGTTAATTTATTTTTTACAACTATCACAACTGAAATACGTGACAGGCTGGAAAATATTTTATTCATTCTAAATAATAATTTCAATAAGATAATACTCCATTGTTGATTTGAGGTGTATTATTACGTTCCATGCATACCACCTTTAACTAAATCATCCTCGCTATTCGGAATTGTTATACATGAAACAATTCAGTGGAAATGAATATTGTAGTATCGCCAGCATGCATATTGTAGCACCGAACAAAGTTATAATAAGCGTTTGAACAATTACTGGAGCAATATTGGATGGCTTTTACGGGGAAACGCTAATAAATAATGAACATAATAAATGAAACTTAGTCTCTGTACATCTTTCAATTAAATACAAACTCGATAGTCAATCGAATTAGAACTCACCTGCCTCCAAACAGAAACCTGAGACTCTCGAATATGATATATGGCCTCGTAAATTTTGTTTTATGATCAAAATTAAATGTAGCTCTTAAAACACTGTATGTTCACATCGATTGGCTATATAGGCATATAATGAAATAACACGATTTCGCTTTTAAGGCCTCTTTTCTAACATGTTTTTACATTGTTCTGCTACATCACGTTAATTTGTCGGAAAATATATTATTCATACATTTTACTCTGTTTTTGCGACCCACTGCGATATGTACGTTACAAATGAGACAGGATTTTGTCAGACCGGCTGTAAAGAATGAACTGTAATAATAAGGGAATGGCGTGATATAAATTTTACATACATATGTCGCGAATGTTTACAAAGTGTATATACGAATATACAATACGAATTTGGCGAGGGAAATCTTATTTCATATTTCTTCGTGCGACTTGCTATTGTATTAAATTAGGGTAAACAAACATGTTTCGTGTAAACAAGTTAATAGTTATAATAGTATAATAGTATAACCAAATATTTGCGTAATGTGCACTGCATACAGTTTAATAATTAACATTTGAACTGAAGGTCTATGAAATATTTGTATTGAATGAATTATATGTATATGTAAGTTGTAAGAAATTATTATTATTTCACAGTAGAATTCAAATATGCTTAAGTAATTATGAATATACAGAGAGAACTACGTAAGATGCAAATATGTTATGTACGTATACAGGGCGTTCCAAATCTGATAATTTGGAAAATTATTTTTTGAATTTTTACAATTAAAAAAATAATATCATCAATAAGAATTATCGATTAAAAATAAATTCAATAAATATATTAGGCAATGAAAAAAGTAATTTACGTTTCTGGTTCATCATCGCAATTCACCCTTCACTTAAAAATTGTTTGGGCAAATAAACATTGTATAAAAAACAAAACAAACAAAAACAAGGTTTGTTATAAACATTAACATTTTTTATCTTTTTATGAAATCGACGTATTATTTAGAAGTGCATATCGGGTTAAAAAATTTCGGATAAGTTATAAAACACCTTATAGGTATCATTTATGTTTTAAAATATATATTCTCTGCATATTTTGAAGTGGATAAATTGAATTATTTAAAAATTCAAAAACTAATGGCATTGTAAACAACAAATATATTATCAAAATAAGTTTAAATAAACAATGTTAACTCCTACATAAATTAAATAAAATTGTATCATCAACAGATCAAGGATCAAGTAACAAGAAAATTAATAAAACAAAATATAATATGTATATTCAAAATTAGTAAACGAATAAATTCTTGATCCATAGCTCACCTTTCTTCTCTAAAAGCATTAACAAGCTCTTCTAAATTTGGACGCCGGGGCCTTTCTAGATGTCTCCATATGTGTTCAATTGGATTGCAGTCTGAGGAAGTGCAGTACGTCGGTCATTATAATCTACGAAAACGAAATCTGGTCCAAATTTTGAGCAAATGGAATAATAATTGATTGAATAACTAAGCCATGATATCGCAACTCCGTGGGTCTTTAAGCAATTCCAGACTGTTACAGAACCACCTCCAAAAGCAACAGTTGGAAACATGCTTATGACATTTCCCATAACGTTCACGCCATATCCAAATACGGCCATCCGAGTGACACAATGTGAACAAACAATTTCGCCATTCGACTTCAGTCCATAGCCGGTGATTATTGGTTCATATTCTGAGGAAATTTAAATTTTATCTGTTTAATAGAGAAACCGTATTCTGACTCTAAGATGAGCTTCATGCAACCTTCTGGTGAAGATACATTTAGATTGATCTACACGGGGCTGTAAATAATGTAGAACAAGCACTATACGACTAGCAGAAATAATCAGAAAATGCCTTGTCTTCTTGTCGTAGTTCGTTATTGACCTTGTTGGACGACTTCTAGTTAACTCAGATTTTCATTCTCTTAAAATTACACTTATAGTGGCAAAATCTTTAGAAGACTCTCTCTTCTTTGAGACATTTTAGAGTGCTAGGCAACAAAAAAATTAAGAGTCAATCAAATAAATTATGTACAAATCCATAAAATGCTTTTTTTGGAATCAAAAATTTTACAAGAAATGGAATATTGTTTTTTTTATGTCAAATACATAAAAAATAAGATAAATTTAAATATAAACATTATATAGAATATAAATTATACCGTCTAAAGCTGTAAAAATTCAAATAATTGTACTGCTCAGTCGGTGATTATTGGTTCATATTCTGAAGAAACTTAAATTGAACCTGTTTAACAGAGAATGTCGAAAACTTATTTTGACTCTAAGATGAGCTTCATGCATGCAATCTTTAGAAGAGAGCCATTTGACAGTGCTAAACAACAGAGACATCAAGAGTCAATCCATAAAATGCGTTTTTTAGAATCAAATATTTTACAAGAAATTGGTTATTTTTGTATCTCAAATACATAAAAATATGATAAACCTAATCTGACCTCATGTCGCATTAGATACTTAAAGGGAGCTTCAAAATGTTAAATGCAAATCTACTTCACCATAGAATCCAAATATTTCTCCATACAACTATTGTATGTTTTTGCCAACATTTTGCATAATAAATTTTGAAGAGGATTATTATAAATCTAATTGTATAAATAATATTTATTGAATCCACAAAATAAAGTGGCCATTGAATTGTATTAATCAAAACTGTTCAATCCACCGCCGAATTAAAAATGGTCGAGGCAACGTGTATCGCGATACCGAAATGGTGAATCAATTAAAATAAAAATGTAAATCGGGGTCGAGAGCTCATGAAGAACAGGGCGCAGTTGTGTGAACGGTTTCGTATAATCGCATTTCCCATATAATACCATGATCCAGTTCAATTAGCATGATTAATTTAGCATAAGCCGTTTGACGTACACAGGCGGCCAACCGTAGGTGAAGATCGATACGTGGAGGCGGCGAACCAGGACCAACCAACCATCCGAGAGTGGATCCGACGCCGCGAACTCCCGTTCACATCGCGAAACGTCATTCTCACCTCTCTCTTGGTCTCCCGGCGTATGTATTTCAAAAACGGACCACTAGGTAAATCCATTTACACGTCCGTACACTGACTGCGGGATAAACAGAGCGGTTGCGGAATAATTGATGGGGCCGGGAGCCGGCTGCCTCCGACACACGGCGGCAGTCATTAGTTTGAATATTAGCACAGATGACTACAGATACTTGATGTCTGGTATTAACGTACGCTTCGGATATCTGTTAGTTCTGCCATCATTAGAACAACACGTATTCTTCACAACCAGTAGTCTTATGTTCCAACTGACTTAAGTTACTCTAAGCATGTTAATGATAAGAAGTGATCTTTTTTGGTTTAAAATTTTATTCCAATAATATACATGAGTGAGTAGTGACATTATTATCATATTGGAGGGAGATCGTACTCTTAATCCTGGTTAAGGTTAATGCTTTATCAAATTTTCCATTCATTTTGTTGAAATATTGAAGGAGTTATATCTTGATATAGATGATAGACTGGTCAGTTCCGACATAGTATCACTTTTCAATAAACCTCCTGTCAATGAATCCTTAAACATAATAGCAGAAATACTACGAACAGGATTAGCAACGAGCAGTCCTCTAAAATCAGAGATCGACAATTTCTTTATGGAAAAGTTTAAACAAGCAGCGATAGACTTTTAAACATTTTCGTGATTTGTAACCATGGGCCAGAAAAACTAGATCAGTTTCTGAGACATCGAAACTCTAAATAGAACCACATTAAATTCGTAATGGAACTAGAGAAAGGGAATCAAATGCCTTTTTTGGACCTAGTAACATAGGTGGGTGAAGACAAGAAGTCTCAGATCCGCCAATGATAAGACGGTCTCTCAAACAGCTTCTGGGGTATACCGTATACCATACTCTTGAGGAAGAGTACATATTGGTAACACAAACCATTCAGTGAGGACTAAAATAAAAGGACAGTAAAGAAGCAAAATAAGGCAATCAAACCAATTTGCTGAAGCTGAACATGAATTGTTAGATGGAAATCATACTGCTTACTTCGACAAGTGGATATCACACTAGAAATATGAAGAACGTCATTGAACAGAATGAAATAAACGTCGACCTACAATGTAGATACTCATTAGTTTCAAAAACCAACATTGAGGGAAAAATAAGTTACATTTGATTATTTGCAATAGACATGTGTGTAAACAATTGTTCTGGAAGGCATGTTCCTGTACCAAAACAGATGCAATTTAGATCATGTGTACATAAGTTTCCTTTGGGCATCGGTGCGGCAAACACCGTTCCGAATTAAATGGCAAACAGCGGTCCGTTTATATGCAAATGCATTTGAACATTATCATTTCGTTGGATTGGTTAATAAAATTATCCGACGACGGCGAAATTAATTTAACCGGAAGGTTAATTAACAGAGAAGAAGGCTTGAGCCGGTAATGCCCCGCATAAAGCAAACTTAATAGGTGTTGCAAAATGCACATATTTACCGTGTGTTGTTGAGCTAAGTGCTAATATATGTATATGTATGGTGGCTCGCGTAATACACGGCTGAAAATTTCATGAGATGCGGGGTCCCAACCGACCGCAGCAATATAATCTCTTCTATTTATTAAAATATTTACACTGCAATTCGGCGAGATTATTATGACGCCCATAGTTCATTAAGGTCACTTCTGCTTGTTTTGTAGTGGGCTTCTATTGTTCGGGGCAGAAAAAATTGCCAATTTGTATGTATGTCGATACGGCCGTTGCTGTAATGCGCCAATACTGCATTACATGATTTTCGAAATGTATTTTTGTGGCTTTTATGTGATTTATATTGTTTTCAACGTGATATAATGAATACAAAAATTTATTTATTTAAATAGACGAGGGCAAAAAGTCACATTTTAAGCAAATACAATATTTTATAACAACGCTGTCAAACTGTGTTTCTGCTTAGTTTAGTTTGTGATTGGCACCTATTTTAATAAAACTATTGTACTTTTATAATTTTCCAACAATGGAACAAAATTAACATCGAGCAGTGATAAAATATTTGTTTTAAAAAATGGAAACAAACTGCACTCAGTGAAGTTTATAAACACTCTGCACTTTCATTAACTATCATAAAATACAATTCGAATTCAAACATGACTGTGCTAGCATTTTTTGATGGAGATCGTCCAGGCCATCCCAATAATTATTAATAACTTCATAGAAATAATGAGTGAAGAATACTAATTACCACTCAATCTCTAGGTAACCCAACGGGCTTAGCAGGACAAACCCGATAAACCATCAATAAATTATGAGGTCAGCTGGTGTTAAGTTTAGTGTGTAGGTTTATAAGGCTAGCCCCACAAGTCTAGGTCGTCCAAATAAAGTGATAACTTTAGAAATGACCAAATCTACGATATCGGTATAACTAACATCGTGCTGATATTTTATGCGTCTCATTTGAGAAGGAAGAGTACATTTTAACTCATTTGGATATGAATAAGCTTTCCACAAGATGGGCGTCCTAATTGCTCACAACTGATAATAAACGCACACGTGTGTCAACTTCAAAAGAACGTTTGAATGCCTATTTCATCCACCATATTCGCCTGGTTAATACCCATAGATTATTTCCTATTTACAAATATGTAAAAAAGGCTGAAGAGAAAAATATTACCTCTAAAGGTATATAAAAACGTTAGATTAAGTAAAGTAGTGACCTAATCATAGCCACTTATTAAAAGATATTAAAAATATGATAATAATTATTTTCGTTGCTCTATGTGGATTTAAATTGATTATTTACAAGCGATAGTTTACTTATTATAATTATTTAATCATTAGTCGAAGTGAAACTGTAAGAAAAATAATAATTCATTGTTACCAAGACTGAGAGAAACGAATCAATCGTTTCCCGTATTATTAAAAATTTAGAGAATTCTGAGATATTAAAGCTAACCAAGAGGAACTGGGACTCTGCTGAAATTAGTCCAAAAACTGTGAGATGATGGTTAGCAGATGGATTTGGGTGACCTCAGACCAACAAGAAATATCTTAATTTCTACCAAAAATATGATGATTTGCTTAGGATCTCATTCACTGAGAACGAATGGACAAATCTCAATTCAATTTATAAAAAAATGACTTAGTTTATGTTAAACATACTAAAGAGACAAAGCAATATGAAAAACTTGTTATACTCACAATGAAACAACAATTCTTCAAGCTTCTTGGATTGTTTTATATACAGGGATATATTAAACAACAATTTGCCATTATAAATTGAAAAATGATAGTATTAATAAATGTGTTTCATCATGAAAACGATCCCAAATAAAAATCCAAAATTGTTATGGATTGGTTAAAAGACCAAAGAATGAATGTTTTGACTTGACCGTTCCAATCTCCAGACAACAACCCTACAAAAAACATGTTTAAAACCAAATTTGACATAAGTATTTCACATATTTCAATGAACTCGTCACAGCAATTCAAGAAGATTGAAGGAATATAGACCTGTAATATATTTGGAAAATTGTCGAATCTATGCAACAGAGATGGGTTCTTTCAAAATTAATATTGCTATCAATATTCATTAATTATAAAAAATTCTTATAATATTTCATAGAATAAGAATATAGTAGTTTTTATAATACTGTATAAAGCAACAATAGTAAATTCATATTATTTTAACAGTACACATAAGTAAAAGAGTTACGAGGTAATTTTGTTGAAGAATAAAATAAATCCATGAATGCTTTTCCTTGTTGAAATTAATTTTCCTTATTATTTCAAAATGTAACTAGACTTAAACCGATATACAGGGTGTTTCAGAAGACAATTCAAGACACAATTTTATATCATATATCACATCATACTAATAAAATATATTTTTGTAAATTAATTTACTTTTGATTGGCCATTTGTTTGCACAATTTTTAGATCTCTGTATTATGAAAGTATTCGAATTATATTTAGTCACAAAATGAATAATGTTTAATTTAATATTCTCGGAATATTATTTATATAAAATATTTCTGCACAAATTTTAATCATATAAATAAAATAATTGCCCCTAGCAACAAAATTTTAATGACCACATATATATACACAATCAATTTCAAACAATTCGGTGCCGGTTTATCTTCAAAAATCCTACACCTCGTTAAAATTAATTAATGATTATCTCTATTTGAAATTATCCAAATATACATTTAACCCCGGCCAGATAATATCGACGAGTGCATTATTCGCCGAAGCTGTTTATCTGATAGAAAATAAATTTCGGTGCTACACGGAGCGAGGGTGAAAATTCACTGAATTGAAGTTAATATTTACGGTATTCGCAGTGAATAACACAAAACACAACATGCCTATTTGCCCAAAATCGATATTGATGAATTTTGAATTTTCACCGGTTCACTCCGAATCGTTTCCCTCCACACAAAGCCAGTCGGGAAAATTTATTCGGACTCGCAATTTAAATAAACCATAATATAGCATAATTTTTTATAAATTAGTTGTAATTATTTAATAATTTGTGAGAGCACGTCAATTATAACATGCACGGGGGCTGCATGCTTGCAATATTATGCACTTAATTTTAAAAATCCGTAAATATTTCCATATAAAATAAAATTATGCTTTATTAATCTCACAATCCGTGCCGAAATGTTTGCTCTAATTTTCCTTATGCAAGAAATATGCAAATTTTATGATAGTCTCGAGTTTTTAGCCACGGTGCTCGCCAACTTTTCGTATACATTAACTGAGACTAAATTGAACAAGAAATAAGAAGATTGCTGAAATTAAGCAATATCACTGCGCCGGATTAGGTCTTGAAAAGGTGTGTTATCACCTTTTTTTCCTGAATTTCATTCCCTCGCATTTGTAATGATTATCAAAATAATTGGTTTATACAGTTAGGGATTTGATTGAACTCTTACATCAAATATATTAAACTGAAATTTTCAAAAATTTTGAAACATAATTTTCGATATTCACAATAAAAATATGAAATTAATTTTGTACCTTAATCTATACACAAATAATTAAGAGAAAATTTGGTGAACTAGCAATTAGTGGCTTAACAATGTTAGTTAAGAGTTGCTAAGTTATTTAGAATATTGATTTTGTATTCATATATTTTACAGAGTCGTAAGATTTGCATAAGCTAATAACTTGCAGGAGCAGTTTGTTGCAAGCATTTATTTTCATATCTCTACATTTTTAAAGTCAATTTATCTTTATGCTCACTAACTCCAGTTATTTCCTTTTATGATTTTATAAATTTAATATCATAAATTTTCATTCAACATAAATGCTTACGAAAACCGGTAATATAAAAAGCGTATAATAAAATAACAACATTTTACGAATATTAATTTATAAAAAATTTAACTCACGAACTTATGAAAAGACTTTGTATCAATTTTTCAGATGAGCAGAGCGCACACTAACAATGAGTAAAAGAATGTCGAGCAATTTTCATCGCACCGTTTTCTTTTATGGTGAGAATGTGTACTCTCAATTTTATTAACACGTTAAAAGCATTTTTGTGAAATACTTATTTTATAAAATTTTTTATAGAAGATATAATATTCTACAGTTCGAACATGGAATTTGTCGCGACAAACGAGTGAAAAATATGCAAAATATTTAAAAGGGTAAAAAGCAGCAAAAGTGTAAAGAGTTACGGATGGTAATTTGATTACTGTGGATGTTAAATCGATGAAACCAAATCTTTTTGAAAGACTCGTTACAACCAGTTAAAAGAAGAGATTTATTTTTTTTTGATGTCGATGATATTCGACTACACAATTTTCATTTAATCATTAATTTCAATATCACTAACTTTCGTTGAACAGCTCTTATTCAAATAATTTGATGTATCACACAAAATACTCACATCTCGCACCAAACCGAAATAATTTCACTCACTGTTTTACTGTTCTCGAATTGATGATTAAGGTCTTTAACTAAAACGTAAGTTAAAACAACCTAACTATATTAAGAAAAAAAAAAAACAAAACAGATAAAAATATAAACTTAATTGATTAAAACTTAAATACTAAACTAAAAATTCGGTAAAATCTAATAAATTAAATGAATACCACAGTTTTTATAAACTCGGTTTCTAGGAAGGGAATGACTAAATTAATTTAAGGTTTTCTATAAGAAACCCTACTCTAAATAAAAGTGTACTTGGTGTAAAAAATCTTGCAATTCAATATACATTTATTTAAACATGAATCAATTTCTAACATTATTAACTTTTGCATAAGGAAAAACCAAACACAATTATTTCAAATCAATTCGTTAACTCAGTCTTATAAGTCAATCAAAATTCAAATAAACTATTCTGCGAGGAGTTTTTTATTCAAAGATTAATATAAATTATTTATTATCTGATTAATTTAACTTTTACTTGGCTTTAGAAGGAAAAAATCTACAAGCAAAGCTATAAATATATAACCGCAGCTTCTGAACGAAATGGAGTTGTGGGTACTACTTTTTGTGATTTGACCAATGCCTTTGATTGCGTCTCTCATTCAATATTCCTGGATAAATTTAAATTGTATTATTTACATGAAAGTTGCTATATTTTATTTATATAAATGATATCTCAGATTTCAGTATAGATTCCAAATTCGTATTATTTGTTGATGATGCGTCATTTTTGAATATGAATAGTGAATTAAGAAATGTAATAATAGTTAGTTTGCGACTGACAAACTTGCTTTAAATGCCTAAAAAAACAAAAAATAATTTTCAATCTAAGGCACGTTAAGCAATATGATCAATAAGTTACATTTTTGAGAGTAATGTTGGATCCTCGTTTGTCATGGGAAAATAACGTTAACAAACTGTCGCAGTTTGAAAATTTGTAAAATGGTATACTTTGCTTTATTCCATTCATTAATTAATTGTCTTGGGGACACTCGTTTTAAAAGAATTTTTTCCATCCAATCCCATGTTGGGTCCTCCTTTTCTGGAAGATATTAAACAATATTACATGTAAAAGAAAAGACTCACTAAACAATCTTTTATTAAATACTTATTTATAAAAGTCGGTTTTCTCTAAATTATTGTGCATCAAAACTGTTTAATAAATTAAATATGCAAATCGTAATCTAGATCTTAAAATATTCAAATAGAAAGTAAAACAGATTTTACTTGAAAAAGCATATTATTTATAATAGACGAACAGTCATTTGATACTAATTTTTGACATGTTTTATAATAAACTGTTTGATTTTTTTAATTTTGTCATCTGTATTGAAATATTCCTATTTATGTTATTTAATATTAATATTTATATAATTTTTTGTTTTTAAATCTTTATTTTGTATGTAATATATCTGTTTGTTAACCACTGTTTGTATACTTCTGTCTATGTATCAAATTCTTTTAATTAGTATTCTAAATAAAAGAAAAACCTTAAGACCTGAACAGAGGTCACACGTAGCAAATCTTATTGTTGATATCCGAACGGAAAAAAAGTAATAAATGTCTTTATTATTTTTCGTTTTGTGTATAGTTAAAATTTAAACCCATCATACAAAATAGAGTAGTATGTAGTATAAAATCATGGATGAAGTCCTTGAATAAAATCTGAATGAAGATAATTAAACAAAATATAAAACAATGCTTTTACATCTGTTACAGTAGTTTACTGAAACGTTTCTGCTTAATTTGATTCATACTATTGGCATTGAAATAGTTTAGATTCTTTTTTTTTTGTATCACCCAATATGATCAAATATCAAGTATGATTTACTAATTTCAAAAATAATGATTTGGTTACTAATATATTGCCTTTTAAATATCAAATACTGAGTGTGCACGTTTAAACAGTATGAACATTTAGCGATCCAAAATGAAATATGAAACAAACAAATAAATTATCACAAATAAGTCTTGCAACAAATTACATTAACTTATTTACTATTATGTATTTGCATACGTTCATAGAGTGAAATTGCTCCTGAATGTGCATAAAATATATTTAGAAAAGAGTTACTTATCCTTAGCCTTGATAAAAAAATCTAGTTGTTTTATGAATAGACAAATATTATATAAGCAATCAAGGTAAAAGGCAGTATGCTTCACGGGTAATACATCTGTAAATCAGTATCAGTCGCTTTTGAATTCCATTAAGTAATTGGTTTTAAAATGATCCATAAAAGCCCATGTGAACGCATAGTGGCTGAGTGAAGCAGGCAAATCAGGCACGAGAAATATGAAGCTGAAATACTGTAATTAAAGTTGACATCTTCGCTTGCTTTTAAAAGCTCCACATCGATAAAGTCACTACGGGCCTGCTAACCTATTACAAGCGAAATTCGATTTTATACTTTGGAAAACGGTATCTGGATGTTTTTAAATTTGTTTATCTTTTTATGAAGCTTTGTTAAAATATTGCCAACCCGCCGGTTTTTTAATAGGTCGTAATAGAATTACCTGGAAAATATTTGCGCAGCTAAATTGAGCTGTAACACAATAATTTTGAAGCGGGCACATAGTTTTGCCTAGCGAAGATAATTAAATGTTCTTCGGGGTAATATTCAAGTGGGCGGTCAAAGCGATGCATCCTCCACACGGTCCCTTCCAGTGTTTAAACTAGTTGCTGCCGAACAGACGCAACCTTGTCGCTTGCTGATTACCATGCTGTACTTGTTGATTTTCAGCTTCCCAGTTAAAGATAATTTGACGTGCAATATTGGTACACATATTACTTGACTGTTCCTAAACAAACACAAATATTTGTTAATGATTATACAAAATAAAACATCGATTTAAGAAAATAGTTTATTAGTAGTATTTAAAATCTATACAGTGGAATTCATTGAAAATTGTTCAATCACATTACAGTCCGATATAATAATGTCCACAATCGGTTTGCCTATTTTCCTTGCATAGCCCTCCATTACACGTAAAACGTCCAACCCCTTATAGATGCATCCAAAGACAACGTTTTTTCTATCCAACGACTCCATTGGATTAAAGGTAATTATAAATTTCGAATTATTCTCGTTGAATTTGATCCTAGACGCAGACAGAACTCCCGGCTTTGTATGTTTCAAAATGTGGTTCTCTTCAGTAAAATTTTTGCCGTAAATGGACGAACCTCCCCTTCCCGTGCCATGTGTTATGTCACCCGTTTCAAGATAATATCCTTTTTTTATCTGGTGGACCTTGCAGTGTTTATATGTGTAGCCGAATTTATTTCTGGCGGAGCATATTTCGTAAAAGTTTTGCACAGTTACCGGAACGACATCTTGATATAGTTGCACATAAACCTTTCCCAGCTTTTTGCCTCCCTTGATGCTAAATTCGAGATATGCATAAAGTTTATTCTGAATGCTGTCTAACAACAATAAGTCTTGGCAAACTGAAGGCATCGATAGCAACTTTTCATCTTCAGTTCGTTTCTTTATGGAATCTAATGTCGCATACAGGGATATGTGGTCAATGGCTTTCTTCTCTTTTTGCCACTCGATTCGCATTTCCTTATGGCCATAGATTGATTTGGCGTTTTTAATTCTTTCATACAATTTTAAGTTTTGGATATAGATCTTCTTGTAATGCTGTTGAAATTGTTCAATCTTACTGTATTGCATGCAAGCATGGGATTGATTTTGTGCCCCACCTAGCTTGTCAATAGTGTAAAGTCTTATTAGTAGTTTTTTATTTTCTTGATCAATTTGCCTTTGTGCAAGGGCATCATCTAGGGCCCTTCTTTTGTTCAACGATTCCATAAAATTAAAAGCAGCAGCCTTATCATCCACTTTGGGTTTTGCTGTATGAATTCTATATCTGTGATCATTGTATTCTTCGAGATCTTTGTATGCATTGTTATTGTTTTGCTTTTTGAGTAATATCCGCGGTATTTTCTTAAGCTTGAACACTTTTTTCTTTTTCTCTTTCAACATTTCAAGGACACCAAATAAAAAGTAAATGTGGTAATATAAACTGCAATGTAAAATTAAATGACATATGACATTTTAATAAAATCGTCAAAGTAAAAACACAACAACCACATGCTAATTGTGTTTCGGAATATATTTATTATTTAAAATCTGTGCCATAATTACATACACATGTTCAGACTAGTAGTAGTGAAGAATGAAAAGAGAACAAATTTTTTTTTTTTAATGTATATCATAATGTAAAATAATATAATAAAACCATAACATTAGGTATCGGAAAAATTAATTTATGTTTTTAATGTTTAACTTTAAAATAACATAATATTCTCTAAAATAACTTTTATTAATCAAAATAATCAACATTATAATCAATAAACAAATTCATGTCACAGGAAAAAAATTGTGGGTTCTTGTAAGTAAAAAAGAGATCAACTTTAGCTTTGACCTCCTCATCGATCCAAAAATATCTGGCCTGTATGGTAGATGCGGCAGAACCTCCTATTTAATATTTTAAAGGTTCCTATGAGTTTCTAAAGTGACGTGAGATTGTGTTGTCAAGAAGAAGTAGAATTTAAACAGTTGTTTTGATCATTTGGTCTCTTGGTAGTTCGTGTAGGTCGTCAATAGACTACCAGATAAATAATCATCAAATTAAAACACTTTTAACTACCACCAGGTTTTACAGCTTCAATCTATTCGTGATATGATCAATAAAAGACTCATTTGCCTTGGGTGCATGGATTTTACATGCCTTATTTTATTATCCTAACTTAATTTGTTTAGAATCCTCTTGTCCAACTTTTTAATGAAATTCTTTGCATGAGGCCCCTTTCTAAGGGTTAATTGGAGTTTAATGACAGGCCAATTTTCAAACACAAGTCGAGGATTCTGCAAGAGAAATTGCTTATTTTAATTTTGGTGTTGGTTTTAAAACGATATTGATATTGTTTATCTTAACCATATTCATTGAACATTACAGTATCTTCAGTAAACCATTGCTAATGCAACGTGCTTCTTCTGTTTCTTCAAGTTTACATGAATTATATCACTTAATTAGCATTAACCCAAAAAATGTTTTAAACTAATGTAAACATTAACTAAGTAGTATACAAAAGATTTCAAAAAATATGTATAGTTTAACTTAAAAATCTTAAAATATGTCAATAAAACTTCTTAATATTATTATTTAATATAATGGAACTATAAATAATGTTGCATTTTTTAAAGATTCAAGTCATCTCAAGATTATTTTTATGAAATATAAAGTAGATATAAAATTTAGGTCATTTGAAGCTGTAAAATATTTTTATGTTGTTTATATTGTCCGGACTAAACGTTCGGCTTTTAAAAACCTTTACGATAAAAGATTGTGATTAAGAACTTGTATGGTAAGGCAGTTTACAAATGTCTCGTATTATATGTTTATCCGTTACTCACTCACTGGCAATACCAAAAGTGTCAAAAACTTCAGGACTTTATCCCGCGCTAAGTAATTTATCAATTTAAAGACGGTATTAAATCCCGTTTTCAAGTAATGCAATATACACGGCTAAAAGTACAAAGTGTGCAATTTCTGCTCCACTATATTCCTGCGGGAGACTAGTGCCACATATCAAAGCGCTGCAAACACGCCGTTATACCTGGGGTGAGGTTAATTAAAAGTTATGACCCCACACACTTGTTTTCTATAGTGCTGACCTGTACATGTTCCAGTTTGACACATTGTCCTGCGGGAACACCGACTCAGCCCCGAAACTGCCCCCTTCACTCGAACAAGCCGCTAAACCATTTTCCAAGTACGTAAGTAGGTACCTACATATTTTATTATGTACTGAATGCTAAATGGGTTAATCACAAGTTACTTGGTGGTTAATTATTCAAACTTAATCGACTTGTGATCTAAAACTTGTTTGACGCTTAACAGACCAAGGATTATAAATGAGGTTTCCGTCAGCAATACAGAAGGGGAAAAGTTAAATTTGATAATAAAAAAATTGTTATAAACTTCCACCAACGTATTTACAGACATAATAATCCTTTGAGTGATGCTCAGCTTCCCTGGACATTTGAATTAATTTGTATGCCATGCGATGAAGTTGTTGTATATTTTCAAGTACACAAAGTTAATCCGTAAATCATAACAAAAATTATATTGAGTTTAGTTGATATATTTATTATGGACAAGCCCTAAACAATTCAAAACACAAAGTCAGACAAAACAAAACACCCCATTGAAAACTTCTAGACGGCCCGACGAATAAAGAATAAAAAAACAACAACAATGTAGTTCAGTCGTTGCTCGGTGTTGCTCCTCGTGAAATAAGAGAGGTGGCCGGCGGACGTGGTCGTCGGGACGCGTGCGGCGCAGCATCCCCGTGTGTCGTCCGCAATTGGGAAATAACGGAGCGTCGTGCGGCGTCAGTCCACTGTGGGCAAAGCTTACGTGCGGTTCACTCGCTCTTTCTCTCTCTCTCTCTGAACGGCAACCTTAACCTCCCTAGTCCGAACGACCCTTGTAATTTATTTAAAATTAGAAAAAATAATAATAATAATAATACATCAGTCCTGCTCTGTTAACGCGACGCCGCTTCCATCGACTTCGACCGACACGTAAATTGCGGCAAACCTGTGCTAAACATCCAAGACGGTTCTGTTCCCGGAAGTTATCCGCAAAGTATCCGCTCCACTGCATGGCAAGTACCCACATGTGTTACCCTGTAAATCGTATCCGTGTTACCGAATAAATCGCTAGCTCCACCACGTAGTGACTTCGGTTCCTTAACTTGCTGATTGGTAATAAATAAATTATTTTTTGTCGACGCAGTTATTATTTTGGAACTTATTACCAATAATATACATTAAGTTACAGAACTGAAGGTCAAACAAATTTTGTATGTCATGTATGTAAAATGTGCTAATAAATTGCCCTTTTATGTAATGTGTCCTACAACGCACGAGTACTCTTTGGAACTACAAACATATAAATTGAAAACTGTTTTTAAATGGTTAAAGTAGTTAAAAAAATTGTGGTCTGTTAAATTAAGTCTTAAGGATGAAGCTTAATGGTAAATTCATTGCTGGTCTTTTGTCCTGTCTGGAAATAAAAAGTTAATTAATAATTTAATATCTTATAATTTATAACAAAATTGGTCTATTATTCCTATAATTATGTCGACTCAATTTTTTTTTTTTTTTTTCGTTTTAGCAAAATTTTTAACATAAATCAATTGTGATGAAAAGGAACAGGTGGCTTCATTTTGTTGATCATGAGTAATTTTGTTACTATAAGAGTAATATTAACAACTTCCTTAATTTATTCAGAGCTAATTGTGTTTCTACATTTCTTTGTAGAAAAAATTATGTATAGGGACATAATAACTGATAAATATTACTAAAGCATAATTGTTTCGTCACAGAATAACAAATCTTAAGTAATTTAAACGTACTGAAAGACGGCAATTTAAGATAAAACACCCAGAGATGTAAGGTCATTCAAGTTAATTTTAGAGTCTAAAATTGTCTACCTCAGAAATGTCACCAACACTTATATTTCCTTTTAGCAACTGATAACTAACACTGTATTTATGCAACCAAATAAATAGGAATGACGCTATATCAAGAAGTCAGTTTTAATTTTTTATGGTTTTCATACTTTTTTATTGTTTGTTCATCTTTTCTCCTAAATTAGATACAGTTACATCAATAGCTTCTCATGGTTCACTTTAATTATTTAAGTTTACAACGATGAATAACAAAATGCGGAAGGATTCAAACTTGACACTATCAAGCAAATCTGTAACGGCATATTAATGTAAGCTATGTCCAATAATCCCATTAATTGCATCGCCTGCAATTCTCCGAAAGAATCCCGCAAATGCTAAAACTCTAGAAGCGTCGCCAATCAATGACCAACAACTAATCCACTGCAGTTGCATTTGTCTAGTAATCTAAGGTTATTCATAGCTATAAATAGTCGCATAGTTGTCGCATGTATAAATAATCGAGAATGGCACGACGAACTAAACGTATTTTGGTTCCCTACTCGCAATTGTCGGCCAGTGTTAAGTTTTAACATCGAAAGACGACCCCGTTGTGAACATTTCTGTTGGTTCTTTTGAATTTCGAATAAGCAAAATTGCCATAAAACCCTATTTTACAAACTCAGGTACACACACACGCGCATGACCGCATACGAATGATGCAAAATTATTCATCATCAAGTTATTATGCCGATATTATGACATACGAAACGGTCACAGAGGGAATGTTTAGAAGCCGAAAGCATAAAATGATTTTTATCTGCTCGTAAAACGTACAAAATGTATTCTTTGAAGTGCCATTACCGCAGGAACAACGGGCCGGCTCATTTTAGTCCGCATGTAAATTGTGGAGGAAATGAATTTTATAAATATGGAATTATACGCAACATGAGTGAAATCCTCTTTAAAATGTTTACATTTCGCATGTTAAGAGGTTTAATTGTCACACTTTTTCGGTAAAACTTTGGTAATACTCTTTAAATAATGGAAACGTCATTTGATAAACTTTATCAGCTTTTAAATATTTTTAAAAGTAGGTTTCGCAACCGGATAAATAAATAAAACTGACAAATGTGGTTAATAATAGAATATAAAATATAAAAATGCATATACCAATATCATAAATTAAAACTAGTCTTTGAATAATATGCCAAAAGAATTTTCAACAAAGCCATTTGCAACTTAATGAATCTTATTTGCTACAAAAATAGCAACTGGCAACCAAATATGTAAGGGCTGTTTGATGCCAAGCAGTCTCGTTGAGCTCATTAGTATTTTGTGAAAATAAAACCGGGAAAAAACTGGTATGATTTAATTAGAAATTCCATTGAGAGCAAATCTTCCCATAAAATAGAAGACATTCATTTCTATGTGAAAGACTTGTACAACTGATAAAAGCACATGTACCATTCGAAATGGCTGCGGAAATAAAGCGATAAAAATGTGTAGTGATAAAAGAAACATGTTCTTTATACCTCGTGATGCTACACATGCATTTTCGCTTTCATAATTGGTTGGAAAATTATTGATTGCACGTTTTAACGAGTGAATTCGTTGTTATCTACTTTTGTGCCGGCCTGCGCCTCACTGAATTCTGGGTCGAGAACAAAGACGTGACAAACTTCAAGAAATGCACTATCAAAGTTTTGAGAACGTCTATTCAGCCTCTTTTAGTTTCAGTTAATTTCTGGAGTTTTCAATGAAATCAAAATCGCATCGCTTTTATCTTAAATCATTTGTAGTTCTTAGCAACGAAATGCGGGGCAATGGCTAAAACGTCAGGGATTAAGGTACGGTATAAGGCAAATAAATGGGGGGTAACTATTGAATTTTGCAGTGAGAAAATATGCTGATTGCTGATTCGGCATAAAATAATTTTCGTCTAGATGTCGAGCCAAAAATCTGAGGACGTCTAGAATTCGAATTAAATATACTGAACATAATTAAGGTGCTATAAATATGCTCCTTGCAACGTTTTAATGTGTTTCTCAGTGCTCGAACCTAATTTATATGTCGTCAAATTAAATTTTAAAATCAATTACTTCTGGTACGTTCCAATAAATGTCGTAAAATTTCTGAACGTAAATTAGTATTGAGTAATTCGTGAGATGTTTTTAAATCTTTAATGTGAACGAAATTTAAACTTTTAATTTAATTTTAAGTACAGATAAAAATTATATTGTTATGGATTACAACAAATGTGTAAATTATAAATAAAATTAAATAATTAAATTTGAGCAATTAATATTTAGTTATATTCTTCATATAGAAAAATATAAAACACACTCTTTGGTACTGAATAATTTGAATTATTTAAAAATTCTGAATACCAATGGGGTTATATTGCAACCAATATAATATAAAGTTTTAATAAACAATGTAATCTCCTGCATAAATTAAACAAAATTGATTCAATAACAGAATTTTTAACTCAGTAATAAAACCAATATCATCAAATTTCTTGGGAAATTTGTAACAAAATAAGAACAAAATAAGAAATGAAATGTAATTTTTTTATTTTTTTATTGTTAAATATATAAAAAGTAAAACAAATTTTAAATACTAACCATGTAGAGTTGCAAATATTTAAATAATATATAATATAATAATATCTATTTATTATAGGAAACTCAAATTATCCACTTTAAAAGACATCCAGTGTTCCTATTTTTTATAAGATGCTATAAATTTTTTAAATAATAGTAAACTTTATATTATTTTCATTGAAAGTATTATTTACATACAGAATTTTATATGGTTTTTATAGATTTATTTTACTCCAAAAAATGCTACTTACACATTTTTATACCAGTTTTGAACATTTTTTATACATCTAGTGTGAAATAAGATGGAAACACATTTTTACTCGATTTAAATCAATAATACCTAAAATGTTTGACAATAAAAATATTCAAAAATATCGATTAGGGCACTACACATAAAAATAAATTGTTCATTGTATTTAACATCCTTTCAATGAGGACATACCAAATTTCCTAAAAAAATATGGATATGACAATGTTAAATAAAGTATCTCCTCTTTTATATTTAGAAAATATAGAAAAATGAACACAATTTTGGAAAGAGAGAATGAAGTTAAAAATAATATTCAAAGATTTATATTTTAATTTATATATACTATTTTGGGGTTATTGAAGCTTATAATTAATAACAATGTTTGTTATCTGTTGTTAATTAACTTAATTTACATTATTAATTAAATATATTTACATAATTATATATTCTCATATAGAAATCCGCAAATATGTATAATAGCTAAAGCCAATTTAAAGATAAACATCGAACACAGTTCAAACACAAAATGTAGTAAATAAACCGAAATACGTTGATGGAATCAACCAATGAAGTGTATCTATCAGATTTTTGTAGGGCATCCGGTGTCCTGCGAGCCGCACACGCTGACAAAAAGCAATCAGCGATTCGCATCCAATTAAGCCCCGACGGGTGTGACATGCATGTTCAGCGTCGACCGAGGGGGTGGTGGCGACCGAGGCGCGACACAAAAGATCGGTTGCCTTTTATAAAACACTTTGCTGCTCGGTTATTGAAATTCGCCGGGACTCTTATCGGTATTAGTGTCCGCTTGTTGGTAGAGATATGTCGGGGCATTGAATGTGCAACCAGCCCGGCTCAATGCATGACACTTTTCGTTTCTTTGTGTGTCGCCTCCGCAACGTGAACACACAACTGCGACAGGGTTGCCTCGCGCGATTCAGCCACAACAATTACACCCGGATATATGATAGTCGATGCAGAAACTACGAACAATTGTAACGTGTCGGGTAAGATTACGGCTGACACGGCTTCGGAATATCAGTAATCAAAAGTGGGTTTCATCACTTTTTTGCGCAGCTGCAGATATTTTCTTGTTTCTGGAGTTGACACTTCAAATGCAACAAATTCAACAAGTTTTAGAAGTTTATATACCTTCAGTATTAGGATGTCGTTCACGACAGGTCTCATATAAATACTAGAATAGGCCAAAATATTTTTTTAACTTCTAAATTGGTTCCTAGATGAGCTCTTAATCTTAACAGGAAAGATCTGCTCATCTCAGTTTTTCCTTTTTTTCTTCAGTCCCATATGGAAAAATCTATATCTCGCCATTATTTGCTGGTACAGAAAATTTCTGTTTACATTTTTTGTAGGAAATTGAACGCTCTATACAATTAATTCATAACTCTTACGGTCTGGAAGAAATCGGAGGTCGAAATTTGAAGATTTAATATTTTTCAACGGGTTTTAAAATGTAACGGAAATTTTTTTCCATAAAATTGAATATTTTATATTTATATAGCTATATAATTTATATAGCTCAAAAATATTTTTTCAATGTAATTTTCGTACTGCATCAAAATATAAAATTTCGTATAATGAAATGGAACTTTTTTTCTTTTCCATTAATGATATTTCTTAAATAAAAAATATTTTTTTCTGAAACAGGTAATTTCAAAATTCATGACAAATGGATTAATTTAAAGTATTAGAATCTTCTAAATGGTTAGATTAATCGATTAACTACAGGAGATCTTGTTTATAATGATTAATTATTTGTGAGTTATAAAATGTAAAAAAATTATAGATGTAAAAAAGATAAATTCTTCAAAATTCTTCAAATTTTGACCTCTTATATCTTCTTCTTGCGTAAAAAATATCTTTTTTTGTAGAGCGTTCAATTTGAAGAAATTACAAGAAATTTGAATAGAAATTGTCTGTGCTATCGAGATATGGATTTTGTCATATGTAACTTAAGAAAAAATGGAGAACTGATAAAGAAGACATTCCTATTAAAAAAGAGCTAGTCTTGTTTTATACAGTATTATAAAAACTACTATATTCTTATTCTATAAAATGTTGCTGGTCATAAAATATAACTTTAATTTTGAAAAGGATTTTTAATTATTAAGTTTGTGTTCATTAATTTCACATTTATGCCTTGACACATATTTTACCATGTTCCGGCAAATCTATATTTCTTCAAATTTCTTGAATAGCCGTGATGAGTTTATTTAAATTTGTAAAATTTTAATTTGCACCTAATCCTACTCAATTTTGGATTTGTGTTTGGGATCGTTTTCATGTGTAAAGAGAATCATTTCTTCAAAATAAGGAAGCAAATTGTTGAATAATATATCACTGTACAAATAAATCTCTATCCACTAACAATCTTCTCAAAATCCACTAGTCCCATTTCTTTCAGGTTGGCTTTCATTTCAGCTAACGATAAGAGTGGATTGTCTTTTGTCCTTCGAATTACTCAGTTCTCAATTTTCTTTCAAGTTGTTGAAACTCAAACAAATTTTTCCGAATCTACCATTTATTTAGCCGTTTTGTTTCTTTGTTATGGTAATTCAATAAATTGTAAATTTTCTTACAGTTACATTTCGACCATTTATTAAATAACTATATTAAGAAAAAAGAAAAAAAAATAATATAATTATATTTACAGAGAGCAATGAAACTAAAAAATTGCCTTAATTTTTTATATTGAAAAATAAAAAAGTACGCATATGAGACTCAGAAGAAGCTTCAAAATATTGCATCGAATTCACCATATAGTCCAGATATTTCTACATAAATAATAATCACTTTTTGACTATATCAATTTTTTTAAATATAAACTGTTTAATTCTAAAGAGGAGGTCATTTCATAGCATGAATTCGCTTATAGAATTTGTATGAATGTAAATTCCTATTTTTAGTATTCATGTCTTTTAGAATAATAAAAATAATCAATATCTGAAATTGACGAACATTTTGGTGCATAATATTTAATTTCGAAAAAACATATTTTCTTTTACATATTTATATGATTAAATAATACGTCAAATTTTTATTATTGTTTAGAAATGTATTGTTGGGATACAGTAAACCTGGCAAAAATTAATTAAAATTTAAAGCAACTGGGAAACAGTTTTATATTATTTTTCAATTTTATATTAAAAACTCATATGTGCAATAAAAAACTGCTAAATTATTTTTACATTTGTTTGAAAAAACATTTTTAAATTAGATCAAAGCAAATCTCATTATTCACATTCATTATACTACATCGATTGTTAAAAGGTTTTTGTACCAAATTGGTCTGTTAATCGATTTACATTAGGTAATATAAATTATTATTGCTGTTTAACAAATGTTATGGTGTCATATGAATAAGTCATAAACCAACGAGAAGGTGTCCTAACTATCAAATGTCAAAAGCCAGTTTCAAGATCACGTCTTCGTGGTGGCTTTCAGGCGGGTCATGTGCACGTGTTTGTACTTCTCCCTTAAGACGACGTTTATTATGTTTATGCGGTCCATTAAATTATCAAGTGAAAACATGCATAAGATTTGTATTTATGCGACTTCTGAAATACTTGCTCAAGAAAAAACTTTAGTTTCTCCATGATTTATTTCTAGAGATTGATGTTCACAATTATACAAAATTATTTTTGTAATAAAAATATCTAAAAACCCTCGTTGAATGTACATATTGTGCCTTAAAATAATATTACATATATGTTTATTTATAATAATGAGACTTATAAGCATCTTGTTACTTTTCCAATTATTATTTATATTACTAAATGTTATTAAAACAAATTATTATTATCTTCTTTTAGAGATGGTCAAGTAATAAATTACACTTAATGTGTTGTATAAGTAAGTAAAAAAATATTAATTTTTTAATTATAATCGACATTTTTGGCAAGAAATTGTTAACTGACTGAACCTAGTTGTAACAGTTCAAACCTTAAAATTAAATAACGATATTTATATTAAATAAATTTATGATTTAAACTAGGTTTAGAAATTAATTATAGAATTTGTTGTAATAAATAGTACAGATTATGTTTTGCAAAGAGAACGTAATGAAAAACATTTAACTTTTCATATAATTCTTTGTAGTTCTGTTTGTATGAAAGGATAATAAACGAATACATGGACTTGTCCATTTCCAAATGTAATTAAAATAATGCTTCCATTGTAGAATGCACAGAATCACGAAATCTGCTGGCGTAATGCGGAATTTTTCAATTATCTCTGATTTATTTTAGCTATACAATTTCTAGTATAAGGCTCAAACGAATTGTATTATTTTGTAATTAAAATTTCATATTGAAATGTTGTATTCATTGTAATTCGTTGCAATTAAACTGTAATTTCAAATAAAGTTTTAGTACAATTTTGTTAATTAAAATATAATAATATAAATCATAACTATTTCTATGGATATGCATACATGTATGTTTTTATTCTAAAATATATCTGATTTTGTTAAAGCTTGATCATCAATCAATACAACTTGGACCGTTAATATTTTATTTATTGGAAACATTTGCAATGATGATTTGAATTTTTATTTTGCAACGAGACAATTTGATTATTGTCTCAAAAGATGGAAGAAGTCTTTGAGGGAAAACAAAAACTTAGCAACACATTGATGAAATAATACCATGAACTATCGTCATTAAAACTGAGATAACTTCTAACTGTTTTAAAAAAACTGGTTTTGATCAATATTCTGCCATGAAAAGAGTCAAATTTCTGTGGTTTCTAGAAGTGAGCGATTAAAGGATACAAATGAAGAACTTTGCATCTCTGATTACGAATACGATATATTGTAACCAGAATTGGAGTTTTGCATATTAACATGAACTTCCCTCATGAATTGTTTTTTAATCTTTTCAAACATGTTAATATCAAAATGAAATTTCACACCTCATCAAGACATGCTATTAGATAATTATTTCTCAAGTACGAAATTAATTAAACACTTTATAGTTGTTATTTACACGGAAAAGTTTCATAGTCGAGATAAAGCGAACACATTTATTTGCTTGGTCAGGAAGGACATCTCTGGGGATGAAACTTATAAGCTTTGACTTTATTGATATGTGGATTTACCTTCCGTCACTAAGCCCATAAAATTGGAGCGGAAAGACGAAGCGGATGTATTAAATAAAAAACAAAACAAAAAAAAATTAACTGATCGTAATCTCAGATTTTCCGTAGGTTTATTATTCCCATCATTTTAGTCGTTATTAGATCGATTTTTTTCTGTCTGCCATTCAAAGGGCGAAAGTGGATATATGGATCAAAGAAATAAGTCGGAACGGTAAAATAATGACTGCGGAGTCTTTGTGAGGATTGGTGTATTGTGTATTACGAAAATATTCAAAATATATGTTGTAGAAACATTCATTGCCCTTGGTAACTTGTTATACCGTAGATGTATACTGATACACAAAGAAGAAATGTTTTCTGTCATTTTAAATTTATGTTATTTTAATTGTATGAATTTACGGATTACATGAACCCACATGAAAGTGGGTGACACAATACGACATCATAAATTTCAGGTTTTAAGCTGTTTACTCGTAAATAAAAAACTTTTTCACGAGTTTGGTTTCATGTCTGGGCGAATTCCTTATTCAGTTCACGACGTCGAACCTTTACTTCCTGAAATAAAATCTGTTATCTTAGACACATTTTTCAGCGAGTTTCAGATTTAAGATAAACTCTCACATTCAGTCGGTCCATTGAAAATGAATTTACTCGGTATTATTTCTACTGCATGTTTCGATCCTTTTAATATACGTTTGGTATAAAAATAATGAGCCAAAAGTTTTAGTTGGTTATTTTAATCTAAAACAGATTTTGTTTTTAACTGGAAAATAAATTTAATAAGCACAAGATAAATTATTACATTTTTATTAAATATTATTAAAAAACTAATTAATATTTTAAAATTAAAAAAAAAGATAAAATATTCCTAATATCAACAATAAGCTTAATGTAATACATATTGAATTACTATTTTTTTAATGTGATCAATAAAGTAATGATTTTGAGTTTGAATAATCCAATGATGGCACCAGGATGTCAAATTACTGTATTAAATGCACATTACGGAAATGATATGTCATGGATATCCCTATAGATCATTTGGAACATCCTGTGTAATGCAATTTGCATCAACAATTTACATCAATTTGATCTGATATGGCTAATTTTCTATTGTCTATCATTAATTTCATTTAAAAATCATTTAACTTATAGAAACCCATTCCTCATTACCTTCCTTTAAATTAAAAAGTGTCTTCATTATAATATTGTTATCCAGACATAAAAGCAATACATTGTATCAGTTAGAAAATGTCATCACCATTACAAATAATTCGTAAATAAAGTTGAAATTTCAGAATTGCATAATTTATACAGTGGGGGACGCGCCTCAACGAACATGCTTTTCGCTTTAGATATAATGGAATGGGAATAAGTTTAGGGCAATCAACTTTATATTCAACATAAATAAATTAAACCTTCTACGTTTGTGTTTTTCCTAAATTTTGTCCTTAAAGCGTAATATTGAGTTTCAAGAGATTGACATCAATTTGCTTTCAATTTTAATATAACTGTTATCTCTACATATTATCTGATTTGTATCATTTCAAATTAACTGTGAATTATTTTGTTTAACGTGGATGAAATTTTAAATAAATATATATCCTTTGTTTACACTTGTGTGTATAACCAATTTTACTATAATATTTAATTTTATTTATTATTCATTTACTGTTTTACTTAAATAAAATATGAATCGAACTGAAATTTATGCAATGTCACTAAATTATTATCTATATAACCAGTGAGAAAGAATATCATATTTATTATAGCAACTTTTAAAATGTTAATTATAGTCATATCTCTTTTAGTTGATGTCAACTAATTAACACTTTGTATAACAAACTTTTTGTTTTATATTTTTGGCCCATCTCCGTGACATAGACTCCATTTTCGAATTTTTCTATAGTCCTCCAAGTTTCTTAATTGCTGTCTTCATTTGTAAAATTTTTGTATCGAATTTGGTTATATTTGTCACAATTTTGGATTTGTGTTTAGAACCGTTTTCCTGTTGAAATGCATTTATTGAGAGCATTATTTTTTCTATATATGGAAGTAAATTGTTGTTTAATATATCTCTGTACATAAATCAGTTTAAAGAGGCTTATGCCAGAAGAATTGACTTTCACATTTTTAATAAAAAAGGTTTTTCTTGCTGGACTGAGGTGAAACGAACACCCATCCATTAACCATCTTTCCACAGTCCTTGAATTAATTTCAATAATTCCTATTTCCTCCCGTTTGATTTAACTGACGATCAGATTGGGTTATTTCTTGACATTCAAATTATTCAGTTGCCCATTGTCTTTCAAGCTTTTCGAACAGAAAAAATAAAAAACATTATAGGTACTGGCATTCAAGTAGTTCGGCTCATATTTTTAATATATTTTAATAAGTTACCACAATTAAACTGTCATGAATGATGTTAATTAATATTTACTAATTATTTTAAAACAATAATCATTGGAACTAATAGAAGAAATTAATTGACAAGAAAATTCTGTTACGATATGTTTAGTTAGCATTCCAAAGGACGTTATTATAATAAATTATTCTTCCCTTTATTTCTCAATCCTAATAATCTATATAAAAATATGATTATAAAAAAGTTTCGACATTATTGGGTTTTAAATAATTGAAGTGTACTTTCAAATTCTATATTTCTGCCATGTGTTGTATTCGAAACAATTTATTTTCGCATAATAACATTGTATTGAATTAGGGTTGTGTGGTAACCAAATGTTGCCTAGATAGTTTAATAATACGCGAGACCTTGCTTTTCACCAGTATCGAAACAAGCGATTTTGGGCAACCCTTACAAATTATGAAACTGTAGATAATGAATGAAATTTCATGTTTATTCAGGAAAATTTCAATTCACAAAGTTCAGTTCTTGTCAGGCTCATATGTCCCAGATAATTTTCAATTGTGAATTTATTTATATATATATCACTCATTATAATTACTTATTCTAAAATATTATATGAATTAAAATATATAAACAACAGTAAATTTGTCGTATGTGATAAACGAAATATTGTTTAGGTTTTCTGAAATTTTCACCAGCATATCTAATAAAATTAAATATATAATAAATAATTATTTTGTTTCAGATATACAGATGTTCCATATCTAATTCCAAGCTAGTAAATACTTTCACAACAACCCCAACAAAGGTTAGTAAAATGCGATATATATTTTACTCCTATTAAAATAAAACTATGTAACAGAAATATTATTGTGATATTTATTTTTAATACTTGGAATATCATTCAATATTGGTTTAATATTAATATTTAAAATGAATTTTATACGAGTAAAAATAATTCTAAAAAGAAATAAAACACAGCCCGCATATATTCATCACAGCTTTTGTTTATGAAAAATAAAAAATTAAATAAAATACTAATTGGCAGAATTATAAAATAAAACTATGAATTTTCTATATTCATTTCGTAGACTCTTTTGTTCGAAAAATGATGAAATATACCAGTTTTAGTATTACTCCCAAGTGAATACCGCCCGTGAATTGTAAAGAACAAAACTAATGCTGCCATCGTTTGTAATAAACTAACGTCTAACGACAATATTTGAGTATTTGACTATAATTCTAGACAATGTTCTCATACTAATTATCCAATAATAGTTGAAGTGTTTTATCAAATTAATTAGTTTGAAATACCGAGGTTAGATTTAGATATCATGTCTTGGCTAAATACTTGAACAATAGATAATCCTATAATTATAAAAGTTATACTTATGAAGCTTTGTTTAAGTTATAAAGCTCATTTATCTTAAAAGGTTTTTGTCCTTTTTGTCCTTAGTCGTAATAAGAATGAAAACCTTTTTAATTTGAAGGATTTATATTTATCAACCGTCGTATTTAAGATTTTTTCAACAAACGTTTTACAAATTTACTCATAATTTCTTTCCATATATTATAATAATGTCAGTTTATTATAGAGAAAATAAATGTTTATGTCTTAAAGTATTATTATACATTAATGTTAGGTATCGCAAAAAGTAATTAATTTTTTCACTATTAACTTAAAGTTAACATAATTTTATTTTATTCGAATAAGTACACTGCGTCGCAAAATTATGGAATACTTTTAAAAATATACAAAAATGAAACAAAATGTTGTTTTTGTTAAAGTATTTTTTTGATAAATTAAGCACACAGTTTTAAGGCAAATCTATAGTATTATGCATGGAGTATTTTCATCAGGCGCGTCAATGTCCTTTTGACATTCTTATCAGTGCCCTCCCAAATTTCTATGATCTTTTCCTCTAATTGATTTAAAGTGGTGGCGGTTGAAGTGCTCTAATTAAATTAATTAATCTTCCTATATGGTCTAATAAATATTCAATCGGATTTAAGTCCGGACTTCAAGCTGGCCAGTTCATTAGCGGAATATTTACCTTGTCAAGGTAGCGAAGGGTACAACATGAGTTTCTAGGATTTCCCTTATATACCTGTCAGCCCTGGAGCTTCCTCCAGCAATGACAACCAGTTCCGTATGCAAACTAATGCCTACTCAAACAAATCATTACCGATCCTCCACTAAAAGTAAGAGTTTCGGCTATATTACATTGAACGTGATGTTTCCTGGTCGCCTATGTACTATTCTACCACGATCATTGCTATTTTAAGAAAACCTAGACTCATCACTAAACAATACATGGCTCCACTCAGCTTCCCCCAATGAAAGTACCCTCAAGCGAAATTCAGGCGATCCCTACGATATGTTGCAGTCACTAAGGGACCTATTACAACACGGTACGGGGTTATTTTCCTCCTTTAGTTTTCTCCTTATATCCTGGCTTATTTTTACATTATAAATCAATGAAAATTGTTGTTGCAGTAAAGTACTGGTCACAAAACTTTGTCTAAGAGTTTGGTTTCTTAAATATCAGTCTTGTTATGACAAAATTATTCTGTTCAGGTCTTTTTTTGTTGGTACTCGTTTCATAAAATGGTTTAATCACTTTTGAAATCGCCCATTGTATCGTATTTAGTTGGTTTGATATCTCTTTTGACTTTTTCCTTGTTTGTAAAGAGTACACATCTGTCACATTCTTAAACCAAAAACATGTTTTAAATACAATGTAGGGAAATAAATACAGTTTACAAAAATTTTAAAATATTCAAATAATTAACGTAAATTATTTTTTCGATTATTATCAATTTTTATTCGCCAAGTGTACTAAAATTATTGCTTTTTTACATTTAATTGGTACGGTTTTTGGTAGCAGAAATAGAAAGCCGACGGCACACGGACAGGTGAAAACGGCCGAAGTCTCGTGCGCTCTTGTTTGGTTGCCGGGGCGACGGGCGCGCGCCGCGACGCTTCTCTGTCTGGGGCATTGATTGCACCGCCGCGTTTCTATTCGACGGCCGCCGCCGGCCGCACACGCCACTGACGTGGAGATGACGCACTGTTGTTTCAATCACAGTACCAATTTATATGTTTTTTTCGTAATTGTTGAATATTGTTCTTCAAATAGAAGAATAGGTAACATTTGGATAAGAAAGTAACTGAGATATATTAAATTTATATACTGCATTTTCGAGTGTCGGATGTTGAGTTTTGCTTTTAGACTATCCAGTTGTTTTAGTGATCCAATTTTATGTATTGCAGAATATACTTTACTTCCTTTCTAGATTTATTTTAGATGTGAATAATTATTGTGTTCTCCAGAAAATAAAATATATTGATAATTATTTGCCTTATATATAAAATTACAGTATAACCTTCTTATTATCTTAAAGTCCATCTTTGCAGAAAGATATAACGTTATCTTAGAAATTTTGTGTTTGTAAAGAATTAAACAGTTGGTTAAACAAAAGGTGTTCCAAGTAATTCCAGACTAAATAAAACCAAATAATAAAACTAATTTAAGTCTACACAATTCATTATTTTCAGCTTATAAAAATTTTTAGTGGCACATTTTTACATAGCATAATCACTTCAAAAATATATCTTTTTAAAATTATAAGAAAATAAGGGCAAATCTACTTCAAATGTAAATCATAATTGAATTTGTCATTAAAATAAAGAAAAAAAAAACAATATTTAAAATGATCAAAAAATAATAAATACAAATTACATAGTTACACAGTACATTTTTCAGGTACAAGTTAACAAATATGATATTTCAAGAAAGTATTATAAAAGCATCTTTAAAAGTGATGAGATTTTGTGGCTTATTGAATATAAAATTTTTTTAATATAAACTTTTTAATAATAAAGTTTTATTGCACACTTTGCCAGGTGTAAATTTTTGTAAATATTTCAGGAACATACAGAAACATCTCGATGTGATTTGCGACGATTTTAAAAAACTTAACATCAGCTCTGGAAATTCATTCGAAATCAACCAATTTTGACCACATTGTGCACATTGAAATCTCCGTAATAAAGAGATTTTTTAATATGATTTCGGATATTAATGGATTTTTAATGTTGTTACGACTGTGCGACGACGGGAACTGAGTTTTGATAGTTCAGTTTTCACGTCATGAATACGATTTGTGATTCTGATAGCGTTCAAATGTGTGTTACTTTCTCACTTGAGATTTGCTCGCGGATCTCGCTTTCAATGGAACTTTGATAGTCGTCCCCCGTACCCCAGATACTTAAACTACTTCTATACCGAAACTTTAACAATTAGGATTTCTAAAATGGATTCTTATTGAATCATGCAAAATTTATGAGGTAATTATCCGCAGAACAAAGGGCCAGTTAAACTGCACGAAGTAACGATTACATTCCTTTAAGTAATTATTTTCAATACAATGGTGCATAATAATCCTATGGAAACATACAGCTGCTGCAGTCTCATTGAAATTTAAGCCATCGTTTCAACGGTCAACCGCGACATCAGGATAGTATTTAGCGTGGACCCGTTATTCAGGAGCTCGATCACTAAACCGCATCAACACTGGTTTGTTTCAGGATCATCGGTTTGCGGCAACCGTGCTAGTCAATCAGTCTTCGCTTTTATCTTTCGGATGTCCATCGAAACTGGGGCCACCAAATACAATGTATTGTTGGGCCATTTTAAATTACTACCTTCCCAAACTAACCCGGAGCAATTACCGATCCGTGCTGCTCCAGCAAATTAACCATCAATGTTTAAAACACACAGATTTTACCTAACAAGAGCTGAATTAATGTCCGTGTATCAGTATAATGTTTTCCTTTTCGGAAACGTCTACCCATTGAGCAAACCGATATTGAATGAAACGTCAACGTTCTATTTCAATGTGATAAACGTCGAACGTTTTTAAATTCGTCCCGCATATCCTAATTGAATCCTGAAGACGTTCCAAGAGTTTGAACACGTTGTGTTTGTTCATTTGCGCACGGCAGACGATACAGCAAGCCGCAGACGCCGAAAAGGAAACCACGTGCCGTTCTCCCATCGCGGTATCTGTCGCCAGCAATGCAAATAACATCTGATTTGCGGCTCCGATACGAGATACGTTTCACCGGAAATTTTCGCGCTGTCTCTGTGGTTTTGCCGGTGCTTTTGGGCTCTATCTCGCGTCTACTTCTGTAATATGCCACGGTGAAAAGAAATACGACACCGTTATTATCTTATTGAAAGGATATTGTGATAGATGGTCCTTGTAAATTGAAATTTATGAGACCCTTGTAAATCGCATCTGATGCTAATAAATAAGAGCGAATTTTATCAGCATGGTGAAGTCCAGTAATTAAAAAGAAACATAAATGTTTTCTTCAGTTGGTGTCTGGAGATTGGGATGGGAAACATCGATGCTTTAGCCTTATAATCAATCCATCAGAATTTTGATTTGCGTTTGGGATTGTTTTCATGTTAAAACACATTTATTAAGAGCATAATCTCTTCAATATATGGAAACAAATTGTTATTTAATACATACATGCAATACATTGTATATCTCTGTACAAAAAATAAATCCAAGGGAGCTTAAACCAGAAGAATGGAATCATTCATATAACATATCTGAAACACCCCTATATTTCACTATGGGTATAACAAACTTTTTGTATAGATTTGTCTCTGTAGGATATTTAACATAAGCCGAACTATAATTTCTTTTATAGTAAATAACCGATTTAAATTCACAGGGAGCAATGAGGGATCATAAAGTAGCAATTTTTACAAAAATTTTGTCCATTGAAAATAAAAAGATATTCAACTTTCTAAAGAATAAAATTAAAAACAGCAGTTGCATGTTCTGCACAATAATAACAGCAAAAACAATAAAATGGATACGGCATCATATTTTTTAGTGGTACGGATCATATTTTTAATATATTTTAAAAAGTTGCTATAATTATGGCCATTACTGTATGTTTAAAATATTTTCTAATTCTCTTTTTTAAAACGACGCTGATTGATCCTTACGTTTCCATTATTGTTATCCTGTAGTCCTGACAAAATGTAAACTATTAAATAACATTGTATATACACTCCTAGACAAAAGTTTGGGAACCTTAAAATTACAGTTCTATCTTCTGTAAAGGGGATTAATAAAAATGTTTCTATAAGTTATAGAGTTATAGTTATAGTAATATTTATTTTTATTAAGATATCATAAAGTAAAATAGAATTTATCCTAACCTAAATTAAACTATTTTTTTTGGACATAAGTTTGGAAACCTTATTAAATAATTTAAATAATAATTTTCGAATAATAAACCAAAAACAAATAGAAGCATTAATATTTTGATTTGTAACTATCAGCTTTTATGACTCTTGGACACGTTTTATTCACGAAGCCAACCAATTTTCTGGTAAATTTTATAGACAGTTTTTGCTATTCCTTTGTGCAGAATATCAGAAATTCGATTGTACCACACCCTCATTTCTAAAGTCTAAAGTTTGTTTTGGTTTGGGATTTGCTTTCACTTTGCCATGATTAAAAATAATGTTTTTAATTTGTTTACTACCATGAAAATCTAAACAACACTGGTAGATGGTCAAAATAAATTAAATTATTAAAATGCAATAATATTAATATTTTATTTTAAAATTATTGTTTATTTACCCTTTTAAACAATTATATCCTCAGGTTCCCAAAGTTTTGACCAGGAGTGTATATTTAAAATGGTAACAAAAATGTTCGTAAAATTTTATTTGACACAATAGATCTGATATTGGAAATGAGAACAATGCATGAATATTTTTCATACATATATTGGACATATAGAAAATATTGGAATGCATTAAATTGGAATTTTTATACAAGTACATTTTAGAAATCCGTTCTGCAGTTAAATAACAAATATTTTGCTGAAATAATTGTAATTACAGTTTCCGCTTTACATCTACTGCATTATTATTTAATAAATTTTATATAATAAATTTATTATTCAGGGATTAAAATTATGGAACGAAATTTATAATTCAATTTTTAAATATGTTCTCTATCAGACCAAATAATAATTTTAAATTATTTTATACAAACTACCTACTCATAAAAAACCAAAAAAATGTATGATATTATTGTCAATTGTTGAAAATTTCATATTGTACCCGTTTTTTAAGTATAAAAATAAAATAGTTTCCTATTGTTAAGCTTCATTGTACGAAAAGATTGTGTGTGTTACTTGTGCGAGCCTGTGTCCTATAATACTCTTCTAGTTATCTTCATGATACACTCATGATCCTCATTAGGGTCGTCAAAAGCGAACAGTAGCGTATAATTTTCCGGCGTTCGGTTCTATAAAACTACAAAGAATGACCGTAACATGCTGAGCGGTGGAATCTCATCAATTTAATGACAAATAACGAGACGAAACAACGCCGAATGTTTTTTATACTTTGTAGACTGTAGCAAAAAGTTAGCTATGCCGAATTGGTTGCTACAACATAAAAATAGCAAATTGTAAATTACAGTCTAAATAAAGGACACATTGTTTGAGACGAGTATATACTTAGATTGGATGGTCGATCTAAAGAAGAAAAAAGGTCGCCTTTTAATTCCAGAATGGAAAAAAAGGTTTTCTTTAAAGGTAAATAATACTTTGTATATATGGATTGTGGTAATTTTTTACAAATGATAATGTGGTGAAGATTAATAATCCTGGATTATGTTAATTGAAAATGTTTATTTTATAGCCTTTAAAACCGTTTCCAATTGTAGTTTTAGTACACTAAAATCTGTAATCGCCAATAAAGTAATTTATGTGGTAGAAATTTACAACGTTCGTAAATTTTAGGAATTCGATAGTTTATTACGCCTCCAGATTATCGCTAAAACTCCCTATTGATTAAAAACAAGACAAAACAATGTAAAACGGAATCTAAATAATTTGATCGGTATATAATGTATTGATTTTTGTATCAGTAGATTTTAAATTAAATATAAGCCACTGCTTTTGCCTGCAAGGTAATTTCTCCAGGGATGCTCTAATTCAACCCAAATCAGCTTATAACATTTATGTCGAATACAGTTTACCGGACCATAAAATGTGAAAAAATAACCGAATGATTTTCATTTTCGCATGTAGACATCAACATTCATTTAAAAATTTATATTACTTATTGATTTATAATCAAAATCCATTGTTTCGACAAAGTTTTAAAAGTTTTAAATTAGTCAGTTTATTTGAATCCAATCAAAAATTTTAAATTACATTTCTTTTCGGTTCATGAGGTATTTAGGTTAACATATAAAAAAGTAAAGATTTAATCCGTTTATAGAATTTTAGGAAATATGTACAATTAGACAAAAGGTGATTAATTGAACAACAATAACATTATATTAAAAGCAATTACATCCTTGTAACTATATTTTATAAAAAAGTGATTTGTAGATGTAATGAGCAAAAAATTAAGTAAAATGACAGTTTTTATAAATTTTACTTTTTGAGATATGGGAAGCAATAACAAAACTATTTCAGGAGGGAATGTCTTGCTCAATAAAAACTTACAAATATTTTAACATTTTAAAATTAGATTTAATTTAATAGCATATAAATATTGGAGATATAGAAGAGGTAAATATTAAATGGAATAATGTATATTAATCGCCGTTCCTAATATAAATTTACAGGTGAATAACTTCTTCTCACCCCTGGATATGAAGACTACATTCAGAAGTCACATTTAATGTCACCCTTACCCTATGTGGTTTCTGCCAGATTAGTGCTTACTTATGCAAGTTGGACGTAATAAGCTAATGGGAGGAACTTTGTAGAGGTCATTATAAGTTAACCAAGTGTATTGTATGGACCAAGTTGTAAACTTGATAATTCGAAAGTCATTTTCCTGTTTTCTATTTTTTTCCCCATATCTGAGGGGTGAACAAATTTTGTAGCTCTTTGGTTCTTTAAATTGACTTAAATATATCAAACCATACAAATTATTTTGGGGGATTTTACCTATTAATAATAAGTACATAGTACAGTGAGTTGAAATAAAATAATTGCTATGTACTCAGTAAAAATAGTTTTAGGAAATTGACGGCAAAAAACCTACATTAGAATGTACTATAATACATTCATCCAACCGTTTTTGATCAAATGGTTTACTAGTCACTTGACATAATCATATAGGCAGTGGTTTTCTAAATGCCTTTAACAGGTTCTGAGTGTAATACCAAAATAAACGAAATCTTCGTAGAATTTTCGGTCCTAATCGAATAGCGAAGAGGCCATTCCGGACGTATCGAGTGTTTAAGTAAAAGCGACCGAATCGGAAACTTTATTATTGGGACATTGGGGAGAAAGCGAAGGTGGACGAACGAAATTAAGTTCCCATCGACCGGACACCGTCAAATACTTATATTGTGAAATATAAATGAAGAGGGGCAGCGCGGAAAATGGCGCACCAATTCCCCGGTGTGTAATTATAAAACTAAATCGATCAGAAGTTTTATCGAGTTTAAGTAGCGTGCAAGACTGTACGGGAACATATTAAACTTTTATATTCCACTAATACATTTCTAATTCGTAATGTTTTATTTGTGGCAAAGTTAAATAATTAAAAAAGTTTATTTCAGTCATGATTAAAAACAAACATTAAGTATTTTTTATGGTGAGGTACAAAATAAAAATATTTGCATAAAATTTATAGCATTACTAACAGAATAAATACTGTGCTTTTGATTAACAAGTTTAAATGAAGTTTAAGTTATTTCTCGGGAGACATCCACACTCAATAAAATGTATCTTTTAAGTTAATTATTAAATTAACATCATCCAAAACAAAACCGACAATTTCATCTTGATATCAACGACTAAACGAATAAAGAGAACAGAAATGGAGAAACCCGCCTAAAAACGCAGTCGACTTTCAGTTCTGAAGCGACGATGGTAATTAATTGAATTGGTTCGTCCCTCCATTGTTGCCAACCCCGAGTTCAGTGTATCCATTGAATCGTTTTGATACAAAATTTCATAAAACATAAATATCGCATATAATCAAAAGAGTAGAACTTTTGTCGGGATTTTCATTGTTAATTTTTATGGAGGTTTTTGATGAGATTTTCTGGGCAGTTCGTTTCAGTTTTTTCATTAGGTTTGGTCCAATTTTCTCTAATTAGTAAAATATTGGTTCGTTGGCAACAGTGTGAGATGCGGCGATCCACGAACAATCTGGTAACTGAATTTTGAAATTATGGATCGTGTTGTGAATTATGTATTCCATAAAAGTTTAAATTGATTTTCAACTCTTCGTTAAATGGCCTTTGTTTACATTCGGGATGCGATACTGATAGGCAACATGGCTTCATCACAAACATTTTGCTATCCTCATTTGTACGTCTAATTTTCAATATTAGCGGCATAACGTGACACTATTATGTCACGATAACATTTACTGTGTAAATGTAAATGTTTAAAAAATTACATTTTTCTATCACCGTTTAAAACTCTGCTGAATTTTATATTAAGCTGTTATAAAATTTTGTTCATCCCCATCAATCTTACCTTATAACCCCTATAAACCACACTTTTCTGTCTACTTTAATAACACTATGCAAGAAGAGATAATCTCCTTTAAATGTTTAGGGCACATTAAATACATAGATAATAATCAAAAACATTATAAATTATTTTGCACCAGGACCCACATGATTGCCAGTTGCTTTGTAGGATGCAATGAGGAATTTTCTTTACAAACCCAATAACTGCCTTTATCCCACGCCACTGAGTTAAATAATCCCTTTGTGTGAAAAATCTTCAGCGGTGACCTAATTTGGACCTTGGAAATGTAACTTTACTAGAGTATAGATATTCTCAATTAGATACTTCATTTTTTATTTACTTTTTATGATTTTTTAATTAAATTTAGTTTTCTTTAGTCTCGTATACTTCCCCAACATTAAAATTAAATCTAACAAATTAAAGAAATATTTCAAATAATTTTTATAAAATAAATAAAGAAAATGGTTAATTCATTAATTTCCAACAAAAATTATAGTTTAAATGTATAGTAGTGACCATAATTATAACAACTTATTAAATTATATTAAAAATATGAACTATACAATTTAGATCAGATGCGAGTACCTATAATTTTTTATATATTTTCTATTATTGTTCTGTCTACTCCGTAAACTGTAAGAAAAATTATAATTCAGCGTTACCAAAGCCAAGAAAAACGAGAAGAGTTGACTGAAAGTTTACGGGTAAATAACTCAATAGTTTCTCTACAAAAAAATTCTCTGTAATAAACTTGGAAACTGTTCAAAAACAATCCAATCTTATCGTCAACTGAAATTAAAGCTGAGTTGGAGAAAATGGGATTTACTGAAATTAGTTCAAGGTCTATGGGAAGATGGTTAAAAGGTTTGACTCCATACCTACAAGAATAACCCTGATTTCTACTAAAGCCCAATTTTGACTTGCTTAGGATCACATTCACTGAACTACAGAAAAATGGGGATAAGTGGTTGTTAGTGACGAGTCTAAATTTGATTTATAAAAAAGTGATAATTCTGCTCACGTTAAACTTTCTACAGGAACAAAACTGCACAAACAATTTGCTATGCCTACAGTGAAACATGGTGGTGGTTATTTATCTTGCCTGTCCCAATCTCCAGATATTAATTGTTTATAAAACTTTGGAAAACAAATTCGACGTAAAATTATACAAATTTTAAATGAATTCGTAATAGTAATTTAAGAAGTTTGGAGGAATATTGGAAAATGATCGAGTTTATGTAACAGAGACGGGTCAAAATTGTAAAACAACAATGTATATTATACAACGTATTGATGTTAAATTAAAATGATTAATGCTATTGTAATGTAAAATCCCTTTCAAAATTAGACTTACTATATTTATTTCAGGGTTTATTTAGAAAAATATTAAAACAAAACATTTTATAGAATAAGGACATAGTAGTTTGTATAATACTGTTTAAAATAACAATAGTAAATTTATAATATTTAATTAACAGTTCACATCAAAGAAAAGTCATATCTAAAATATTTAATATTGTGCAGTTGCTATAATAATGACCACCACTACATACACTACTACAATATTTTAAGTGCCACGAATGTTTCTGAATAGTCTGCGTTGTTTGCGAGACAAATATATTAAAACTTATATTGACATATTAAAATTGAACAACACGACATTTGACCAAGTTTAGGAGCAGACAATGCGACCGTCAGAAACTACTACATCAATCGCAGTGTTTTTGCAATTAATTAAGAGCTCATCCTGGCGGGTGATAAGAGTCGCAATTACACCAGTCGACAGCGGCAATATTCTATGTTGATGGGAACGTCACTCCGTTCAGCCGTCACCGCCCAACATTCCTGCCGCTTGAGCACGAGAAACTGAAAATCAAGGGGCCCGCCGGTAACTCGAATACAATGTATTACACTTGGATCGTGTCATCTGCAGAAATTGCCAGCGAAAAATGGCAGCAAAACATAAAGACAATCGTTTACGTTGCGAAGGAATTGGAACGATCGCGCTGTGTGCACAAACTGGGGTTTGTCTTGACAATGATGAGCTTAAATTGTTTTCTCCAAACACTTTTTTATATACCGTTGATCTTTGTTATTCGCACTTATTAATGAGGTTTTGTTTTATTGTCTTGATGTACATTGCTTAAATTTATTACCCAAATATTAAGAATGGTAATCAAAATATAATATAATTTTATGTTAACCAGTAGTATGTAAAATGTAAAAGGAAATACGTATATGTTCACATTTAATTAAAGCTGCTAAAGTTTTCCTTTGAAATTAAGTCCATGATATTTTCTTACTCGAAAATTAATCAGTTTGTATAACTTAAATGATAAAGTTTATTTTGTAATGTCTGGATTAATAATCTGAAATGTCAGTAAAAGATATAAATTGTATAATACGTTAACAAGTATAAAACAATTTTAACATAAACTTATTTAGCCATATGTACAATATTATCTAACGTGTAATAGTTAAAATTATTTGAAATTTTATTTCCTAAAAATTAAAATGTTTAATTTAAACTTTTATAACTGATTTTAAAATGGATTTAATCACTCTGTTACAGAGTTATGGCAAATAATAATTTGAATTATACACACACTTTAATAACAGTGGTTTAACTTTGATGTTTCAACTCATTGTCTTTGAAGCCGATTCGTGTTCATGTTTTCTTAAACCAATTTAAATTTTGAGGCTAAAAAAATAATTTCCATTGTAAAGGTATCAAAGATTCTTGGCAAAAATTTATATAATACTAAATACAAAAATTAACTCTATGTAATATTGAAATCTAGAAACAAAAAATATTTTAATAATTTCCTGATTTTATGATAATTTGTTCAGAACTAATTTAATTCATTTTGTCTATCGCATATAGATATGAAATACATGACAATTAATTAAGTTATAATTACATATTAACAACTAAAAGCATATCTGGTATAATTTAAAATCAACTTTTGCTTTTGCTTCTTCATAGAGTGCACATTTTATCAACAATTACCCCAATATGTCATTCCTTCGACACGAAAAAACTTATTTATTTTAAATTACTTCAAAATAAACTAGTTAAATTAAAATTGTACAGTGTAGAGTGACAAATTTTAAATGTAACGGTAAGTCGATCTTAAATAAAAGTCATGTAAAATGTCGAAACTAAACTTTACAATATTGCCTTGTATAAAACAAGCACTATCAATTATTATTTTTATGAACGGAATGGCCTTGTGAGTGAGTGCCTCATTTGAGAGATAATTTTATCCTTTATTGAATGCAGTTTCGTAGGATTAAATTTGGCGAGTAAATACAAAGTTATGATTCATTTAATGTGTTATATGACAAAAAAACATTCATTACATTTATTACTAATAAAATCGATATTTCTATAAGAAATAAATACAAAGAGAATAGAATAGAAATAGATTTAAATCTCGTTTACAGTCCATTTGTGTTTGTGATTATAATAGTTGACACGGAAGGGCTTTTCAGTGTATTATTTAGTTCAAAATTAATATTAATCTCTCAATAAACATGCCCAAAGTGCGACTGGCCATAATCTTTCAATTAGTGACGTTTATGTTTTCCTAGAACTCCTCTAAAATTAATCAGTTTATGAAACTAGTTCATTGGTTAAATGAAAATTATTTATTATTGAATTATTTTCATTGGTCCGTGAAATCAAATTGCCAATACGGCAGTAACGTAGTTATTATTAATAGCATGGCTGCAAACATTATATGCTCGCTATTAAATTATACTTTATAAACCGAAAATGATTCGATTGTGAATATTTAATGAGGCTGTAAATATGAGAGAACCAAGTAATTTTATGTTATTGTTAATAATATTTACTTGAATGTTCAACATTTCCAGTAGTACGTCATATGTATGGATACTGTTTTTTCATAATTAAATTTGGTAAAATAATTGTATGTAGAGTAACTTTAGAAATTTTCATTCGCCTTGATAAAATTGTACGTTTAAATATCAATACTGTTGTCAGTTATGCAGTATGTTTTATAACAACAATACGGCAATATAATTGTTAATTAGTGGGTTTAGTTAGGTGTCTTCTGATTTTGAGCTTCTTCATAGATTTTGTTTAAGTTTGACTTTTGGATTTTCGACTATATTGAATACGGTTTGGCTGCTTAAAACAAAAAGGTATTAAAACCATGTAAATAAAGGTACATAAAGGGAGGTACGCTGTGATAAAAATATAATATGTGATAATGTGATAAAAATATAAACAATGTACTGTCAACTATCTCTGAATATGTTAAAAATGTTAGTCTATAATTAAATTACTTACCAGGAGAAAACGGTTTAAATTCCATATTTTAAAAGGCAGAGATGTTTCGTTACAACGCAGAGTTTAGTGTATTCAGTCGACAATTTTGCGATTATATTGACGGGATATAGAAAATATAATACCGGATAACATATGTTGGATCTATCGGAAAAATTCCCCTCAATATGTATAAGCGGGCGAATATTTACGACCTCGAAAAATACCGAATTTATTGACATTCTCCCGGGCTAAAGCTAATATTTTCCTGTTGAACAAAAACATTTACGTTGACGAATTAAAACGGTTAAAAATTGTAAATAACATTACGCATTTACTCTGTTCAAAATTTAAAAATACATCAATAACAAATTGCGTCTATAAATAACAAATTCAGACATTAAACAAATACCGAATGAATTGCGTATAGATTAATGGAATTATACAAGTCTTAGGAGCGGTTTAGTCAAATAACTCGAGGAATTAATCGAGACTCCTGCGACCTTTTCACGGACTCTCGGTGTCTTGATAGTTACACCAAGTCCGAGTAATTAACTAGTAGCAGTGCAAAATTCAACAGATCCTCGGGTTGGATTACATCTACTTGTAAATAAGGTATCGACTCTAATTTTATGTTCGTGAAACTCCGTCGCGAATTAATTCAGTCGTCTTAAAACAGGCACACCCATTAATTGTGCGAGTTGTTTTTAACTCCATTGTAAACCCAATATCGAGAAACAATCATTAATATTTATAAGATATTTAAGATGGGTTTTCCATTTGTTTTTTGAATTTCTTCCTTCGGTTTACCATGCCATGAATATGTAAGAGCCCAATTGAAAATTAATTTAACTTGTTCAACTAAATATACCAAAACTGATACGGGTCACTGTGACATAACAGCTTAAACCAAAATTCTCATTTTGTGGATTAACCGGCCTTTATCAATCTTCATATTAAGTTGTTATACGGTCAGACAGGACGTCACAAGGGCTCAAGTGATTCTGGAGCTCATGTGGCCACTCTAAAGTCCATGTATCAGCGAGTCAAATTATAATTCTCCGCAGTCATTGGATGCTAGTCCAGTCGACGGGTTTTAATCGTCTAGACAATTCCCAACTTATTTTCCTAAATTTATTAATAATTTTAACAATTTTTTTTGTTAAATTAATTATTTTACTTTTTAAATATGAGCTCTCAAAATGGGATTTATTCGTTAAATTTTATTAAACCTGCAAGACCATAAAAATAAGCACGTAATTTAAAAATTCTAGTATTTCCTCGTATTTATGAATTTATGAAGAATATATAATTATTCAGTACATATTCCAATTTATGAAATTTTATGGGGATTGAATTTTACGTTCGGGCTTTAAACTTAATCAACTTACAGTTAAATTGAAATGTTTTAATTCCACATATTCACAAATATAAAATAAAATAAAAATCTCACAAAAAGGTAAATAATAAAGTTTAATAATCAAATCTAGCAAATTTAGTTTTACTCTAGTAGTTATAATATAATTATTTTATATCTAAAATGTAATTTAATAACTAATTTATATGATATAAATAAATTTTTCAGTTTTATAAAAAATATTTATTCATAAATATACAGGCTAAAAAAAGGCTAAGGTTGGTAATTTTATTAAACTTATTTAGTAAGTTTTATAATTACATATTAATAATAAAAAATTAATTTAAATATAAGAAGCTTTATTAATTTACAATATGTATTCCGTAGTTTTTAGATTATTTTTATTTAAATAACAAATATATTTCTTGTACATAATAATTATTTACTATACCATAAGAAAATAATTTCATTAACAATTTTATATTAAAATTCAACTATTATATAAAAAACATATTAATATTTTTATTTTATTAATATAACAATAATAATCAATTTCTGCTCATAATAATAAAAACAGAAATTTAGAATTTTGATGGTGATGGGGTATCGCAATTAAATGTAAACTACATAAAACAATATTATTCATTAATTTAAAATTTACACCTACAGTGAGCTTTGTTACATGATTATGGAGAATTACTTACATTATTTAAAGGTATAAAGTGCATCATATACATTTATATAAATTTTAAAACATAGATATTTTATAATATATCGATTAAATATACAGGATGTCCCTCTTAAAAGCGGCACTCCCTCATAAAATTTGTATTTTTTGTCCGATTTTATGAATTTTGGTACATACCCATTTCAGTGGGAGGTTAATCCAGTAGTGTATGATTTATTCATTTTTCATGTCTAAAAAATTACCCAGTATGTTTTGGTTTTACATGTATGCTAAACAATTAAAATAAAAGTTTTTCAAAATCTGAAAAAATATACAAATTATATGGGGGAGTTTTGTTTTCAAATGAGCCACACTATATATGATTTAAAACTAACCAACCGAATTCTAATTTAAATTATGGTGGATGCGCCAACAAAGAATGTTCACATCCACATTCAAAATTTTCTTCCTTATTTTATGACGGATTTTAAATAAATAGACACACTAAAGATTCAAAGATCAATTTAATTTTAATTTAAACGATATGTACAATAGATATATTAAAAAGAAATATTTTAATCAAATATAGTATTATTAATAATTAACTTTTGACTAATTAAATTTCTGTATAAATCAACTAGTCAGTTTCAAGCATTCCTATATTTGTTTATTTTATCCTATATTTATTAAATGTAATGTAATTTAATAATTGATAATTAATTTTAATTGATGCTAATATTATATAAATTTTATTTAATTATAGGATATAATATATGAAAAATAAACACATTAATGAATACTAAAATAGATTTCTTTAAACAATACATTTAAATATAAATTAAAAATATTTTATTTTTAATAACTTCACAAATTTCTCTTAAATTTAGTAATACATTTAATAAGCCATGAGATGTGCCACTTAAATTAATATTAATATTAATATATTTGTTTCGTTTATAGGGGAAATAAAAAGGTCCTAGATATTTTAAAAGGTGCGTGTAAGATACTTTTTTTATTTAAACAAAGTGAATGATGAGATCGAAAAGTTGTATTAGGGAAACTTTAAAAGTTTTATCAATTTTAAAAAGCATTTCCATATTGGTCTTTTTCGAAATAGTTTTAATCAATCATGCAAAACGTATTATTGTAACGGAAGTAACAAGTTTTCTTGAGGAAGATAGTTGGCAGTTGAATTCTAAAAGTCTTGACTCGCGAAGCCGTAAATCACTTTTATATGATATTTATTATCGTAATTCTTTAGCAACTTCCAACGTACGAAACCCCGTTACATAAAGTAAGTTAAAATGACAGATATCACAAAGAATTTTCCAATCTTTGAAGAAGATAAATGACCATCATTTGTACATGTACCGGATGGATACGGTTCTTTACACAAAAGTTTTCCCGAGATATTGATTCAATTTAATCCTACTTTTTCACTTTGCTTTGTTACGACATGAAACACCACAAATATTACAAGAATCGGAATTCTCATCAAACGGCACACATGTGACCAAGTCTCCAAATGAATTGCCCTATTAATCAACGCACTTAAATATTTTATCCTTATTTACATTGGCATCATAATTCTCGATTACTCAACACAACAAACACAATTATAAATTTAGATGGGAATAGCTTTACCCGATACCAAATTCCCGTGAGCACGTTCAGTAAACGTGCAAATAATTTGGTCCAAACAAATAAGGCAACAGCAAATTTCAGGTACGTATTAAATAAACTCCGGTCGTATATCCGAATGTATCTGACAACAGTGTTTAATCTGTGTGTATGTCGGGTGTAAATTGACTCAATTTAATTGAGTGACACGACTTAATTTAATTTCAGCCGAGATTCGTTACAATGAACGCAGCTTTGAAATCATCAGCGACCCGTTTAGAGCCAGTAAAGATAACCGCATTGAGCCATTTACATTTTGATGAGTTTCAACTTTCTTTTGTCTCTCGGTCGGCGTGTGTTTGAGCCAAGTTTCTGGCACGCTGCGAACGCGTCAATACTCCTCGAAACACCATCGAAAGTGACTCATTTGCTTGAGTTATTCCGACTTACACGACTAAACTTGATTCCGGCAAAACGGAACCTTTGCATGTATGGTAATTGGTTGCCAAATTAGATCTTGCTTTCGCAGTCGGTTGGGGTTGGTTTTTGTAGAGTCACAGTAACGTTTGTCTGATTTCTTAATGGCCCAGCTTTTTCGATCGTTCGCAATGTTAAACAAGACGTCGTTCAGAAGAACTCGAATCATACTCCGGGCATTAGACTAATCGGCCGCCATTTGTCCGTGCAATTCCATTCGCAGCGATAAGTTTTGCGTCCCGCCAGAAGAGTTAAGTAATTGCAGACATGTTTCATTGCGGTCAGGGAGATGAAAAATTACACGTCACAATGTAGGCGGCCAGGGACGCGTCTTCGTTTGTCTCGTCGTCGGATTTAAAGACTTAAAGCGGATGTCTCACGGGAAATTATTTTGAAAAAGGAACACTTAACGGCCGAGCCGGACATTTCATAAGGACGGCACTTTCATTTCGCGCCATTAATATTAATTCGGTCGCGATATCTCGCAAGAGACCTACATCTATTCCATGGGCTTAAAGGGTATATAATGAAACAAATTTATATGACATTAAATAAGAAGTAAATTAATTTTCTCATTATTTATGTGAATAAATATAATTAATAATAATAAAATAATATCATATGTTAATTTTTTTTGTTTTTGGAGAAAATGCTGTAAGTGATGAGATCAGTTTAAAAGTGGCAATGATTACATTAAAGATCAACCACGTCAAGGTTGTCCTAAGATCTATATCAATGAATAAATTAAGGAATATCTCATGCAACATGTTTGGAAATAAAGCTAAAGATGAGCTTCTTTAGGTAACTCCAAAATGTTAAATACAATTTTTATTTAATACATAATTTAATTTTGAACACAAGGTTAAAACTGATGTTGATTTTTTCTTTAGTTCCATATTTACAGAATTTTTCTCGTGTCATGAATTTGCTTGTAAAACATTGGCAAAAAATGTTGCTTACAATGGTAATTATTTTGTTGAATAAATTAAATTTTAAAACGTAAAGCACTTTTTATATAACTCTTTTGTTCTATTTACATTAAGAAAAAACTCCATATTTATATAACTACAGAAATAAAATAATTATAAAGAGAAAAAAGCAGGTTTTTCGCATTTTTTCTGAATCAAGAAATAAACTTATTAAATACTCTTTTAATGTTTCTATCATCACATTAAAACTTTAAACGAACCAAACTTATTTGTATGCGTGCACTTTGCACAAATGCGCTTTTAATGTTCCACCGAAGAAATGATTCAGTGGGAAATTGGAAACAAAAGTTATTTAATCCGCCGTCTGGCACTAAAACAAATTTACCTGGATTTTGCGTTATAAAACTTATCTTGTTGCTGTCGAGTTTTACTTAATTTTTCTACACATGTGCCTCTTTTTCATATTTTTATATTTATTATTGATTTTAATAAATATTGAAATTTAATATATATTTTAAATTTTAATTTTCCAACAAAATTTGCTCCAAATTATATATAAAACAAATACAAAATTATAAGTAATTTACAAGTTAAAAAAAAATTAGATAAGTTTAGGTACCTCAAGAAAATGTTTTTATGGTAGACTCACGCACAATATTTTCATTAAAGTTACCTTATATGTGAGATATGCAGTTGTACAATATAATTACCAGTTTTTTGGAGAAAGAACTTGTAATTAATAATTATGTCCTATAAAATTTATATTAAATAACTTTAATTATTAATACATATGAAGCAATTCTTAATATAAACTATTTATCTAATAAAGATTAAAGCTTTAAAGAACACCTTGTATATTAAGAACGTATTATTTGTTTTCTCAAAATGTCGTTTTTACAGTTATATTATAAAAATTAATGTAACTTAATTACAGAAATAATTATTAATAATTACAGAAATAATGAAATACGTTTATCTCTGGCTTTCCTTTGACGCCCCTATCAGGAACAATAATTGCGCAAACCGAAATTGGGACATCTGTTGGGGATTTTACCTGAAGTAATCAGTGGGGACATATTCTGTCCAGCATCAGACAGATATTGGACCGCGACAGGCGACCCTTCGGTGCACTGCATAGGGTACTAAGAAGACAATTATTATAGACACGCAATCAATATTTCCATAGAAACTATACAAGAGACGGGGCATAAGTTGTTCGGTTGCTGAAGGGCCGCCAAGATCGGTACATCAAATAAGCGTTTGTTTCGAGTGTGTGGACCCTTTCAAGACGTAGTAGATTGCGGAAATTGAATAAATTATCGAGTTAATTTAGTAGTCTTGTGACTTGTCCCATCAACGGTTCCGACCGACGTTTATTCGATTAACTACTTTCCTTGAGAGTTCGTCCGACCAACAGCATAACTGGGAAAGTTTAACAGACTAACAACAAATGTATCTTGCAATTCAATTATGAACATATGATATATACATTTTTACAAAGTCTTAAAAGGTTAAGTTAGTAGCTTATAACCACTAGATATGCTGATATTACATTGACATCCAGACATTTAATTAGCACAATACAAATTTTTCATGTTAAATATTGGTCAAATATTATTAAAAATTATCAAAAATTAAAAAATTCTATCTCACTACATAAAAATGTTTATTACTAATAAGTTAGCAAACCTTTAATTAATTTTTCTCTAGAGTGGATCTCAACATTTTATATTTATACGAATTTCGACTGTCAAGTAAATGATTATTGTAGTTTTCAGTGAAGCAATGAAAATTTTATGATTACAATATTTTAGATTTATGTCAGGTATTAAAATTTTAAATAAAATTTAGGAAATGGGAGCACTTAAAGATAATTTTCTTAACTTTATTATTATAGTAATAACAACGATAATTTTTATTAATAATAAAAATTTATTGTTAATATTCTAGTTTATACTTAATCTAGAAACACTAATAAAATATGTTTTATACATTATTTTATAAATAGACATATTTAATAATTAAAATCACTATTGTTAAAATTGTTTAGATAGATATTTAATTGTATAATTTGATTACAATTAATTTTTGTACAACAAAACTTAAAAAGTATTTTTAAAATAAAAAGGTGTCGCAACCCTTACCAGCAATTTAAGAACGACATGGCCTGTTTTCTGTTAAATGAGTAATGTCTTCTTGGTACATTCCTCTAAAGATGTCGGTATAAGTTGTTGTATGTGGCCACGGATAATTTGGCCATTTTTTGCAACTCTGCTGGTATGTGGAAAAGGCGTATCCTGCATAAATAGGAAAAAATCCTCAAAAGTATCTCTCCAGAGGCTTAATGCAGGTCCGTAGCACTAAATCCACATACCGTTGACCGGTTAGTGATTGTCTAGTGGAAATCAAAGGAATCTTTTCACCAATTTTAATGCCACCTTAAAATATTACACTTCCTCCTTTATATTTGGGATCAGATCGGGCAGCTAGGCACCGTGTCTTCCACGACCTCTTAAAAACAGGGATCTGGGGGTCTACCACGAACCCGAGTGAGATATCTCACCCGAAAATGACACTTTTCGCCAACCTTTAATTATCCAGTTTTCATGCTTCAAACACCAACTTAATCAGCCAATTCTATTTTGCGTTGGTAGTTGTGGAACCTATAAGATTAAAATGTAAGTTGTAAAAATAAGTAAGTTCACTTCACTACTACTATACATGAGATTGATGAATTTGACACTGCAGGAACAAATCTTGCCACACGTTTACATTTTTTTATCAAAAAAATATTTGATTTTTATTAACGACTAATTTTTTTTTTCATGAAAAACAAATCTTTCTTTTGTATATTATTTGATTTCATATATAAGTTGGGTTGTGTGAATATATGTTACATATATTATCTTCAGAATTATTAAAAAAATGTATTCAAAATTTTTCTCCTCTTACTGTTCTTAATTTAAAATTAGATACGGGAGGCCAAAAAAACCGTTAAGATTGACGTAAGGGTTTTTGATGTAATTAGGTCCTTTGAAAATCGGATAAATGATCATTTAAGTTTAAAAGGTTTTCGCTCATTGATTTCTCACCGGGCAGCCGTTTCATTGGTTAGTAACAGACATTTCGGAAATGACAGATTTTTATCATAATGGGATTCCTTAATTCAATTTGTAGTCAGACAATTTTCTCACAATCGAATTCTCTATTACTTAGATGATTCTGTGTTACATAGTTTTCTTACTTTAGATTAACTTTAGCCTAGTTGTTTCACAACACTGATCAATATTTATTTTATTTGAATTACTGAAATCCAGGAATTGTTGGCATTTACTTTCCATTATACTTATGGAATAAATGTTTATTTGAATGACAACAATAGGACAATACGTAAAATGAAAAATCAGCTTCCATCTGGCAGTAGCATTTCTAACATCCAATTCAATTAAAGTTAAAATTTATATAAAAACGACATCGAGGGATAACGAGCATGAAGTACAAACTGTACCTTTTGTCGGTGGATCGCATTGTTAGGAATCGTGTTTATCGAGGTATACGTGTGTGTCGTATCGTGCTAACGTCGGATGATGCGGACCATTGTTGTCCTCTTGGAAAAGATTTTCTGAATCCGATTTCCTTGGAAAATGACTGCCGCTTCCAATCCGATTCGGTGTCCCCATTGAAAACTACATGCGACCGAAACATCGTTCCGTCCGAGTCCTCGATTTAAACGGGGAAAAAGTGACTCATCCCCGATGTGTGATCAATGGCAAAGTGGAGTTGTGCGAGCAGGTTCGTAATTAAGAGTGGAAAAGAAAAGGATTTTTTCGGTTTTGGCTACACGAACATTGAAAGGCTATTTTGCCATAGCTTTACTAGTCTCACCAAATAATTAATAAAGTTACATTAAAGATATTTTCTGTTACCGACCTCACATGACAAATTATCATGGATATTTCGAAATTCAAGTCAAATTTCTTCCGGTAAAAATAATTGCTGCTCTCAGAAAAGTGCTACAAAGATGGAACGTATTCGTGTTCGTACCCACCTATAGGATATTGTATGAAAATCAATAAACCGCATCTCTTTCTGCTAAATGATTGAATATGCCACATTTTCTGTATTCCCTACTGCGACAGGCGACAGAAAAAACGCTACTTTTAAAAATATTCATCGGAGGTTTGCCATTTTGTGAGCACTCCAATTTGTTTTAAGATGCCAAAACGTGTCGCCATCCAGATACTCGGGATATGCATGTTTTGATAGGTAATGCATTTTGAAAACTATTTTAGTTCCGTAAGTACGAAAAGATGTAGTACAAACACAAATAAGCCCCTTTAAACCTTCTGACACTATAATCGATAGAATTCTATGTGACTTAACGAATGATTGTGCTCTATTTTACATTTGTACAAAACTATTAAAATAATATTAATCACTGCGGCGCAATATTATTATTTTATTAATACTTTGAAAAATTAACAAAAATGAAATAAGTATGTTACTTTTCTTATATTATTTTTTAATTAAGGATACAGTTATATAGAAAATCTATGAATATATATTGAAAAAGAAAAAAAAAATACAATGCTATTAGAGGAATAATTAAATTTAACAAAATTTTATCACTTTTGAAGTCACCGTTTGGTCGATTAGTCGATTTTGACTTTTTCCTTCTTCATAAAGATGGTCACCGCACAATTTTCCATTGAAATGTTGAGATTATTTGCTCTGTTGTGCATTGTAAAGATTCATAAACCGTAAAATATGGACAAAAACACATATATTGACGAAAATTTTGGAATACTGTATAGATAGTGTCAATGCTACTAATATAATATAATATAACTTTAGTAAATATTCCATAATTTTGCGACGCAGTTTATTCGATAAACAAATAATAAAAATTATAAGTAAATAATATAAACTATTATTTTTTAGTTATCTTTTTTGAATTTAAATCATTGGCTTAAATTTTTTTATTAGCTAAGATATTGCTAGTTAAAAACAAAATGGGAGATAAATAAATAAATTTAACAATTTTTAAATACGAAGATTTTTTTTAGATTTATTTCTTTGTGTGTGAGGTTTATTGCTGAATTGAATAATTTAAAAGCCGAGAGTGCATGAAATGCAAACATAAAAGTATTAATTAACACTTGTACCCGCTCCATATTTAAATGAGATATGCCAGAAACAGGTTGCAATATTAACTACTAATTTCTTTCTTAGTCAGAATTACACACAGTTAATTAAGTTTCCGGGAGTTTTAATTAAAACAACTTTATCAATATACGAAATAAATTAGATGTACTGGTTTGTCCAATGTATGTATCTTTTTCTTATTTTTGTATTAAATTCATTCAAAGGAGATATGTTTAATAAATGTACTTGTTTTTTTTTTTGAATTTGTATTCAGATGTAAAATTGTTAACTACAATAACTAGACGCACTATACTTCAGAGTACTTAACTTCCTTATAAAGAAAACGTTACAATTATTTTTTCTAGGTAGAAACTACAGAAAAGCTCCAATTAAATTCGGTTTAAGGAACGAGAATGCATTGTTTTATGTAAAAGCCCCGCTCCCAATATTAAATTCCCTCTCATGCTGTTGAAAGAACGCTTCTAATATGGGTACATGTAAAATTGAATAATAATGAGAACGCTAAAATACCTTTCATTTGCATAATTTACAAAATAATTACACTTCATAAAACTAATTAATATTTGATTGCATCCGCCATTTTTTGAAAACTAACTAAATAATGCGTTTGACGGCATATTCACAATGCATGAATTTATTTTGTTTCAGCATTGATGCCTGTTTCAGAATCAACTAGAATCAATTAAGTCGTTGGTTTATTGATAATGAACTCTGCATTTGGTGGATTTCAAATTAGTTTGCTCGGGTCAGTTTCAATATGCAAACATGTTGCTCATTTGGATATTATCAATTCCGGTTTTACACCGACGACTTCGATGTACTTATTAAATTATTTAATGAATACTGTACTTTCACTAAAATTTGTTATGTTTTAAGAAAATTCTACTGACACGTACGTCATAATATACGTCATATAATTTTCAGTTTAATAATAACATAAAAATTATTAGAAAATATTATATTAAATTCTTAATCATTATAAAAAACGATAGTTCATTTGTTTAATTTATATTATTTTAGATTTTTTGTCTAAACTACTACTGAAACGTAAGTGAAGATTATTCTGAAGTTGAGTAGCATTAAATATTCAGATTTTGTATTTTCTCTCTTTCTTAATCTTTTATTCCACTTATACTTAAACTAGATGAGATACTCTATCAGATTTATTTAAATGTTTTTTATACATTTAGGGATGGCTTATTTCAGTTTAAAATAATTTAGAATTGATTGACCTGTACAAACCTTTTCCATTTACACAATTATAAATCTGGCAAAGACGTAATATATTTATAAACTTATAAACAATGTATATGCTCATTTCGTGCAAACTTTTCCATTTTAAATTATATGCTTTTTAATCTTTTTTAAATCATCATCAACGAATAAATTATACTAACAAAGAACATATACAAAAATTTCGAATAATGAGTCAAAATTAACATTTTCTTTAATTTCCATTAACAGGAATTTCATGAAAACTAAATCTATAAAGGGCTATAAAATAATGAAGCAGGAAAATCGAAATCGTTTAAAACGGTGTTATATAGAGCCAGATTATTATGGTATCATTTTACGTGCTAATCCATCTCAATATACATCCACCGCGAAACACTTTCCGCGCAATATGTTACAACGTCTGACAGAAAACCAATTATCGGGATAAGTGGAATAATAACGGTGTAAGTAACGGTTAAAAGGGTCTAATCCAGTTCTAAAATAATAAACCATCACAACTCTATTACGGAAAGATTTCCGAAGATACTATGGGTAATCCTGTTAATTGAAAAGGTCTCCCGTTTCATGTCTCGCATTATTTTGGTATTGAAAATCCAGAAATTAATTTGTTTGTCGTAATGCTTTTCTTTAAAGACGTGTTAATGTTATTACTTTTATACAGTCTTGCTGTACATTAACAAAACTTTTTGTTGTTTCAATGTTTTAATTACATTGGTGTAACACTGTTTTTTATGAAATATAGCACAGATTGTTAAATTTTAATTATTTAACTAATTAAAATTTGTAAATATACAAGTGCCTGAGTAATAATATTACCAATTTTAATAATTAAATGTTTTATCTTAGAAGACCTACTTTTAACAATATTATTAATATTTATCGCCTGTGAATAATAAATATGACTAAAACAACACTTATATTTGTAATAAATTGTCGGTTTGTCTATTCTTTAAGTCTAATGTTGCCTTATACGATTTTATGTTGCACAAATAGTTAAATTTTAATATTTCCGAACAATTGTCAAACTACATGTTTATGTATGAATCTAAAAAATATTAAACTAGACAATTATAAAAGAGGATAAAGCGTCCTTTGAAGCCTCCACAATTGTATTTTAAACATACCAAGTTTTTAAATTTGTTTTATTGTCAACCTAAATTCACCATTTCATTCACCGTTTTTGTTGAAATATTTTCATTGTTAGCTGTCTAAATAAGAAACATGACAAAGGTGTCATCAAATATTATGTATGACCCATGTTTTAGGGACTTATACATTTAATATGGTAACATTTAAAATTAATTTATATAAATTAGATATTCGCTGAGTTTCGTATTTTAAAACTAGAAAAACCCTTAAGAGAAGGTCAACTAGATTGAAATGTATCTTTAGACATTTTCTTTTCACCCAAACCATTTCCACATTGATTTTCTATAATCTGTGGCCTAACGTGGCGCAGCCCCCTTATATATTTTCAATAGCCACTAATGGCGTAATTAAAAGGCAAAGGGTTGGCCAAGACTGACATAAGTTTTGATTCAGTACGTGGTAAATGGGAAAATTTTGATGCAATACCGGGGCGTTATGTGCTGTTGACGGCTATATTGTGAACATTAAAGTAACATATTGGGTCATATTAGAGTCAACGAAGCATATTCCGAACTCAATGTGGTAACCATATCGGCCTCCACTTAACGCCTGTATCAGAAGTGAGTTACATCAATGAATATATGTAAGTGAACCGACGAATACAATTTGAATTTCACACTTTTATTGGATAATGCTAAGTTTTCATTTCGGATATGGGGAGTTCCTGACAAACACATTTTTATGAACAGCTTTCCAAGATAAAAGAGCTGAACTAATGTAGTGACAATTCATTCATATATTATCGAAAGAAGAAGTGTTGAGTAACATTAAAAATAATAATGAATAATAGAAATAATCTGCGAAGTGATTATCAAAATAAATTTAATCTAAGTGAGATAAGATACTCTATATTTCTAAATCTACTTATTGTAAATGTTTCTTGCTTTGATACAAGAAATATGATAAGTTTTACTAATAGTTTAAAACGAAACCATTTGAAAACGAAACAGTAATTAAAACATTGTAACTAAAAACCATTCCGACCAGAGGAGCAAATTAAAAAAGCCGCTGCATTATTTAGTCTAGATTCACGGAGATTTATTGGGAATTGGATATATTGGGAAATTCTCGAATTTCATTAGTTTTCCCTCGAATCGGTTCTATTGCCGTTTTCGCCGGTGAAAAGGACAAGTTCGCCGGCAATCAATCAGCCGACGGCAAAAGGCGAAAACTTTCAAAGTCAAATTAATTTCAACGTTTCCACCTCGCATTCGCCAGTTTATAGGTCACGGAATCATTCAGTGAAAGTGAAAATGGCAAAATGCATTTTATGTAAATAGCTGTATTTTTTACCTTCTCTCAAGGGAAGTCCTAGAAGTATATTTTTATCTATGTACGTGTCTTTTCATAAGGTTAATTCATGCAAAACCACTAACAAGTAGTCAGATCTGTGTATCCAATTCAGACAGAATTACTTTGTGGCTATAGTATTAGCCATGTTCTATTAAATACCAACTAATACACAATTTTTAATATAAATCGGCCTTGTTTCGAATATTAGTCTCTGATTTTGTGTTCAAGAATTTCCCACAGATTCTCAATAGGACTTCCTTCCAAAATGAACCCTTTAAAAACTTTGAGGTGTGTTTGGATGGTTTCAGTTGTTCAGTTGAAACTTGTACAAATACTGCTTTAAAACATATTTAACAGTTGGCTTTATGTATTTTTTATTCAATCGTTCACCTTTCGGATGTCGAACTGTTAAAGAGGTTAAACTTGGATTCGTCACTTGGTTCACCCAATGCGCTCTTGCGCAAATTCTGACTGACTGCGATGTTCTTCTTTTGTAGAAATGGTTTCTTTGATGACCTACAAATTTTTAATCCAGAATACGAAAATCTTCGACCTTGCCGAACCAAAAAAAATAAATTACATACAGTTCTTGGGGTGCCATACAGAGTGGGTAAAATACCTAACCACTATGCTATACTGTTATATTTTAGGATATTAATAATATTGGTATTACCGTACAAATTTTCAAAATATAGAAAATTGAGAAATTCCAGGTATTATGGCCAATACTGTAACTATATCTAACGTTAAACTTCCCTAGTTTTACAAAAAGTTTGAATGCCTTTAATTCTTCCTTGATTGTTGATAACCCCAATCACCTTCTAACAATCCTTGAACTAATTTTATCAAGTCCCATTTTCTCCATGTTCGAATTAATTTCAATTGACGGTAAGATTGGATTGTTCTTTGACTTTCCAATTATCCACTTATTCATTTTCTTCCAAGTTTTTCGAACTCGGATAAGTTTTTGTAGTTACTACTTGATCAGTTTCTCTGAATTTTTCAATAATATGGGAAACCATTGACTTATTTAGCCGAAAATTCTTGTTATTTTTGACCAATGGTTAAAAAATTATAAATAGTAAATAATCGACTTAAATTCTCAGAAAGCAATGGAGGTCTATAAAGTAATAAAAGTAAATTAGATTGACAAGTTGAATAGAAAAAACAACAATAAGAGAAAAATTAATAAATATTATAGGTGCAGTTTATATTTTTAATATACACTTATATGTAGAGCAACAAATTAAAAAACATAATCATTTTATTAAACGAACCATCCTATTTAATTTAAATTAATTTTATAATTATTAAGTGTCTAAACATTTCATATCTTTCTTTGTATATGAATATCTTTATTTGCTTAGGTTTTATATAACTTTTTATTTCGAGCAGGGTTTATAACTAAAGCAACCAAACCAAATCAATACTGTTGATTTTATAATTTATTTCTGAGTCCGACATTGTTCCTTAAAGCTAAAAATACCTAAAACTGTCCATTTATCGACACAAATTAAACAACAAATTGTTAAAAAGTTTCGGAATGATGAATAGCACAGTAAAATTGCAGTCTATTTAAATTTGAACAAATCGATAATTTCTAGGACGATTTCCAATTTTAACAAAAGGAATACATTGGAAATGTTCCCAAAGGTGATAGAAAATGTCAGTCTAACTGTGAATCCCATAAAATGAAGATTAAAAGAAGCTGGTTTCTATGGTAGAAAATCAGCCAAGAAGCCTCTGCAAAAAATAGAGCAGCGAGACTACTTTTTGCAAGAGAACATGAGAGTAGAGAGATGGTCAATGGAAAACAATTTTTCGGTGAAATTCAGTTCCAATTATTCAAATTCAAATGGCATTTCAAGGGTTAGAAGATTAATTAATGAAAATTATAATCCCAAGTACACTAGACATACTGAGAACCATGGTGGAGGTGGTTTTATGGTTTTGGGGATGTTTTTCTGGGTTTAGCATGGGCCTGTTCATTAGGATACATGGGATAATGGATCGTTTCGTTTATCGTGACGTTCTGGAGAAACATAGGCTCCCAGTTGCCAAAGATAACATGAGTTTGAGGTGGACCTTCCAACACGTTAATGATCCGAAACACACGTCTAGGTCATTTAAAGACTGGTTAGATTAGGGAGTAAGTCCTGGCCAGCAAAAAGTCCAGGTCTCAATGGAATTGAAAACCTTTGGGATGAAATTGATCAGAAAATCCATGCAAAAAGGCTGTCAAATTTAAATGAACTGTACCAAGAAGTTTAATGTCAGTAGAAAGAAATATCGAACGATTATATTGAAAAGCGACTGAAATTAATTAAAAAAGGTTTTTATAAGTTATTAAGAATAATGGATATGATACTAAAGGCCAATTAAATCAGGGTTAAATGTACGTAAGGTTATTTTATTTTACTTTTTGCTGCTTTTTACCCACTAATAAACAATTATATTACCGTATCATCGTTATCAAACATAATATAACTGGCAATAATATGGATATTTAAAGGTACACTGTTATCAAGACAAATGAAAATTTCTAAAGTTATTATACATATGAGCGACATCGACATTTAATAATAAATATTATTAAAAATATACGTAATTAAAATGTTATCTGTTTCAGACAGCAAACAAATTTTCCTTTAAATTATATATCAAATTATTTAAACATGCCTTTATGAAATTCAAATTTATATGTCTATTGTTACATTGTGTGATTTTAGTTTATAAATTTTTGTATGAACACCTGTCATATTCGTTCCCCTTTTGAAAATAAACAACACAATCGAATTACGTAACATATTCATTAAACACTCCAAACCAAAATAACAAAACATTAATTTAATATGATGGGTAAAATTCAATGTAATTAATTAAACAATGCAGCAGTTTTAAATAGAATCCATTAAGCATTTAAAATATGCTATCGCCTTTTAACATTAAAACACCACATTTGCTAGAACGCCCTTAATGCTCTTATCGTGTATTTACTACTAAAACATTATAAATGGAAGTGCAAAATGTATTAATTACGAATAAATGTTCAGTTCACGGAATAAAAATGGAAAAAAAGAGAGTCGCGCACAAATAACGGTTCGCCAAATAAAACACAAAACCCGAGATTTATTAGATTCGCCGTGTTTCGTCATCAGTTTCGCGTCGTCGCGGCCGAGGAATTTTATATTCGCGATTAAATTCACTCGTGGCAGTAAACCGAAAACGTAATTATTCGAAATCGTAAAAGGGGAATGATGTCAAAAAATATGTCGACGTTGCTCGCGTGGTTGCCCCAAAAGTCGCAACTCCCGAATCCGGGGCCGCCGTTGTCTCTCTTTGTCAATTATACATACGGACGAAGAGGTATATGTATCCTACGATGCCGAGATAATGATACAACTTTCTTCCCTTGCTGCTCGACGATCGTTAAATGCTAAAGAGATATTTTGCCAAACTTCGGAGTTCTCTTGTTGGTTTCTTTTGAGGGGCTGCCAACCTTGAACTCTAACGAAGACGTCAAGAATATTTTATAAATAATAAATGTCACTGCGCAGATAGTTCATGTCAACAATGTACTAAATTAAAATTATCAGATCATACCACAATTAACTAAAATTAAATTTTTACATTTATTATGGCAAAAATAATATTTCTTTATCTAGATTTTTTCTATCACATTTCTTCAATATTTTTTTTTTCTTTTTGTATTATATTGTATACATAATAGTGGCCATAATTGTGGCATCTTATTAAAATGTATTAAAAGTATCACCTCTACTACTTAAATTGAACAACAGTATCTATAATGTTATTATAGAGGTAAACAAGAAGAGAGTCCCAAAAATTGAAATAAAATCGATAACTGAATAATTCGAATATCAAAAAACAATCTAATCTTATCGTCAACTGATATTAAAAATAACCTGGACAAAATGGGAGTTGACGAAATTAGTTCAGACCGTGAATTGATGGGGTTTCTTTTGTACAGACTTACAAGAACAATCAAGGCTTCTACTGAACAGTGGAAGTCCAATTTTGACTTGCATAGGATGACATTAATTGGACCACAGAATAATGGGGGCAAGTAGTTTTTAGTAATTAGACTAAATATAATTAAAAAAAAAATGACGATTCTGCATATGTTAAACATCCCAGGGATAAAACTATACAGCCTTTTAATAGGAATATATTAAATAACAATTTGTTTCCATATATCAAAAAATCATCCTCTTAAATGTGTTTCAACATGAAAACAATTCCAAACACAATCAATTACGATTGATTAAAAAACCTTAACATCAAAGTTTTACTTGGCCTGTTCCAATCTCTATAGAAAACATAAGGTACTGTTTTTAACAAATTATACAATGTGTACAAATTTAAATGACGTCTATGCTACAAATATATTATATAAAAAAATATATTATACAAAATATTGATGTTAAATTAAATAACACAGATTTAGTCGTTAAAAATCCCTTTCAAAATTAAAGATCCTCTATTTATGTCCAGCTCAAATTAGAAACATATATGTAACACTTGATAGAATAAGAATATAGTGATTTTTATAATTCTAAATAAAACAACAATGGTATATTAAGTTCACATTAAATAAAAGAGTTATAATTTAAAAAGTTCCTATAATACTGACACTGAAAATGTATATCGAAATTTAATTAAAAAATTAAACATTCTAGTAGTGTGCTATCTATCTATAAAGACACAGATACCGATCTAGTGTAAAGTAATAAAACATATGAGTAGAACGACAACGTATTAAGTATTCTCTAAAAACAAAAGTCGGGAATTTTAATTCAAAATTAAATAATGCAATTTTGAAAAACATGTCAAAAACTATTTTCTGAGTAGGTTTTAAAGAAACAAGTAGAATATATTAAGCTAACATTTTCCTCTCAGTGTGCATCTGTTGACATATTATCTATCTAAGAATGCCACTGGAAATTAATATAATATTTTTATCAATTTTAAAAACATTTATACGTTTCTTCACTTTTGAAATAATCATTTTAGATGTAAATTGTGGATAATTCTATATCACATATTTTGATTTATAAAATGAATCATTATCATTACGATCTAGTTTTGCCGAAACCATTAAAAAAAGTACTTAAATTCTTTTCATTACATTTTTCCCTGTGACATTTTATTATGCGTCTCGACGTCCTATTCACTTCGCTTTTGATATTTTTTAAATTGTGGCGCCCCAAAGAAAACTCCACTTTATTACTTTTGCATTCACAAAGGAAATTTCACTGTCTGTTTTCCAATAGCATATATTAAATATTTATTACAGTTAAGATATACGGGCTCATTCCTTTGTCACGTCAAATTTAAGGAAAATAATCGGCTGGAAATTAATGATACTCGAGAAGGAAGTCTTTGATGATGTGGAATTAGTTAATTCACAAAGTTATAATTGAAATTATTCGAATAACACAGATCTGGTATTGCTGCGTTTGCTCGAATCGTAAACTTACGGTTTGTTTTGAAATTGTAAACTGTTCAAAGTAAAGTATAAAGTGTATATCAGTTCATTTAATATAAATTAAACGGGAAATAAAACGAAATAAGTAGAACTAAATCAAATTTGAGTTCCGACCGCAGCTGAATACATTAAATTAAGAATTGCCCGCTATAGAGTGAGCCTGAGAACAAAGTTGTTCCATGATATTACCATAATCCTATTTCATACTATACCTTTATTTATAAAACATGAACACATTAAAGTTTTTTGTTGAATTATTCATAAATATTTAACCGAAAAATTAGAGAATAATGTTGCCGTAAATCTGATGGCGGCTCCATGAACTAACATCCCAAATGATGTATCTAATTAATTGAGCAAACCAAAATTTCTGCGTAAATCCGCTTTAAATCAACCGGAAAATAATTGGATAAAGTTTAGGTAGAAGTGAAATCTGCAGTAACCGCTGATCTTGTCGGATTTTCGTTTTCCAACTTTTATACTGTCTGTTTTTTAATCAACCTGGACTCGTCCATTGTAATTTATTCAAACGGCAAGCAACCGCTTCATTTTAAAACAAATTTATCTGCGTATTTAATTTTTCTTTTTTGAATTTTTCGATAGACTGAGTTTCCATCTGGTTTCACTCTTAAATATCACGGTTAAAAAACTAACTGGTTGATTCTTTCAAATTCTTTAGATTAACCTCTTACAATTCCATAATTGTATCATTTGACAATAATTAATGTACAATTAATTAAGGTTGACCTACGTTTTATTTCCCAAATGAGTTTCCCCAACACATTCTAAAGGCTATTAACAAAATTGGTTGCCAACAGCTGGAGGCGATTTGTTTTTGGTAAAGATTTATATATAAAATATGACCATTAGTACGTTCTCATTAAAATCAATGTTTATTAATTAAATTTTTCGTTCGTAATTGATGGTCTTTTTAATATTCATTACACTCACCTGGCGCAGTTATAAATTACTTCCCCAAACGATGTGGAACTTCATGTTGCGAAAAAGGCGTTAAAGTCGAACAATTGATTTATTTCATATTCTCAAAATTAATTTCCTATTAATTTAATTCTCCACTACATATTATTTAAAAAATGTGCTATAAGCAGTTATTTAACAATACATATATTTATATTGAAATCACTTTTTTATTAAAAAAAGTCATAGCCAAAACATAGAAGAATTTAAATTTAAAACATTTAATTAACTTCCAAATATGAATATAGGATGTTTCTATTATTACGCCCTTAGACTTATAAATAATTTATGAAAAGTTGTAGTCTTATAATTAGTACAAATATGCATTAATTAGGGACCTGCACATCTGCACGGTACGCCATCAGGATCTGATGATCAGTAGGAAAATATTCAAATTATTTTCTTGTTTACTAATTTCAAATGAAATATGTCAAAATGGTGTGGGTTGTTTCGAAGATTCGTTCCAAACTTAAATTTTCCATTCAGACTTTAAATTTAATTTACAAATTAAATTTCAAGTTGATGAGCACTTCTTGGTAATTACTTAAGTTCCTAATAACAGTAAATCTGTGAATATAAATTAATTTAATTCTCTGCCTGTCCAACAGAATGAAGTAAAAAGAATTTTATTTAATGAATAAGTAAACACTTGGTGAATTTATAAAATACCAAAACGTGTAAGTTTTTTTTTTCTTTTTGTTGAATTATTCATAAGCATTTAACCACAAAAATGGGGTACTAAATATGATGTCAAATTAATTGCCTCAAAAATTACTTAAAACAAATTGTTTAAGATTAAAAAAATAATTATAATGAATAAAACTAATTAATTTTAAATTACAACATCGAAACCGTAACGATAAATTAAAACAATAAATTTTAATTTTCATTAAATTAAGTGGATAAAATATCTTTGAAATTTATATTTATTTATACAAGCTGTTTATTATACTTCTATAACCAAAAAATTTTTAATTATAAAAATTTCATGTGAAAATTATAGTGAAATAAATTTCTTGTGAGGGCAAAATTGGAAGAAATTTCGGACCTCTCGAACAATTTAGTTTCGAAGAAAATTTCCCGTATGAGTAGTAAATACTAATGAGAAGTACTTTCGAAATTTCTCGGGTGCATTAATTGCTACAATTGCGAGTGGTAGCCTTATAGTTATATATAAATATAACGATGTTACGACGTAAAAATTTACTAAAAACGTAAAAAACTACTAAAATCTCAAAAATTCATTAAAAACGTGAGAAATTACTAAAAACGTAAAGTGACCTAATTCCATACGATCATTTTCCATACGATCAAATTCCATATGACCATTTTCCATACGATTAAAATCCATACGATCATTTTCCAATAAAGTAGTGGGCATAAATAAATGTTTTTAAACTGTTTATTTATTATTTAAGGTAGTCGCTCTACTTTTGTTCGATACTGTACATGGAAATAGTAGATATAAGAAGAAAACATAATATAAAATGTATATAATTTAAATAATTCATAATTTTGTTTTATTACTGTCTTAGCAATAAAAAAAATGTTATATATAAAATAATGTGTTCTATAAAGTTAAAAACAGTAATATTATAAACCAAGTACAATTAAAATAATGTTAACAACAAAAATTCTTAATTAATTTGTTCATTACTCCCAAAATCATACATGACAATAAAATTTCTCTTGTATTTTGAAGATACACCATCAGCGATGTTTTTATGATGAAGCATGGCACTTCTGCGTTCAGAAAATTGAAAATAAGTGAACATTAAACAAACCTGCGCGTACATCTAACGATCGTAAAGTTTTGTTATCAAGCATAATAACCGTTAAATTTTTCAGTACACAAATCGCAGAACGAATCATTACCAGATGCCGGCAACTAATTTCGCAATTATGCGGGAATTTACTCGACCCTAAATCGAACATCGGACCACATCGACTGTTAATGGGGCACAAAACACCGCCGCGTTCAACCCGTCGCCCACCCGGCAGAACACCGGATAAAACGCCGCAAAGACCGTGAATTTCTTTCGCGTTACCACTACCGTTCGACGGGGGACCGATCTAATTATGTCCGAACGTTTGAATCGTTGTTTGTGCGTGTGCCGTGTGGCCTAATTGGTTGCGGTATCCTGGAAAAAAAGGCGACGCCACGAGCGAAACTGCGCGACATCCTCTTTGCTCATTTGTTGTCGTCTGGTTTTCAGACGGAGAATGAAATTATTTTGTTTGTGGCGAAATGAAATGTAGTTTATTTTTTAATAAAATTGATCTTTATAATTCTATACATGTGGCTTTGTTTAATATATATAGGATGATTCACTTAATCCTTTAGAGATATTTAAAAGTGATCTAGCAAGCATCTGAAAAGCAACTGCTTTTCTTCAAACGGAACCCACTAAATATTCTTGAAGGTTATTTGCGGATTCCAGATTTATTATGCGTCGCCCTAAATGTCCTATAGGATTCATATCGGGACTATTCGCTGGCCACTCCATAACCCCCAAATTATGCTCCTCCAAAAAAATTTTGAATAACTCAGGCAGTGTGTGGTCTTGAATTATCTTGTTGTAAAGTAAAATTTGGGCTAGGCTGATTCATGAAAGGTAACACGATAGGCCGCAGAATATCAGCTGCAACAGCTGCACATCTTGAATGTAAATTGGCTTCATGAAGTCTGTTTGAGTAGATAAGTGTGTCCCTATGGCCATAAAGTGAAGGTTTCCTAACGGCGAGCTGTTCTTGTTCGCTTTTAAAGTGTCATCTGAACCAAACGTCGATCTTCTCGAGGAATAGTCTCTGACGAGCAATATATGGTCTCCAATTTCTCTGCATTGATTACACAATGTGAATACCTGGCTAACTTGTTTGGAGCAAGTTTGCCACGTACCACTGCGATCGACCTCCTTGCAGAAGTACAAGGCCCTAATAACTGAGTTTTTATAACATTAAAATATACTGGAGTTTGTATAAATAATGCGTTCAAGATTTTATATGGTAAATATGCAAAGTGTTTACATTTTAAAAATTGATACCTATTTCATTGTGGCTAGTTTATATTCAAAAAGGTCAATTTATATTCATATTATTTCATATTTTTACAGAAAAACAAAAACATTTTTATTAGAAATTATATAGAATTAACGCCTTCATTAAATGCTCGAGATTCGACCATTGGAAATCACATAATGTCAATCATAGGTTTAGGCTGTCAAATAATCATTTTATGTTTAATGTTTCACAATAAAAGTTCTACTGCTTTTTTAAGGATATTATATATATGTGTGGTTCCATTTGATATTAAAAAGTTACTGGCATTTAAAAATAATGTATATCAAGAATTGCATTGTCAAATACTGTTAATTTAAAAAAGTTAATCTCAAGCATAAATGAAGTTAAGAGATTGACTCAAATTATAGAGTTTCATTTGAAAAAACAATGTTATTGTCATTTTCTGTTGAACCTAAACTTCTCATGAAACAGTGAGATGAATCACCCCGTATAATGTAAATCACATTAACATTAATTTTAGTAAAAATTCTTTTATCTTCTTATCTACTTTCATAGTTTACATAGTACGTTCTATTCATATTTATAATAATAAATACATGCGTTTTATTAACTGATTTTATGATTTGAAATATTTTTTTATTATTATATTTTATTAATAATATTTTAACTACACACCAAGTTTTTTTCCATTTTTTATACAATCTAAGGTCTATAATAATAATAATTTATTTCACAACACACATTTTACTAACAAAATAAATATTTAAAAGGAAATGTTCAGTGGTTGAAAAAAGAAACAGTGAATTTTTGAATTTTAGATGTCCATTATGCTGAACATATACATATTTATATTAATATATTTTAATAAAACATTAACTTCCAAAATTAATATAACACCGTTAATTTTAATTCTGATGTTCATGTAAATTTTTAATATCTAAAATGGTTGCCTATTGATTAATTAATATTGCACTGTTTATTTTAATTCCAGAAATATAATAAAAATTATATGCGCCTTTTAATATTAATAATTGTTATAGTTTTTAATAATTTTCTATTTTTGTTTATAAATTACATATGTACAATATAATTTTAATAAAAGTAATTTTATATTTTTAGATACTGTTGAATTTTTTATTAATAATAATTTATAATTAACCAAGGTTCCTATTTAATATTAGTAAGTTTTAAAATTTCTAGTTTTAAATAATTTATAACAATACGAATGAAATTAAAATTAACTAATATATTATTTTTATATATAATTTCACAAATATGGAAGATTGTCATTTTATATGATAATAAAACTATCTGGCTGTCTTAAAATCATATAAAAAGCCAGTTTTCAATAATAAATTTCAGAATTTAAGGTAAGTAAAGCTTTAATAAGGGTGAAACGTTATACTCCCGTTTTATAGCTTTAATAATAAGGAAATCTCCTCATACAAATGTCTCATTCAGAGACTGCTATTTAATTAAACGCTTTTTATTATATCTCTAATCTGTTTATGTCTTGCCGCACAAATTGCTAGTATTTCTTTTTCCATTTTTTTCCTGGATAATTTATGCCAAGTAAATAATGAAAGATGGAAATAACTACATCCACTTATTCATCATTTAATTATAAAAATGAAGTTTTAAATTTTTTATTGAGTTTAAACATTTTCAGAATTTATTGATATCAAATAAACATCTAATAAAAATGATTTGTTACAAAGCTGTGTCATTTATAAACTGTTAGAGACGAAATATATTATTCATGTCGGTAATCCTCCTCAAGGCTCTTATAAGATTAAATTAAATTTTGAAACGGGAGCTTTGTAATAAGACCAAACCCGTATAATACGGTTTATTATGACTTGCAATATTTATGTGTCGCGTCGTAAGCGATTTATTATTTACTGCAGTAAAACCTTCGATAAATTCAATAATAGCCAGTATAATATAGTTAGAACCATTATTATAAAATAATTAAATCTTAATAAAAAGAAAAAACTGTAAGCTTATAACTGTAAGTTTCAAATTTATACTACATAATAAAATCGTATTAGGCAATACATTTATTGATTCTAATCTGTTGTTTTCAGGTAAATACCCTATTATCATCAAATATTCCAATTCAAACTGAGTTGACCGCTCTCGTGAGTATTTATGTTCAATACTTAAACTAATCCACTATTTTATGATCAGTACAAGCGTAATTTACAATTGTTTTGTCTAGTGTGTATACATCGACTGATTTATGAACACAAGACGCCTTGAGTACTACATTTCGTTTATAACATTATGTATTAAGTTATAAATAATAATTATAGATATTAACCAATAATAATTATTAATAATATTTTATACATAGTATACCTTATTGTATTTAACATACCATGGGATCTGAAATATACTGGTTTTAATAAAAAATATAAAATTTGTTGAGCAATTTTAATAAAATTTTCAGTTGAATAAAATCTTAGTAAGATATACAAAATTTGGTTACATTACAATAAAAATTATTCGACTTATTTAATAATGTGTAACTCCGCCACCATTTCGAATACTCTCCTGTATTCGGTTAGGCATACATTGATTAAGTTGATCAATTTCCACCTGCGTTATCTCATCCCAAGCTTGCTGAATAGAACCCCGAAGATCGACAAAATTGTCCGAAGGATGGGGCAAGGAACCGAGTCGTCTAGGATAACATCCTAAACCTGTTTAATGGGATATAAATCTGGTGACATTGCAGGCCATGTAAGTACCATTTGAGTTGGCTTCTTGAATGAACTGCCTTGTGATCTCCGCCGTGTAGGGGTGGTGGGCGTAATGGTTTAAATGACGAAAATGCTCACGCCGACAAATTCTGGGCATTTTTAACGTGTCTACTTAACATGTAATAGTACAACTAACAAGAATCATATTTTATATGGTAAAAAACGACATAGATTGATACAAAAAAACCAAGTGTAATGCAGAAAATTTTAATCGTTTGTATATCTTACTAAGTTGTATGTACTTATGCTGAAAATTTTATTAAAAATGCTAAATAATTTGTAAAACAAGTATTGTATTTTTTATTAAAATCAGTATACTTCAAAAATATACATTTTTTTAATATTAAATTGTTAATTGCAAATAAATAATATAAAATGTGTATGACCAAATAATACATACTTATTTCGACATATGATTAGAACAAAAAATCAGATTTTATAATATATTTTATATATTATTTATAAGTACTAATATGAGCTTCAATAAAACAACAAAAGAATGAAGTTTGATAAGCTTGACTGAAGCCCATCGATTTTATTACAAGGAATGTGAGATCCAAAAGGTCGGTGTACCTTTAAAAATTTGACATCACTTTATAAAGAAGTATGACTCCAAGTAAACCAGTGTGTGAAGTGAGCGGAGTAACAGTTCGAAATAAAACAAATTGTGATTGTTGGATGTAATCGATTGGGGTCGCAGTTTGCATCATTCAAGAGCCACCGTGCTGTGACAGTTTGCCAGTTGTGACATGTATTCAGGCATCGCTTTCCCGTTCCTGGAAACCCCTTTGTTCCGAGGAAACCTTTTACATTATCTATATTATTTATACTTTTAGATATCGCGTCATTTTAGAGTCGGTTCCATTAATTATTTAGTGCCTTGTCTCCCGCCTTGATTCCGGTGGGTGAGGATTTAATTAAAAAATTATGGGAGACTGACGGCTCTCATTAACTGTTCCCGATTAGGCCCATGGAAGTCACATTCTGTCAATCATTGATTTGGGAGGCCGAACAATCGTTTCATACAAGTATTTAATGTTAAGGTCAAATTCACAATAAAATTCTTTATGCTTTTATAAAAATTATCAAATATTTTTTAATGAGTAATTTTTATAATATTTTTTAGTAATAAATTACGTTTTTAAGGAATTTCTTATGAATTTTAAAGTCGTGTTAAATAAATATAAATGATATATCAAAAATTCATTTTTATTTTAATTTTCATTATCCAATTTTGAAACAATATATTTTCATTTTGTGTATTTTAATATTATTTAATTTCAATATTTTTAATATTATTATAATATCTTTATCTCATGATGAAAAATGCTGTTGAGTTGAGTTAGAATACTTTTTAGTTGACCTCGTATTTGATAGTTTGCCACTTCAAGGTTTGTGTTTTATCGATCCAGCAGTTCTTCATACGTTTTTAAGTGGAGTTCCTGAAAGCCGCCACATCAGCATTAATATTTTCCCCGCTCAGCAATTCCTCCGTGCTAAGTTTTAAATCAAGTGTGGCGTCTCTAATTAGGACCACAGAAATATAACCCAGACAAATATCTTTTTAATTTTAAAATGTAAACAGCTATTCTTGCTTTAAATTTAATTAAAGGGTTAGTCACATAGGCAATTCCTTTTTATTAGGTGCAATGAAAAAGTACATCTATGCACTAACGAAAATTCCTCCACTCTGGTAACAAGTAATATCCAAAGTCACAGGAAAATCCGGTACAAAGTAAATTTAATGTGTGGGACCATTGTGTGTCGCATAATAAAAATCTCGTAGCGGAAAAATGAATGGTTTTGTATTTTTACTCGTTGCTTTTGCGATAAATCTATATTTGTGTATTACAACATTTTACTTATAAGGTACCATTGTGTGTTCGCACAAAAGAGACGAAAGGAAATTGAAAAGCCCCGACAAATAGGAGAATGTCAAAATGCCTAATGCGTCTGATGGGGAACGTATGAGATTATTTAGTCTATACAAAACAATACATTAATAATATGCATCTCTGCTTATTCATTAGATTTATATTGTTCTCCTGATTTAAATCATAGCGGTTTCGTTGAGGGCTGCTCTAATTGCAAACCTCGACAAGTTTTGAAGAAAATATTAAATTAACTCCGAGGGAAAAGTAATTCGGTTATTTTTACTTATAATACTAACACTTTTTCATTTCATACCAATTACGAAGGACAATAAGACGGAAAGAATTAAGTTCAGGATAATCTTCTTTATTCCTTAAAAAAGGGGAACTTTTTTCATCATTGTCCTACTAAATTATGACTCCTTGTTTTTAATTAAATTTAACAAAGGAGTACAAATTACATCAACCCATTCTAATATTGTAAATCTTGTTAATTTTGTGTATTCTTATTGTAATTGTTTTATTTGGGAATGATTAAATCAAAAATAATTTGCATTTAGCGTTACGTAAGTAAATGAATCAATTATTTCATACAACACTTCTCCGAAAGGTCTGTACAGAATTCAACTACCAACTGTCAAGGTAAAAACAAATCAATTTGACTTATTTCAACTTAGCATACAAAAGTTAACAATTATGAATATACACTTTATGAAAGGTAATAATTTATTTTCAGTATTCATAAAACTTGTGGTATAATCAATTAATTTTCGATAAAAACTATAACGGATAATGTAATATTTGAATTCATTTTGATTATCAATTTATATGTTATACAGTCCTATTTATTATCAACTAAAGAAATAATTTCTTTTTTAATGTAAAGTGATTTATTTATGGAACATATTTGTCTAAAATGTAATAAGTCATTAAGGTTCCGCAAGGTATTTCTTTGGCTTTATATTTAATATTACAGCAAAGCACGGGGATTCTTCAAATTAAAAGAAACCTTATCAAAAAACATTAGATTGTTAAAGTGTACTAAAATATATTTTAATTTATATAATATACTCTTATACAGTCACACGAAATACGCAATTACTTAAATTCTTTCGTTGTTTTAGTAACAGTTTATACGTTCAACATTTTTTTACTTTTAATATATGCATGTGTTGTTTGTTCACTTTTATTGTTGGATATTTTCCTTGTGGGTGATTTTATCAAATTATTTCACCTCAGTTTTTGCTGTGAATAAACAATATGTTAATTGTTTTTTTTTCTTTGAATAAAATAAAATAATTTCTGTACTTAAAAATACTGTAACTTTTAATTTTTAATATTAAAAATCTATAAGATATTTTCATTTTTTATATTTCTCTGAATATATTTAATATATAAAATATTTTAGAATAATAAAGAAATTTAATGCTTATAAATAATAATTTAATAGGTATATAAGATAAATTTCAAATATAAAAGAAAAAGTCTATTTCCTTAAATATATTAAATAAAATATTTTATAATAAATTATAAATTAATATGCTCCTTAGCGTTTTTTACTTAATTGTTCTGATAAAATATTTTCTTGTGGTGTTTTTGTTATTTTTTTTCTTTTTTCCTAAAAATATGCATGACTAAATTTCAAAACTAAAAGAATAAGTTTATTAGTATATTTCTTTAAATATATCCAAAAAAATATTATATAATAAATTACATACGATTTTTTACATTTCCTACAATTTTCTACATTCACACAAAATTTGATACATACAGTTCTTTGAAACCTTTAGCTCGTTTAGTTTAGTAACGGTTAACATGTTCCTTTATTATTTTTTTGACGAGACAGTTCTGATGTAATATTTTTTTCCTTTTTTGCTAAAATATAGAATTTTTAATGTTTCCAAGTGTCTGGATTCATGTTTATCGTCGTTTTCTTTATTAATAATTTCATCAGTATGGTGTTTTTTTGTTGAGACGTTTCATACGAATAAATTTACTTTAAAAAGGTAAAAATAATTTCGATACTTAAAAAACTCATTCTATATTTCCTTATAAATATTATTCATCATATCATCAAATTTCAATTTCAAAAGTCCCTAAGAATATATTTTATAATAAAATAATTTCGTTATTAAAAAATGGACGTTAATTTATTACATATTTTCTAATATAATAATATTCTATATTTCCTTCTAGTAAACTTAATAGAACCAAATTAAAAAAAATCCATAAGAAATATATTTAATAAAATATTTTTTAATAAATTATTTTTTTTTAATTAAGTTTAATCGTTTTTGTGCTGATGTATATAAACTGTTTCTTTAACCCTCCCCCAACAATTTTCCACATTTACATGACATTTGATACATACAATTATTTGAGTCCTTTTGCTCCTTTTAGTTTTAGTAACGGTTCTTTTCATGTTTCGATGTAATTCTTTTTTGTGATCTTTTTCAATTATTTTCTAAATATATGGAATTTTTGATCTTTCATATGTCGTTTGTTCACTTTTATCGTCGAATGTTTTTTTTTACAGTTTTTACAGATATTTTTTCATCAGTTGGATACTCAGTGAAGGTTATACATTAATTTATTCTATATTTTCCAATATTTTTTAGAAAACTGATACATTTCATTCTCTAAAATTTTTAATGAACTCTTATATAACCAATTCTAAATTAAAACACTCAGTTATAGAAAAAAAAAAATAATTATTTCTTATATCTAATTATACTAAACAAACAATATAAAACTAAAAAAATCTTGTCACAGACTCATCATTCACGCCGGAAGCAAATAAAGATTTGAAAGTGCGTGTAAGAATGTTGACTTCCAGTTTCGCAACGGACGAAGAAGCAAAAAACGAAAGATGAAGAACGTGAGACAATGTTTGCGATTCTTACGGGCCGTCCCACGTCATGCCGTTCTTTTCCCTTTCGCAGCTGCGAACTTCATCCCGTTCCCGTTTTTAGTTCTAATAAGTTAGCGAAAATTGCAACGTACTGACTGACACAAAAACGTCGGCCGTGCTTTTAGCGGCAGACACAACGGGGCGAGCTTTTAGGGCCGCGGGGCCTCCCACCCACCGTTTTTCGAAACGGGACGTTGTCAGACGAATTTCGTCAAGTAACTGAAACTTTCGTGAAAGCATGTTTAATGAAAACGCAAATGAGCTCGTGCCACTATTCAACCAGCTCATATCGTACTTTATCATCGCAATTTCCAGGAGTACGTCAGACTCCTTACCTGAGAGTCTCATATATATTGAAATATTTTAGTTTAACTTATTTTACTTAACTTCGTTTTAATAATGATAACTGAAAATTAGTTCTAATTATTTCAGGACATTTTTTATTTATTAAAAGGCTACAACCTGTTTAAAACTTTGAAGATTTTGAATTTGTCTCCCAGTATGTCTTCTACTTACCACTTCGCACTTCTTCCTGGCCCTGTATATTTCAGTGAGCCCATTAGTTCTAGTTTCATTTTTTACTGATTTATATGTTCTATATGTGATTAAATCAATAGCCCTTACTCTTCACAAAGAGTAGGATCCTTAAGCTTACTGCTGGTGAGCTCCCATAAGGGTCTAAAGACCTTAATAGCTTCGTTTGTAATTTCCCTTGATTTGTGGAATTTACAATTTTAATTTACTTGTCAGATCAAAAAAAATATATTGCATATTTACCATGTTTTCTACAGGGAATAATTCTAAAACACAATAGTCATGAAAACCTGCGATTTAAAGTTTTCTATTTAGATCATTTATTTGTCGTATTATAAAAGTTTAATGCTAAAATACTGAACCGTACATAACTACAGAATTATATTTACTTTGACGAATAAAATTCAGTCGGGGGAGAGTTGAAAACGTAACTTGAAAAGGTATCCGGGACGTCATTTCGCAAATTTAATGCGGAATTGCTAGTTTATGTGAAAAATAATCATGCAGGGAGATACTGAAGTCTCTCTTCGTATATTTACCTTAATTAAGTCGGTTGACGTGGTAAAATGGATGTCGTGTTTCCGAGCTTCATTAATATTTTTAACGTTTTAATGAGTTCTTTAAAGCTCAAGTTAAAAATATGTGGGCCGCATAAATTATTGTTAAATTTTACGTAGACTGATGTACAACGAGACACGTATGTGAAAGTTTTAACTAACTTGGTTTGTTGAATATCTTTTTCAGAAAATAACACCCAAGTGTAAAAAGTGTAAAAAAACATGTTGCATAGAGGGGATATAGGCAATAAATTTCTGTCTGTAGTAAGAAACTGCAAGGGATGTCGCTCCACTTTCCTGGAACGCTATAATATTTCATTACTCGACTGCTAAAATGATATGGGCCACATAAAAATATATAAAAGGGGTCGGCCGAAACGTCCCCTCAAAAGCTTTACCGAAGTCTTATTAAATTTTTCTCGAAAGAGAATCCATTCATTTATCCTTTGATAGTCTTTTAAATTAATATTCATGTTACGAGATGATTATAAATTTAAAATTCAATTTTAAAAAGCTATTTGTTACAATTTTTTACCTCTCGATCTTAGTCGTTTTATTAAATGTCTGATATGAACCGCTCTGCTTAATGCAAAAGAAAAAATGTCCGGCCTAATGTACATAAATTACCATGTCAAAAGCATCAACTTTGGATCAGGATTTCATCCAATTGTGAGCATATTTTGTATCCATATTTAAAGAAATAAAATATGTCTTGAGATCATTTATTACCATAAAATTTATATTAATAAATTTTAGTTATGAGACAATTCGTCCAAAATTTAACAGCTGAAAAGTCAAAAATTCTATTTTGGAAGAATAACCATTTTTTCTGTTAGTATAAGAAGAAAAATATATTAATTTCATAATAATAAATAATAATTCAACTCAATATATAAAAATATATTTGCAAATATCCATAATATGAGTATTTATTTTGTTAGATAAAATATTTACATTTTTACCTGCTATTTTCCAAATACATTATAAAAAAATATATTTTTGGCTACTATTTAACTATTATATGTTTTTCATTGTTAATATATCAGTTTCCTGTGTAGTTTGCAAAGTTCGCATTAGTTGAGTAATAGAAATTTTGTAGAATTAGCATTTCCGTCTTTTCAATTTTAATAAGTCCGTTTCTTTTAATTTCAAGCTTCCCAATTCATAACAAGAGAATTTTCAAGTACGGTCTATTTCACAACAAACTGTCTCGTTTCCTCCGTTCGCATTTAAGTAGCTAGTTAAGGCAATAATAATGTTACACGGACTATAATGTTCGTCAGTAATGAGCGAACTCCTACCCTACATTTTCCAGACGAAATCCCGCATTATCGTATTTAAATCCTCATTAGAAGGGTCCGCCGGTTTACGCTTTGCCTATTTGAGTATGCGGTAAACATATTTTTCCGATTAAATAACCGAAGTACAAGCGGAAGTTTAGTTTTGTGTCACTTTATGGTATCCTTTCATGATTTAACAGATGACTTAATTTTGGTTCGCTTGGTCGCCGTAAAGGGGCTCGGTTCTAGTCGAAAAAAAATATCGGGATTAACGCTTAATGGGTCATTAGTGAAGGGTGGTGGAGCTAGGGTTGGTTTAGGGCAATAGATTTTTTTTCTACTCGTTTTACAGCTTAATTTTATGTGGGTAATGAGAAAAAAGATCTTAATCACATTTAAAAAGTAAATATGAACAAGTATGTTGTTAAGAAAATTATCTTACTTTCTTATACTAATTAATTAACTCTTAAATGAATTTTCACAATTAAAAATTGAAAGTATTATTTATAAAAATAATAAAATATTTAGATATATACATTTAGAAAAAATATGTTAATATTCATATGTAGTTTTGCACATTTACAGACCTACTTCATAACATGTTAAAGCTCACACATTATTAAAAAGTTCCATAGGAATTATATAACACGCATTTCGATCAATAATGGGAAGGTCCATCACTCAAATTTGCTCATGTAGGTGCTCAGCATGCTGAAGAATAAATTGTTAATTTGTTCCTGCAGTAAGGAGTTCCATATTACCCGAACATCTACTTCAGCTGTTCCAGTGTTTCTAGGTACCTAGAAGATTTAGTCTCCACGTTGAAAAACGGGTAACATGGATTACGCCTATCTTCCTTTTAATCTTTTTTCAGTTTCTTTGACTCAGATGGTAACTGCGAAAACCAGAAAACCAACATTATATTGATGATACAGTAATTATGCCAAGCACCTGTTCCAAATACCAATAATCTTCACGGAAATTTCCGCGTTTCTACAAACATACTCGCCAACACTCGGTCTTAGTCCAATTCTCTTCTTGCCAGTTCTATGATGGAAAGTCCACCTTAATTGACGAAACCCTCGACGTTTCCTTACTTGAGACATTTCATATAAACAGACACCTCGTAATTTTATATGCATACATTGCACTTGTGGAATGTACATTTAGTTGCGCTCAGTGATGTGACAACTTCATACGTATAAATAAATAACGAGGCTATGTCTGGAAGTTTTTAATTTGCGAGATTTATATTCGTGTCACATAGCCGAATCTGCTTAAAATCCTTAAGAAAACAGGCGGAAAATGAACGTACAATAAAATATTCCCTCATCTCGAGAATGAGGTTTATGGGTAAAAGCGTACGTGAGATCACGCCTCTTGCTCCCCATGCGCATAGACTGACTACTTGAAATATGGCCGTAGGAACTTCACTACTTATTACATAATACTTATTTCACTCGGTTTCCTTCCCCTTTCCTCGCAGTTATTTGTATTTACCGCGACGTCTTCTTCGACAATGAATTATTGATCCTTCTTTGATACCACTGTTGTTGGAGTTGAGAACAGCGAGTTGAGAACAGCGAGACTCTTGGTAGAATTACCTGAATATGAGTTGTTCCACCCGGTTTCGTTGTGGTGACTATCCTTTAAATAAAAAGTGGAAAGGAAAGAGCATACCTGTGCATCTCAACGAGAACCAAGATACATTTAGTCACAAATAAAGACATAAATAAAGAAATCAAGTTATAAATGTTATTTTGCGTTAACTACTATTTTAAAAGGACAATTCGCAAAAAAACTAGAATGATAGTATATAATAATCACCCTGTGCACAAGGAAACCACATTGTAACCGTGATTTCATTTGCGCAATGTTCCATATATCACAACAGCGATTTAATCAACCAAAATAATAGAATATTTTATACGGACCGCTCTCCAAAAATAGGCTTTGTAAACAGTTAAATTGATCCCATAAATACTTAAATAACCGTGGTGCTACATATTTCAACTCTTTTTACACCTATCCGTTTTAAATCCGACGAAATTATTCTCAAAAGTATTTATTAGCATTGCCCCGCCGGGAGTTAATAAACCCCTCCGAATGAGCACGGATCAAAGTTACAACATTGTTGGGGCGTTTTTCACCCCCTCCATTGGGCGACGTTGGGGCAACACTGGCGGATTGTAAATTCCGGCTGTCAGGAGTTTTAAACGCGCCGAATGTGACACACCGAAGTATTCTCGGTATCCGGGACGTCCTCCAGGAACTATATGAGGTGTTAATGAGATTAATGAGACCTGGGCGTTGTAAATAACACACCGTTGGTTCGGAATGCCGCCGTCGCCGAGTTCAGGTGGTTCGAGGGGGGATGGATTTTAGCCCGAGTGTCGTTGGACCCCCCGGTTAATGGGCCACTAATACTTTGCCTTTATCTCGTGCTTTGGGCTGTCATCGGGAATTACTATGTGGTCCTTGTCGTCCATTCTAACCACCACTGTTTCGTTGTTCTCCAAGTGTCCATTTATCATGCTAACAATACAATTTAACACGGCGGACTGGCAATTTTCTTTTGTTAGGCCATAGTATTATTGGAATTTATATTATTTTCTTTGGCAATTCATCATCGTCATCAATTTTCATGCGTTTGCTGACGTATTAGCTATTAATTCGTCTTTGGCTTCAGTTTCATATATATTTCTATTTGGTACAAAATTAAAATAACTTTTAAAGCTCTTTAAAGATGAAAAACATGAAAACGTTTATTTTTACTAAAAGCATAAGTAACTCCACTTAAGCCAATTATTCTAAATGAAACATATTATACATTGAAGTACAAATGGAGTCATTAAATCAGTCAATAATAAAAAGACAAAAATTCATAATTCAGAGAAGAAATAGAAAATAATAACAAAGTCTCATAAAATGTGGAAAAAAGGATACAAATTTTGTCAAAAATTGATCCCATACATATTTTTAAACGTCTAATAATTCAACACTTGTGCAAGCTCCCGCTTGTAAATGTCAGTGAGATTATAGTATTAACCCTTATCCTGGCGACATATTAATTTATCAAGTAAATGCCATTCGCACATGAATTCGTGTCGAGGACTAAACAGGATTTTATTTATCCTTGAGTTATACTTTCAAAATAATCGCAGTTGAAATTGTTGATATTTTTCTACCGTTTAGAATGCATATAAAAGTTTTATTTTGGAATAATGTTTGATTGTTAAAATATTTTTCGCAGTTAATATAATTTCGCTTGTACTTCATGCACAAGCACTCTAGTGTCAATCGCAAAGCGGTGTTCCTCCTTCGCAAGAAGAAAAAAAGAGAGGCACCTACATTTCTAGCAGCAAATACGTTCACGGTTTCATTCCATTAACGGAAAATTTCGTTTCAAAGGGAAACATAATTTTAAATAATTCATTTGGTTACGGTTCTCCGACGTACACGAACTAGTGTGGCATACGGGGACATGGGGTACAGCGGTGTTGGAATCATGACTGGCGGACCTGTTACATTCCCAAGCCAATTAGGTAATGTAATATCGCATGACGTGCACCAACACTCAAACAACTTCCACAGGGAACTTTCTTAATTACATCATACAGCGATGTTCCAATTCAGGCGGGGGCGCAAAATAAAGGCAAATAATCGAACACACATAGGAGGTTCTGTGTCTGTAAAACGGCGATAGACCTGGGCTCATCTTGGATTTGGTTTTTAGCTGAACAGTTTCGGATACATGAATTTGTAGCCACTTACCAGACACGTTTGTATTTTGCTTGTTTTAGTCCTTACAGCGGATTCAAGTTTTTTTCAAGACTAGCCGTTATTTCTTATAAAAGATAAGAAAATGAAATATACATTGGTGGTCATAAGTATGGTATAAATTTTAACTCATATTTCATTTCATTATATTTATTTTTATATTTTTTCTTATGGAATAAAAAAAGTTTACAAATAATTAAATTTTCCTTTAAAATACATTCAAATAAAAGATCATCATGGACATACCAAATAAATTTGGAAATAGTTTATTTATTTAATATGTGGTAGCATAACCATTTTGTTTAATAATTTCTCGACGTCACTCATTCATCGAGTCGACAAGATTACATACTTCCACAGGAATATTTGCACATTCTTTTTGTATTGTCACAAATGCTCTTTAATGCTGATGTTTTTCGTCGGATTTTTATTTCCCGTTACAGCCCTAGATGTTCAATTTGATGTATGTCCACCATCTGATCCAAACTTATACTTTTTATCATTTCATGATACTAAATACCACATGCGTGTGGTCTAGATGATTTCTGGCAAACTCTATTCAGATTTCACGGTTTCATTTGGATATATAAAGTTTTTTCACAGTTAGGCGCCGAAATAACCCTGCTTCACATAACCGACGTCTCACGGTTCAGTTAGAAACATCTGCACCGAAACCTTGGAATATTTCCTGGTTAATTTGCCTTGACGATTGTTTATCAATATCCTTCTGATGCGTTTATCGACATTTGGATTTGTTTTTCAAGGTTGCCCCATCTTCTTACGTGTATTCAGATTGTCTTGCATTAAATTCATAAATTTTGAGGAATCTGGTGTTCACTATGAAAATCTGCGTTTTTTCAAAACTAGTGATCTCAAAATGTATGCTATTTTTGTCCAATTTCTAAAAATTATTCCACACTTTTGTCCAGCACTATACGTATATTACATATATGATCTCTTTATTCAATCAAAAAAAATATATTTATATTTTATCTCTCAGGACACTTGAGACAAGTATGTTTGTAATAATTATAATAAGAATAAAATTGCTTATTGGTGGATTTCCCAAGATTATCCCATTTTATCACCAAGACAACTTGATTCGAACAATGCCACAATAACAATTAAATTTACTGTAATACTTTATTCGATCGTTCAGATAAATGTAGTAAAAGACAATCACACAAAAGTATGAAATTCGCCATGAGAATAATTCCCACGCGCATCGTATTAATTAGTCGTGTTGTAAAATAAGAGTTAGTCTAGACATCCGGTAGTGCACAAGTTTTTTTTTGTTCATGCAGTTGTTCTGTAAATTCTCGATTACAATAAGTAAGTACGTATTTGTATTCAAGGATTTTTAATTGTTATTTTAATATATTATTAATATTGTAACATACAGTTGTAAACAAATTGCAAAACTGTTTTTATAATATTCAAAAATAAACTTAAAATTAAAGTTAAAATTGATTTTTCTGGTATATATTTTTTGCTGTTGTAACTAAATAAATGTCAAAGCCACATATTCCAACTTTATCTCATTTCTCATCCAAACCTGTTACAGAGTTTTCAAATACATAAAATTACAAAAACATCCCCCGACATCTTAGAATTCAAGTGGTTCGCTTACGAATGGGTAACGACATTTGATAAATATATAAGACAAACGATAAAAAAATCTGATTTAAAATCTCGTTAACATTTTCGGCAACACCGAGATTTTAATTTACTCAATCGAACAACATAATTATATAAATTTTGAGTGAACTATAGGTATAAATTGATTAAAATTCGCTTTTGTGTTCCAAAATTAAAAGTATCAGTTTGATATTCGCATAATGCGTTTCACTTGATTAAACACTCTGATATTTTAAAATTAAATTCATTGTGCTGATTCAGGTTTACTTTATTAAATTATTTTTGTATGCGATATTTAATAAATATTTAAACACAAACACAGAATTATTATTTCATTTTTGATAACTCTCAACAAATTTTAAATAAAAACAATAAAGTTTTGCATTTTTAAATAATTTAATAACTGAAATATAACGTTATCATCTTGTTTTAAACAAACTCTATTTACTACAATATTATTACAAAGAATGTATATGCATGTAAACTATGTAAATGTTTTCATTTTACAATGTTTATGGTGTATAAAAATACAATAATATATATTTGCAGGAAATTTCACAAATATGGTATTAAAAGCACCATGTATTGAATTTTTCCACGATTATTTAATTTTTAAATATAATTAATAATGTTTGTATTACAACGTTACCTGGTTTATATAAATCCTTCCCATTTTATAGCAAACTATGTAAATGTTTTATCCGCATAATAACAAAATTTTATGCAAAACTGTAATTAAATAAATCACCTGCTATGTTTATAAAATATATGCGAGGTAGATAATAGTATGAGGTCACTGCGTACTAAAAATATTATTCAATAATAAAAAACAAGCAAAATTACATCATAGACATGACTTAAAGAACCTTCACTGCATGTTGAAATAGCTTGTTGTTCAATGATGTCTTTTTAATATTTTATTTTGACATGATGATGACTACTGAATTCCTAATTTCGCCAGGAAACAATGTTGCCACTAAATTTTTGTTATTTACTTTTTGTAAATAAAAAATTAAACAATGGATAATGGAGCAAAGTTGGCTCCCAATAATTTTTATTTAAGTTGTGGTTAATCCCAGTGAGTAGTATAAATAAATTAGCATAGCTAGAGCCTCACTTAATCTTTCATAAGCTCGAAAAACTAGTGCTTATATTTCAGATATCAAACAGCATCATGCTCATTAATTTTCAATAACTCATGAAACTTTAAAACTCCCAGTGATATGAATTTGACCTATATTTCAACACATTCACAGCTTTCATAAGTCCGTGTAATTTGCACGTTAATGGAAATGCACCGGTCAAACTTTTGCTTTTACATTTTATAAAATGTACTTTTCATAATTCGTTTAAGTTGAACCAAAAGCATAACTTCGCATTACACATCTACAATCTAATATCCTAATTAAATTTTATTACTGTATAAGAGAATATTTCGAACATTGCCTACAATTTAAGCTTTGGGATTTATTTTAATAAGCCTAAGTTAAATTTGCTTAGAATCCGAGATTTTTGTTTGGATCACAGACTCGCAAAGAAGAAAGTGTGTCATCAAACGAGTAAATGTGACTTTCTCATTGAACCAAGAAACGCAGACATTGATAAAATGAAGATTAGAATTGTTTAATTGTGTCTTTATTCGTAGCTTATTAACAATTAAGATGTTTGTTGACCTCAAAACTGGAAATTGTTTCTGACAACGGTTTACTTTGCAACTCCCACGAATTATCTGCGGTAAAAAGTTCATGATCAGGGTCACTACGCAATTTACATTCACGTTGATTATAAATTGTATGTATTTGCATAACAGATAGATTTATATTGAACACAATAACTATTATAACATACATTAACGTTCCTTTCGCGTTTCCATGTAACATAACGTTAATATTAATTAAAATATATTTTGGGCTTACGTGGTAAGCACCCAATCGAAATTATTAACCAGATTATTGTAAATTACGCTTGCACAATCGGAACAGCTTACTATACAAGTTTCTAAACATGTGCACTACTAAGCTTACCACTTATTAAGTTAAATATTTTAAGTAGATTTAGAATAATTTCATTAGTTCTTGATGCGCATACCAAGTATACTTACACTGATGCTTCACGTTAATTGTTCTCGGATCCAATTATGCATTTAGATAGCAGAATTGTGTATTTTCACCATTATTTTTGGTTAAGTAGAGGTTTGTAACATTTTCATAAAATTATCTTAATTATTCTTTCATATTAATTTTAGAATTATTACACAATAAACAAAAGATTTCTTTAATGTACCATCAAATAAATTAAATCAAATGAAATGTAGTACAATAATAATTTTTAAATTTATAACAATTACATTGATTTACAGTCAGATTAATTAGAAAATAGGAATCTTTTATCCTACAATAACAAAAAAAGTAATTATTGGTTTTAGTTATTTAGTTAGTTACTATTTTAAACTCTTTTGTTTTGTTTTTCCTTGACAGACAAATTATGTATAAGTATAATATGAACTATCTGAGCAGTTTTTCATGGCGAAAATAGATTTAAACGGGGTGTAAGCTTAAGTAAATTGAGAAATACAATAAATTTAAATGTGTTAAGAGCAAAATAAAATGAATTCTTGTTTCTGAATTAACTTAGAGATGGGATTGTTACAAATGGTTAATTTTTAGGTTATTAGGCACTGCCTAATAGACTCGTACAAGACTTTGAAAGTTCACAAGAGGGCTGTAATTATGTTTGCAAAATGATAAATTGATTCTTAAATGTAGCCAGAGAAGTTTTTGAAATCAGAGATTATATTCTAGCAATCTGTCCAAAAAAGTTTTCATCAGCCTCCGAAAATACTGCATTAAGAAACTTGAATAAAAAATTTAAAATGTAAATTATATAAATAAATCCATAGAAATAAAAAATACAAAAATACCTTTAAATGAACTCTAATTGATACAATTAAGGGATAACTTATTGTAGCAAAATATTTTAACAAAGTTAGATATCACTTACAGAATATAAAATTACAAATACATTATACACAAATTACTGTCAAACACTATAATATATAATATAAATAACTTATCACTTTTCGTGGTGAAAATAAATTAAAATGGGGTGGATGTAAGCTTAACTAAATTGAAAAATGCAATAAGTTTAGGTGTGATGAGGGCGAAATGATTGTTACAAATGGTTAATTTTTAGGTTATTAGACGCTGCCTAAAGGAATCGTACAAGACCTTGAAAGTTCACAAGAGGATTGTAATTATGTTTGTAAAATGATAAATTAATTTTTAAATGTAGCCTGAAAAGTTTTTGAAACAAGAGATTATAACCATCAATCTGTCCAAAAAAGTTTTCATCCGACTCCTAAAATACTGAATAAGGAAACTTCAATAAATAATTTAAAATGTAGATTTTAAAAATAAATTCATATAATTAAATATAAAGATAATACCTATAATATAATTGATACAATTATGAATTAATTTTTTATAGAAAAATATTGAAACAAGGGTAGTTATACTTTTTTTATTTAGTTACTATTTTGACCCTTCAATTAGATTTTTCCTTGATACACAAAATTATTCTCAAATACTATAATATATATTATAATATAAACAAACTGAGCATTTTCATGGTGAAAATAAATTAAAATGGGGTGGATGTAAGCTTAACTAAATTGAGCAATGCGATAAATTTAAATGCGAAATGGACAAAATAAAATGAACTCCTGTTCCTAAATTAACTAAGAAATTGGATTGTTACAAATGGTTAATTTTTAGGTTATTAGACGCTGCGTATAAAATCGTAGAAGACTGAAAGTTTACAAGAGGGTTGTAATCATGATTGCAAAATGATAAATTGATTTTTAAATGTAACTTGAGAAGTTTTTGAAACCAGAGATTATATCCATCAATCTGTTCAAAAAAGTTTTCATCAGTCTCCGAAAATAAGAAACTTGAATAAATAATTTAAAATTGAATAGATTGTAAAAAGTAAATCCAATAAATGATTCATCTGTAAATGAACTATAATTGATACAATCAAGGATTAATTCTTTGTAGTAATGTAGTAAAACAAGGTTAAATATACCTCGCAGGATGTTATCTAAAATCACACACCACAACCATCCGAACGAAGTTTTACTTATGTTTATCTCCGCACTATTTGTTAAGGATACAGTGGACTTCTGTGCTTGGGGTTGGTGTAAATCAGCCTAAAGGTCGGGTCGTTACAACCCTGTTCTGTTTTTACAGCTCGATTTGCTTTGAGTGAGGTTACCTCTGTAAATATTTGCCCTATTTTTGAAAAAGAAAAATTACCATTAAACAACTCGAATCTACAACATAATCCAATTGAAATGTTGAACTGGTGCACGAGAATTTGATTAAAAGTGATTTTCGAAAGATGTAACGTCGTGAAAACTGCGTTCGTGAATATCGCAAATCTCGTTTGCCGTCTAAAACCTGGCCTTTATTGAATCAGATATGGCAGGCTCGTAATCTTGGGGCGTTTTTCTCGAATGTTATTTTCATATCTGTTTTAAAACTGATTTGCCGGATGTCTGAACTTGTTAAAGTGAACGTACGTCAGGAAACAATATTTTTGTTTCCGAATTAAATATCCGGCTTTCTCTAATTCGACCAAATCAACTTCTAAGGATTAATTTTGTTTTTTTCAACGAAAATAGATCTTTATTTACACTTACGCTTCATATACAAAAAAATTTCTTTTTGTATGAAGTTAGTGCCACTTGTGCCTAGAACTTAGCGACTAAAATACTTTCATGACGGTCACGATAAACTGTAATAACTACGTGGATCCCATTCTGGTGGTAAATGACAGCATCGAAGTTTATAGGCTTTAGCCTCGTTTAAAGATGTATAAAAGAAAACGACTACTAAATACCCTCTCGAGGATCATGAAACGCATTATTCTTGTCGAGTGCGTAAAAAAGGAAGCGACGATAGCTTTAACGATCTTTGTTTTTATATTCCCTAATTCTGTGTAACACATGAGTGTTGTTGTTAGGGAGTGTTTTTCTACACGCTTGTAAAATATAATGTTATGGCATTTCGATGAAATAGTGCTAAAAAGAGACGTTTGCTTGTAATTAAAAAACCGAAGACCTCAAGTTATGAAATATATTAAATTTATTACAGCTATGTGATCGATAATACAAGGTTTGATTTGAACAACACAATTTTATAAGAAAGTATTCCTTTATTGGATTGCCATAGCTTTCAGCCACCATTACATTTATTTATAATCCATTAAGCTTTACAGATAATTCAGGCATCTCAGGAAATTTCTGAACGGACCGGCATCGATCGTTGCAAACCTATTTTCTTGGGTTTAACTTCTTAATTCAGTAAAAGTTTAACAAATAGTATTTAGTTTCCGAGATGTTGGAAGGGCAATAAGGAATGGTTTTAATAATCAATGTGGCAGAATAATTAAGCAAACATTGAACAAAAGGGCTTAGAAATGCACAGTAGACTATATTACATTCTACATCTTAATTAAACAATAAAAAATAATTAATCTTTTAATATGTAGTAACAAAAATAAACACTGGGCCACTCTTGTTGTTAGAACTAATTTCAACAATTGTCAAAATTAATGTTACTTGAACTGAGTTAATCATAAAAAAATATTTGTAAAAATGGACTTAATTAAACATACACTTTAAGTTTACTTATAATAAACATTCTCTAGCAATTAGCTTAAGAAATAATGAAAGTGCAGATAGTATTTGGTTAAAGTTGGTCCCCTTTAGATTAAAAATTAATTATAATAATAATTATATTATGAAAATTAATTCTATAATTCATTTTATTATTTTATTCATTTTTTATTTCTAAAAAACATTTACATGATCTAAACTTTAAAACATAAAAAAGTTATTCTTATTTTAATTGATTAACATAAATGTCAAAGAGACATGTGTATGCTTAATGAAATATTTAAATTTAAATCAAAGGAGCGATAATGATGTCTAAGTGCCAACTTATTATGAACGATAAAGGATAATGTGACAATACTAATCATGGAAGTTGACACACAAATTGAATTCGAAACAAGCAAACGCCGCAAATGTTGTTAACTTTGCCACAGTCAATTTCTCATGCCATTCGTCAATGTTAATCCCATTAAATGCATAGTATTATCTGCGGCATATTCCAGAGAACAATGCTGTTGTCTTGTACACATTCCTTCTAACATAATATTGAAATTTCATAGTGGAATACGGCATATACACAACGTTGGAAATTTATCAGAGCAATGCAGAATTCTAATTATATATAAACTCCATTTACTATTGAAGATAAGGTACGACGTGCATTTTGAGTCTTTGTTAATTGAATAAATTACCTTCTATAGGTGAATGGCTGTGAACCATACTCCAGACGGAGCATCAACACAAAAAACTATTTGTTTAGTCTTGCGTCAAACTTTAATTGATAATAAGGTTTAGCGTTGCATTCAATTTACACAATTTAACTTAATTACCTTAATCGCTGGATACCTTATTATTATATTAGTATTGATATATTTAAAGCATTTGCTATTGTTTGTTGTGCTCGTTTTGTTCAGTCATTTAATTTTTCATTCAATAAATGTTTTATTACTCCAAAATTAAATATGAATTTTCATATAAAGCTTAATCTGCTTTTTGAAGTTGAATAGGTATTAAAAAGTGAACCATACATGATTTTATCAAATTAGTTGAATGTATTGAAAATGGATTAAAATTACATCAGCCGACATGATTTTCCATGTATAAAATACTGTTAATTTTTCATTTTATTATTATTATTATTATTATTATTATTATTATTATTATTATGTTTTTTTGCAACGAACGAATTAATATACCGTTAATTTTCACTAAGATCTTAACACTATAACTATGTTGTTAAGTAAATGACTAGAATATATAAAATATATATTTTTTTGAATTAGCTTGAAACGAAAACCTAAAATATACATATAATTTGACAAAATTTTGTTTCGTCTGCTTCATACTTCATGAAATAGTTTATCTCTAGATAAAGAAATTTATTACTGGACCACAAATCAGGTCCTCAATGAACTATGAAGCAACAATGAATACTTCTGATTTAAAAGATTGGGTGCCTTTAAAAAATGTTGTGAATGATTTTTTGGGAAATAACAAGTATTCTAACTAACAGAATATCGGACAACTATACTGGATAAATTTATAAATTGAGAAGCATGGTCATTAAAACGTAATATTCTTGTTCAAATCACAAAAAAAATACGAGCAGGCACAATTTTATAAAAAAAAATTGGTATTCTTTTTATGAATATGTAAATAAAAATGTTTCCGACATAATAATAGATTTTACTTTGTTATTTTGAAATTAATATATTTCAAATTTCTAGAAAAATAATATATAATAATAAAAATAATATATAATAAATAAAATATAAACAAACTGTCGATCGTGTTATTAGTTTAGTTTTTCTTAAAATTCCATAAAATTAACCGGAAATGATAATTTCCAAATCATGTTTGAACGCGCCAAAGATTAAATGGAGTCATTGTTTGGTGTGATAATAAAAATAGAGAAGTTTTCTTAAAAGGATAACGCCGTTCCGTTGTTTAGCATGGAATTTATCTCGCCGTAAGACAAAGTAACGTCTTTCATTTCGTTTAAACTCGGGCAGAGTTATGGATAATTTATCGGAAGTTTCAATATCCACTGTCACTACGGGACGCGCATATAAAACAGTTTCCCGGCTAATCTTGTATACGAAGAAATATTGCAGTCAAAGCTAACTGAGGATATGGCATAAGCCCGAACTCCCCGGGTTCTTATATTTCTGCATATTTTCGCCTGAAACAACCGTCCTTCATGACAAAAGCCCCTTTGTCTTACGGCCATCTAATATGCAGATTGTATGATACAGTTGGAGAAATGAATTCGCCAAAATTGTTTTAAGTCCTTTGTACGTACACAACCTCAACGGTTTATTTTGTTCGCGTTTCCAATGAAAATTCCTTTGCACTGCTTGAATTCCAGTAACGGTGCATTTAAGTCGCAAGAGCACGAATTTCTAACATTGTATGACGCGTCTGAAATGCAGACTAAGAATTACTTTATATTATAAAGTGAAAACTTTATCTGTATATACATTTTAACACAATTTCACGTGAATCCCCGGTTGACGTGCCACGCTTAGTTAAGTGATCCCATTTAAGACTTCCAATCCGAATTTGATTTACCAAAAATAAAATTCCGATAGTTGGTATTTTCCTTGCTTTGTAGCGGAACAAAGAAATCCCATTTGGATTTTCATATTCACTGTCAAATGCAGACAATAAAACAAACATTGTATCGACGATTACATTGTTACGTTCAATTGCATTGTTGATTGAAATTTGAACCGTCCGCGAAACTGGCTATCCATCAGGCAATACAGGCGGTGCAAAATTTTGGATTGTTCCTTGTCGGCGCGTCAATTATTCGATAAAACGGATGATGCATGAATGAGATAAAGTTAACAATTTCGTTATATGGGTGTAGAGAAACTCGGTAAACGTGTACATAAAAGCTATTTGATATTCCCAGTCCACTGTAACTGTATGTTCAATTGAACTTTGATGTCCAGTTTATTTAGTAGGTAGGCATTCGATTAGTTAGTTGTACGGTATTTATCGATGCAAACGTATTATTGGATTCTAATTTTTGGACGTAGGTGAACTTGGCAAGCGCATTATTGCTGTATTTACTCGGCCTCGTCTCTGAATAATTGTCATGATTTTCGCTTTAATATTAATAAGCTATAATTAAATTCAGTTCATTTTCATAGGATTGTTATAACTACAACAGACACTAACACACTAACGAAACAATATTTCTACAATACAATTATTTCATGAACTCGAATGTGATTAAATATAGAAGGCCAAATACCTATTTTCCACCATTTTAATCCTGAACATTAAAGCCTTTTCAAAAAAGCCGTTTTTTATATTTTTATGTACGCAGCAAACGGTAAAAATTTTTAATTGCATATTAAATTTTCATAAATCAATAATGCAGCCTTCGTTTTTCACAAAAAATATACATTAATAACGCGTGGTCCATTTGTAAACTTCATTGTGCACGAAACAGGGTAAAATTAAGCATCTTTGTGCCCCGACCGGCTGAAAGAAAGGCCCCAGTTTGGTGAGAATTCCACGAAACAACCTACTAATGACAATATCGCATGCGATTAAACAATGGCTGTTTTCTTTGCAAAACTCGGGCGAGAGAACGAAATAAAACGTTTATATTATGTTATACATGAAACCATTTTCGAAATTCATGCCTCCCGGCGACGCATAATCTGCATATTAGATGAATCTGACACATTTGTGTTTGTGGCAATCTACAGTAATAATTCAGAGCAAATGTTGGATTCACAACCTTTCTTTTGTGTCTCCCTTGTTATGGAATACTTCGGCAAACTTTCAAACAAAACAAGTTTCCAATTTACGTACAACTTCTGAGATATTTTGAAACATTGGCGGCTGAAGTTTTTCAAACCGTCTTACACGTATAAACTTGAAAAGCTGAATGGTGTATTCGCAGGGATTCAGTGCAAGAAGGATCGAGTTGGAGTTTGAAGTGCTTCAGGTAAACAAAAATAATCTACAATCTATACATACGTGAGAATTATTATCCCTCCCGACGTATGGAGATGCAAAGTGAAACGCTTATCCCCGTAAGCTTAGAAAATTGCCGGGAATCTGCCGAAATCCCCAATAGAAATCTGCGAAATATTATATTCATGCCATCCAGAAACCGGCACGCCCGACGCCGATACTTAGATTATCTAGTCATAACGCTCCGCGGAAATTCCGTGCAAACACCCCCAGTCCGTTTAAAAGCATTAAGGTTTTTATTTCCGGCGGAATCATTCTCCGCCTGTCTTTAATTTTAATTAGATTCCCGACGGGACTACTACACTACTGAAACAATGGCTCTTATACTCATTTAAAACGAAAGATGACACTTTTAATTAAATCAACAGTTCTTCTATCGAAGAGCGGCGAATTTACTGTCTAAATTGAAAAAAACACAATCTGAAGAAAATTAAGTTTTCAGTTTTTTATTGATGCTCGGCTTTCAAACAAACGGGAAAACTTAATTAAAAGGATTATTTGATAAGACTGCAGTAATTTTTTCGACGAAAAAATTAAAAAGGGAAAAGAATCGAAGTTGGATTTTACCAATAAAGGTGCAAGTATTTGTTGGGCAGCCCCAAAAGTAACTGACCTAATAAAAAAATAAAAAATATTTATTTCTGAGCTCAGTCCCCTTTTTATAATTTTCTAACAATATTCAGTAGCTTTATTCCTCTGCTTAAAGTGAGAATGGACGAGCTCTTAACTGCAAAGCCCAGCTCTCCCTACTGTTGACAAATCTTTTACTACGGAGCCTCTTTTTCATGTTTCGAAATAAAGAATAGTCTGACGGAGCTAAATGTAGTGAATAGGAGGCGTGAAGCAGCAATTCAAACTGATACTGACTACAGATGTGTGAAATAACAATTTTTTTGCCAAATGCAGTCATTTTTTCTTTATTTCATGTCTCAAATGTTCCAATATGTTCACAGAACATTGATGATGATGAATGATCAAAGAAAATTATCATTGTGCATCCTAAAAAACTGACGCAATCCTTTTTTCAGCAGATAGTATTAATTCAATTCCTTTGAAAGAGGTTATTCGTTTTCAATCGAATCGTTTTATGCAATGTTATTAATCAAACTCTGGATTTAAACATCCTCACGATGCATCCAAAAATACTAATTAATGTAGCGTCTTAAATTTTGAGACTTAAATTAATTCCTTAAATTTCCTTATTGACATTTTATAAAATCCTCTGAGAGGAAAAATATTACTTGCTACCTCTTGTGGTTTTGATATTGAAAAATAACTGAACTAAAAACTCCACTACTTTATAAATATAAATATAATGGACGTATGGTAAATTGCTCCAAATTCTAGTCACAGAACAAATACTCGTATGGTTTAAAAGAAAGAATCAGTATGTAACAAAATCTTTCTTTTTAGAAGAACATAAAATTTTCAGCGAAATTCAATGTTTGACGTTGTATGTACCCTTTCAGTCATTAAACATAGTAAATAAATGAACTTCGCTGATGCACATTATAATATATAAATTCAATAATGTTTCACCATCATTTTTGATTTTGCTAAATTACATTTTAATCACAAAACGAACATTCAAATTATCCGTATTTGCAATTTGCAGAAGCCCAAACACAAACAAAAATAACCACGTACATTTTATTATTACATATTCAGCGTGAGCACTAAATTCGAATAAAATAACCACAACGGGTATTTATTTAATGGATGTTGTATTCCCCCACACACGTAAATTAAAGCGCCCAGACGAGAATGGAAGGGTTGAATAGTGTCTGGCCCTGATGTTCGGCCTCGCGCATATGATTTTCATATAAAATCAATAGGCTGATGAAGTTATAAAAGTACGAAGGTACATCGATATTTCCAAGTAAATAGAGTCAGACGGGGACGCGCCTCTAAAATTCGATATGTGGAAATTACTAAGGAATTGAAGAAGAATATATTTTGAATCAAACCCGGGTTAATCAATTGGAAAATTTATAAATTAAGAACTTTTAATGGCGACACTGCAAATGTTTAATTGATTATTTAAATCTAATGAAGTTTTAGTAAATGGGCTTCATTAATAAAAAAATCTAATTATCTCATTTAGTAAGTAACTCATGTTTACTTAATCTCATTTGCTTTTTCTTACGTAGGAATTGTAAATATTTAAATAAACAGATACCAAGAAAATAGAAAATAGTTAGCTAAAAGTAATTTATATTCGAATGCTAGACCGCCCATTAATCCGGATTAATAGTTTTCGCAAAGAAAATAAAGACGGAAAGCCACTAAAGGAAACACTGTGAGGAAAAACCGATGTAAATATTTGTCTTTGTCTTCTTATGGTAAACGTTTTATCAAAAAAACAATGCCATCCATTATTCTCCCGGGCGGAATGATAAATGTTTTACTATTGCGCCTACGGGAACGTTTAGTGGATTGTTGAACTGTGCTCTTAAGCAACCGAAGGGGTTTTCCTGATAATAGATTGGGCAATTTACACGCTCATCAAGATTGATACTGTACATTGTTGATAGATTTTTTCCGAACAGGGAAAATACCGAGTGATCAATTTATTTTATAAATTGGTTGGCGTTCTTCAATTTCAGTAGGAATGCGGGGCATGAAACCAATTAAGCATTAAATAAATAATCAAATTGAGTTATTATAACTTATATACAGCAAATGGAACTTTTTAAATTAACTGATAGTAGTTATTTCCCGGACGTTCATGCCACTAATGCAAGAAAGTGGAGTTTTATAGCTCGGAGCAGAGCTGCAATAGGAAAATATGAAAATATCTCATGAAAATATCTTATTTCAAATTAAAAATAAATTGCTACCCGTCAGCGATTTATTGACCAGGATAGAATACGAAAAGATTTTATTAAAAGACGAGAATATTGTTCCTGATGGGAAGTTAGTTGAACCAAAACAACGGTTTGTGGAAAGTTATTTAAAGAATGGTCCAAATTTAATACCAAAACGAATCTCTAATGCCGCGCTCGTTTAATCACAAGACCGCAATAATTCACATTTTAACTGTACACTTAAAAAAAAAATCTCCAAGAGAATTATGACACACATTTTATATCGGGAAAGAACTCGGGCTTCCCTAAATTAAATTAGCTTTTAGGTATTACGTTGTCGTAATATTTTTACAACCCCACAGGAAAATGTTGTATCATAGTTTCAAATGAGGTGTATTACATTCAACCGGTAATTTACTGGCGTAATTAAATTTTTATTTATATGCCGTTCCAGACTTGCCGCTTTGTAAATATGTAATTATATAACGTCTGCAGACGGGAATCATTTGAACATTTTTTTTAATGCACAAAGGAGTTTATCCAATGCGGGACACCTCATTAAAAAGTTTTCGCGCGTCGAGGTTTTATTAACTGCATCAACTAGAAAATCTATATTTATTACCGAGCCGGGTCGTAAACGCTAATTGATACAAACATTTCTATATAAATGTTTACTATTGTGGTCAAGAAGTTACTGTTACTAAGTATTAGTTTTTTCTTCTTAACTTCAAATTAGATGCTTTATAAATTTTTGTGAATTTATAGTAACATCTACTTTATTATATTATTATTTAATATAATTTTAAGGAAAAACTTTTATCTTGTATAATTTAGTTTCTCCAGATACTTTATTTTTTGGTACATTCGGTATCTCTAAGAGGGCTTTACGAGGCTCCATCAGATAAAGCGCGGCTCAAAATAAGGCGATTTAACTAAACTTACCTTAGTATAAAGTTGTTTTGTTTCGGTGCAATCCGGCTCTAAAGTTGCAATTTTTTAATCCACTTTTTGTTATAAAAAACATACGATTTTTGTAAGATTTGATGAAGTTTAATTAGGTTTTATACTTATATTGTGTAAATTATGCTATTATATTATGAAACAATCAAAATTTTTGTTAAGATTTGGTGAGTTGATAGGCCAAAAACAACTTTATGATTAATAGTTTTTGTTTCATTCTGTCGTGTGTCGTGACATTTAAACAAAATGCTTACATTAAAAGAGTTATTATTTATAAAACTCTGGAAAATTGTAATTTCAATCATAATAGACGTAAAGGTCTTTAAATAGGTATAAAATTAGATTATACTTACTATGGCATAATATTCAAGCAGAACAGGTCATACTTTTAACATATTTTAAGTTGTTATAATTATAACCAGTTCTATTTACTGTATAAGAGGAAAACTAAATAAAACACACAAATGTTTTAAAGGTTTGTATCTAGTTATTAAAGATGACTTTGTTTTTTCGTTTTAATTAACGTAAGATCGAATTACTTTTTTGACATTCGAATTATTCTGTTAACAATTTCTCCAAATTATTTAATAATATGGGAAACAATTGACTTATTTATCCATTTTAGCCATCTCTTCTTGTTACTCTGACGATGAAATTATTATAATAAGCAAATACCGTTGGTAAGAAAACGATTTAAATTCAAGCAATGAAATATCATTGTTATTATAATTTTGTCCATATAAAAATAAATATTACGCAATTTTTTAAAGAATAACATAAGATTAACCCCTTGCTTAGTAAACATAACATTAACAAAATAAATAAATGAATAAATGTTAAAGGCATTAGTACAACTCATATTTTTAATATATTTTAATAAGTTGCTATAATTTTGGCCACTACTATATATAAAGTTTTCAAACTTAATCAAAATTATTTCGTTTTCTTTTTTTTTTTTTCGCTTCAAATTAACCATTATTAATTATAGTATATATATAAGATTTGAATTCTCCTGTATCGTAATATAGCAGGTTTTTCTAAATATAATATTGCAAATTCGAAATTGAATCGAGACGCGTAACGGTGTTGGTAATCTTGGTCAAACTTTACATATCATTACGCAATAAATAATCACTTTAGTGTAGGTAAAAAAATTGAACAGAGAATGAGTTTCAAAATTGCTGTAATATTATTTATAATACAAATTAAAAATAGACTTTTTAATATTAATAGGGAAGGTATTTTTGAAAAATATATCCCTAATATGTCCGTATTATGATTAATTATATAAAGAAACAAAGGAGGGATAAATAAGCGATGTAGATTTCTTTGTTTTGGCCTACTGCCCCAATCGTACTGCGACGCGATTTTCATTTCAGGTTGCGTCTCATCCGTCAGAAACTATTCGTTTAAATGCGTAACAAATTATTTGATCAATTACAATTCAAATTACTCACCAATCAGTTAAATCACTTCTAACGCTGAAAGATGCAAGTTGGAAAACAATCGAACGGCGAAGTTGGGTTATGCCCGTGCCCGAGAGCACGAATTCAAAAACCGCGCATCTACGATATTAGCGATTTTACGCTTTTCATTCGCATTGTTGGCAGCATTGTCGCTTGAAGCACGTGGGGAGTAGCGTCAACGTTTTCGAGCTCCGCAAAATAACACATTTTACATAGTTAAAGTGGGTTCAATGTAAGTTTCACCAGGGGAAAATTAATTTTTAGTGAACGAAAACGTTTATTTTTAACCGGTCCCGCTTGCATCGTCGTTAAATCAATTATCGGCGAAACTTTGCACTTAGTGGTTATGTATGCGAAGCTTGTGTGTGTGTCTATCCGTTTGTAACAGAAAGAAGTTTTGGTTCGTGTATCAAATGTATGTGTTGTGTATGGAGTTTGTTGAAGTCGACACCGCTCTATTTTTAGACTAAACCATTGTGAATAAATAATGCTTTGTGTTTAATAAAATGATCAAGTGATCCATGCTGCGCTCATAAATTCATTTTTTTTTTCTTAATTCGCTGATTCTCTATTATTAGTCAGTATACTATAATTAACTAGTCTGTGACACCGACAATAATTGAGTGTTTATGCATACTTGATGGATCAAGGTATGTTTAAGTTATACACTTTTTATTTTTTTTGTTCCAGAATTGAACCCAACTACCTTCCCCTCGCCCTGACCCCTCTCACACAACACCATGGATTTGGACAAACAAATACTCAATGATGACCCAAATGTCACCCTTACCATTAGATTGATAATGCAAGGAAAGGTACGTCTACTAATAGATGTCTTCATCGATATCTATCAACTTGCATGTTGTTTGTTTTAAATGTTATGTGTTGGTCAGATTTAAGTTTTCAATAATTACATGTATTTTGCCTATTTAGTTTTTGTGATTAAATCATATAAAAGGTGCTGTAATCTTAGTTTAAAAATGATAAAATGATTTTTATTAAAGACATCATAGAAGTTTGCAGACAATGTAGTATAAGCATAAAGCAGTTTACTATGTAATTTGTAATTTAATCATCTTGGTTGCATTCATCAATACAACTAAGTCGTTTTTTGAGATTGCATGTGTAAAATTACTTGATTTCTCAATGCATTTTTATAATCTGCAAAAACTTTAGAAATGATATTAGTATATATTATTTTTATAATAAACAATATACATGAAACAAGTAACATCTTTAATAGTGATTATGTGCAAGCATTTAAAGATATTTACATAATGAAAACAACAATAACTGTAAACTGTATTGTTATATACTATTCGCTTATTTCTCAGTATTGTGTTATTATTCTTTGTTATAAATGTGAACAACACCATTTTATGTTGTTTTTTGAAGTTTCTCACTTCCATAAAGAAATAGAACAATATATTAAAAAATAAAGAGAATCCGAAATTAATGAAAAATCAGCTACTTAATTTCATAAATTTTAAAGTCTTTCCCATTTGTGACACATTAATGTCATAATTATTCTTTCTCTCTTATGAATCATAAGAAAACTATTTTTATTTACTTTAGATTTAGTTGTTAGGTTAAAAATAACCCTTTTTCAAATTTAATTTTGTACAAATATTTATTAAGTTTAATCGTAATAGTAGTTCCAAGTCGCACATGCTTTAAAATGATTTTTGTTTTGGACAATTTTCAAAAGTATTTTAGTTTTTTTAATTGCAGTTTTCTACTACAAATTTTTAAATAATGTGTGTATTGTTTAAATTTTACTATATTCTGGATAAATTTATGAATGACTTGTAATTACTCAGAGGTTTATCTCGTGTGATAAGAATAAAAATATATTCAGTTCATATAAATGTTAAAACAAACAGTTCTGCGTTGTTCAACTATATGTAATTCAAGAGGAATTCTCTATAAGTTTTATTCAGTATATGATAAATATTCCATCGATCTTTGTATCTTTCACAATTTCATATTCAAAATATTTTAACATCTCGGTAGGTATTATTTTATAACTGGGAAACTAATTAATATATATATTAATGGCTCGTAAAAGTTACAATTATAAGCTTAACTATTTTAAACATCTCTAACTACGTACATATTAACTCGCATTAAATCTGTATGTAAGCTTATATAAATGTATTACAAAATAATGTCTACTTTTTGGACCAAACAAAACCACACCTGTATGCATATTCTGTTCATCTACAGTGCAAAACAGTGGTTACGCCACCTCGCCGAGATATTCCGCCGTTAATTAAAATTTATAAATTTCCATCAGTTTTACAAAACGCCCGATCTTTGTTCGACTAGAACGGCGCGATTCCCATTCTTTTTTGTTCCCCGTTCTATTGTGCACACCTACAATATATTTTACGGTCAAACTTTTTGTAAACAGCTCCTAATGATCGAAAGGAGAATACGAACGTGGCCTGCGTCGGTTTTCTCGTTCCCATTAAAATGTTCCCCGAGTAATTATGTACCGAAAGCCGTACAAATATGGGTAATGAGATTTGTTCGTACTTAGAAACCTGTCCGGTTCACCGGAGCAACTTGCCAACCGACTTTATGCACGGGCTTTTAGGGGAGTTTATTTTTATCGTCTCGGAAATACGTTTATACAAGTCTGTATGCACATTAATTAGATGATAATTTAGTTTATTCATTTACGCTGATATGGCGAACAAACGAGGCTAAGAACCGAGTTATAAACGTTAATTTTTCATTTTTTGCATAAATAACTACGAATTTTGCCAAGTTTACTACACAACGTACGTCCAAGGTTGCCGCTAATGAGTTTTTCTTTATGAAATTAGGTGTTGATGCGAGTATCGTTTTTCCGAAAGTATTTGGGACGTGCGTATTAATATCCGCATGGGGCGAAAATAGACTACGTCAATTGTAACAAAAAGTTACGAAGAGAGTTCATTGAAACATTGTTTCTCTAAAAATAATAAATGGTAAAATTATGCAAATAAAAAATTAAAATAATTAAATTATTACACTGTCGTTTCCTTATAAAACATGTTTTGGTGCACGTTTTTCATTTTATTATAGAAAACTTACGTCACTAATATTTATAAGTGCCTATGTAATATTTATTATGGGAAAATTGCAGGGCTGAAACAATCAATTCGATATTAATGATGTTTTGTTTTAACTAATTGATATCCATTCGGTCATAAATCTCTTGTTTTTACGATAGGGAAGAACAATAACATGGTTATTGCGCAATGCTCACGAGAATATATCCTGCACATTATTTATAATTATGTTTATTAATATGCCGCACAACTTTCTACATGGTTAAATATATTCATGTTACACGATAACGGCAAGAAAGGCGGAGCTGTTCTTAATAGAAGAATCTAAATACAAATTTGCTCAAATGACCTATTTTCACCGCAAACATTCACGATATTTACACACAACATGTTTATGTTAGATATAAATAATTATTACATTATTATACTTGTCATTTCCACTTATGTATGTAAATTTGCTTCGCAGTTCATTAAGGTCCTTCTTTGTGTTTAAAACTTCAAGTGTAAACTTATATCATTAAACCGAACAGTAAAGTTTACAGTTAGCAGATCGTAGTTTATGATATTGACAGTGGCAATTTGACGTAGTGGAAAAGGAGATTACTTAGTGATACGGAGATTGTTCCAATTCTAACTCTCAATAGTATATACTGCTAATTTAGTATTATTATAAGTAATTATTCCATTATCATTAACGGTGAAATTGCCTCTGGGACAGGAGTACAAACATTAGTCTGCGTCTGCGATGCTGTAATTCTCATATTGTCGTTGCGGATAATCTGTACGTGAGAGCAAAACGACAATTTCAAAGGTGATTTCCTTTTGTTCGGTGCCAAATTGATTTAATTATAGATTGATACTGGGTCCCTGGGACAAGCGAAAACAAACAACATGAAAACCACGCACACACACAACAAGAACGTACCCAGTAGTCTGGGTCAATCACCAGTGTGATTGCCAAGATGTTCGTGATGCATCTTGCGCCTATGTGCTTCGATCTCTCTTAGCATAGATTCACCTGCGGGTTATAATTAAATTGTGTTAACGAGAGCGACCGCTCCATGTTTTATAGATCGAATCGACTATCAGGCACTCATTAAATTTAGAAGGCGACATGTGCATTGTCGGAATATGTTTTTTTGCGTATGCAACTCTGGCATTTAAGGCAGGAGGTCGTTTGTTCTCATGTGATGCACAACTTTCGTACATGTGTATGTTTAATGTCTTTAATTTACAAAAAGAATTATTTTGCTGGCATCGGTTGGAGGCGATAAATTATCCCACATCTAAAGCGACTTATGCTTGCATAGAAATTAGTCATAAACGTTATCTGTAATACATGTAAATCTTTTTGTTGCAGGAAGTGGGAAGTATCATAGGGAAAAAAGGAGAAATAGTAAAGAGGTTTAGAGAAGAGGTAAGAACTAAAGTCGATATGCGACTATGTAATTATAAAAGGACAACAACAACTGAGAGTTCATTGTACGTTGGCTTCCATTAAAGTTAGTAATGCGTCTATAATGGCCTCGGTATCCGTACGTCATTTAACAGAAGATTATATGAATTCATTTTTGTTATGCCGGCGCGATAGTAAGATAATTACTTACAATTTTCAAAAGAGTGTCAATTGTTTTATAACATTAAACAAATCGATTTTGAGCAATTCAGTGTCCACTTCCATTTCTAATTTTGTGCTTTTTATGTACTAAATATTACTTTTGTACTTTTCAGTCGGGTGCCAAAATAAACATATCCGATGGTTCGTGTCCAGAGAGAATCGTTACAGTGACGGGCTCAACAAGTTCAATTTTTAAAGCCTTCACATTAATATGTAAAAAGTTTGAAGAGGTAAGCACCGCGTGCGTTTTGCATTTTGAACATTTCATAGAATTACTGTTACGATGGCTTCCGAAAAGGATTCGATCGTCACTGCTTGAAGTAATCTGTTAATGTTAGAAAATGTCTAATGCCGGTTGATAAATATTAGATGGTGTCAAATGCATGAAATAATAAGCAGATGTAGTGCCTGACCTGCATTTGGTTTAATGTGTTACATTTGATGTGCTCCATTGGCTTGAAGGCTAAAGAAATATTTATATTTAAGTAGCCTCTACTTCAGGGCATTTTGCATTTTAATATTAGATTATGTTGAGTGACTTATATAGTTTATTCAATGTTTTGTTTAAAACAGTATTATTGATTGAACTGATATTAAAATGTAGAAACCGCAAACGAAATGTTTTAATAATGTTAGTATATCATTGAGTTAATTTTATTTTATTGACACAGTACCTTATTAGAAATATTCATTAATGGTTTATTTTTCTGTTGTGTCTGAATTTGTTAACACCATTTACAGTGTGTCTGGTGAAAAAACCACTTTAATATATTTTAATTATTGGGCTGTTGAGATTGAAACTTCTCAAATGAAATATAGATAGATTGCCTACCTGTTAAATCAAATTTCATATTGATGATCTTTAAACATTCAATTTAAATATGATTAAAAATATTTTGTGAACTTCAAAAGGTCCACAAGCAAATTAGAGCTTTTAGGATAAAAAACAGTACAATATTAAAATGATGAAAAATTTTACAAAGGTTTTACAATGTTGAAAATACTTACTACTTATACAAAAATTGATTTAGCAGTTAGATAAGATATTAAATTTTGTTCTCAACGAAGCAATATCTTAAAGTGGTCCTTTTATAGCAATCACACTATTTATGTCATATATTTTAGTTAAGCCGTATTATAAAGGTAATTTCCTTACAAAGCTTGTAGAGTGCAATAGTTTAACAATAGGCGTGAAGTATATCGTATTTTGACAATCGTTGTGCATTCGTTAATGTGGCGTTGTGTTATTCGATGGGTGCCCTCAGTGGTGTTCCCAGTTCCAGGATATAAACAGCGGAGGCAGCGGGGTACCCCGACCACCCATCACACTCAGACTGATCGTGCCGGCATCACAGTGCGGGTCGCTGATCGGCAAAGGCGGCTCCAAGATCAAGGAGATCAGAGAGGTGACCGGTGCCTCGATTCAAGTGGCATCCGAAATGCTTCCCAACTCGACAGAACGCGCCGTCACCATTTCAGGAACCGGGGAAGCCATTACTCAGTGTATCTATCACATTTGCAATGTCATGCTCGAGGTGAGATTTATTTGACGTGACTTTGTAAGAAGTCCAGTTCGGGAATTTTTACTAATGTACCTTATTCTTTTACATTTCAGTCCCCCCCTAAAGGAGCAACCATCCCCTATCGCCCCAAACCCCAAGTGGGTGGCCCCGTGATCCTGGCCGGCGGACAGGCCTATACCATCCAAGGCAACTACGCCGTCCCCGCCCACACAGACGTAAGTACCACCACAACCCATCACCATCTCCACCAGCAGCATCAGCAGGCGGCCATGCCTCCCGGCGCCCTCCTAACCGCCGCCCCCGCCCCCCACCCTCTCCTCGCTCCTCCGGGCGCCGCCCCGCTCCTGCCCCCGGGCCACCCGCTGGCCGCCGTGGCCGCATCGGTGGCTGCCGCAGCTGCCGCCGCCACAGCGCCGCACGCGGTAGCCGCCGTCTCGCTCCACCACCACCACCACCAACACCAAGATCCGCTGCTCAAGGGCAACGGACATTTGCAGGCCGCGTTGCCGCCCGCCCACCTCCTGCCAGATGTAAGTTGATCGTATTGGTGCTCCCCGCCCGCCAAACCCCAAACCGACCGTGCATCTGTTCGGAGACCTGTTGTTTGTAAACCGTCTCCGTGTTTTTTCCCGTCCATCGGTCGAGACGGCCTTTTGGATTGCCTCCCGTATCATTTGTTTGGGACAATATTGGTGTATGACATAAAACGAATGTTAATCTTGCTATAAAAGGCACAATATACATTGTCTCATGCCAATGATTAAATGAGCGGACCCCCTGTTTTCGTCGATCCGATTTTAACCTGCATGCTGTGTTGCTTATATATTGTCAATGTAGTCATATTACAACACCCATATTTTCAATGATTTGTTATCAACGTTATAGCGTCCACAACAGTGATAAATTTGCAAAATAATTTTGCTTATGGCACCGACACTTACAACTGCACAATTATTTTTATTGCCAGCAAATTTAAAAACATTAGACCCAGCCCAAGATATCCCTTACCTAGATAATAGATGTAAATAGGACGTAGAGATTTGAAAATTTTTTGATACTTATCTAAAAAAGTACTGCTAATTATTACACTACACGAATATTTCCTTGTATTTTATCATGTTGCATGCATATAATTAGCTGTGATTAGCTGCTTCTTTAAAATACAGTTGCGGTTCATTGTTCCTTTGGAATTTTACTAAGCGTTAGGTTGCTTCTTGCTAACAATTTTCTCCGCTAACATTTTTTTATCGAAAATGCGTTCAGAATCTTGGGACTGGATTTTTAATTACTTATTAAACTGTTGCACATGCATGCAGTTTGTCTTTGATTTGCAGGTGGGGAGTACAGTACGATTATCCTTACAAGGTAGTGGTGCATAAGTCACAGTTGTATGATGAGTTTATTTGTGTAATAATTTAAATTTGTCATGGAACTGTTTATACAAATTTACCACAATTTACTTTGACGATATATCTTTTGTTATCAGAATACTTTAACATTATTATCAAAGTAAAGTGTTTGGTACTAGTTTGTGATAAAATACTAGGTTTAACATTTACAAATATTTTCTTTCAGTACATCAACAAATTCTTGTAGTGTAGTACTTAAGCAAGTACTCTCATTTTAGATAACGCTGAAAAATTTAAATGTAGATTTTCGTTGCATTAATCAAAACAAATGATTGTAATCGCAACGAAAATCTAAAGGTACACAATATATGAGTGTATTGTTGTTTCAGATGACACTTGGTAAAAGTCCACTCGCAGGACTTGCTGCCTTGGGACTGGGGGGTTTAGCACCGGCTAACACAGGGGGACTAAATCCTGCAGGTCAGTACTAACTTTATAATTATATAATTTATTATTAAATAATGTGATGATAAACGTATACGTAAGAGATGGTCAAAGAAAAATCAGCAGTGCCTGAGCACGGTTCCGGCCGTGCACAAATTTTCTTTCGACGGTGGCTCTGTGAACGTTAAGATTATGAGATCTGATTCCGGTATTGTAATGTTTATCATCCACTATCACGCTACACTAAAAAAATCACGAATGCTGTTTCGTTACAGCGTTAGCAGCCTTGGCCGGTTCGCAGTTGCGCAGCTCGAACTCCCGCAATTCCCAAAATTCGAATCAGCAAACACACGAGATGACCGTGCCCAATGAGCTCATCGGCTGCATCATCGGCAAAGGTGGCACCAAAATAGCGGAAATCCGACAAATCTCCGGTGCGATGATTCGTATCTCGAACTGCGACGATCGGGAGAGTGGCGTCACCGATCGCACCATCACCATCTCCGGCAATCCGGATGCGGTCGCGCTTGCCCAGTACCTGATCAATATGAGGTACGTAATTTCATTTGTTGCCCTTCGGAACCAATATCGTTTCGTCGCTCGTTGAGAGTACGCGCTAGAAGTGAATCGGTTTGCGAAAGTACAAAGGCGAATGTCAAACTGATTCACCTATACGGTTCTGTCAACTTGTTAAGTAAAATGTTATGAATTCAGTACATTTTGGTGGTAGTTCAGGTGTTGTAAACGCGTTATACAGAAGAACAAATTCGAATCCTTAATCCTCTCCCATCGATACTGCTTCATTTGTTATGAAAGGGATGGCATGTTCTTATACCAAGCAGATTTTAAATAGTGTTTAGTCTTTGGCATTAGGAACGTGCCGAATGGATGTGTGTGTGAATGATATTTGTCATTGATGTATGTTTTGAAAATTTACAAAAAATGTAACACGATGGTTCAATGGAGAGAAGTACCAAGGAATCGACGTCGCAACATCGCCACAAGAGAGGAAGGAAGGCTCAGTTATCATTTGATGTGTTCTTGGAAAACGGAAAAGAACCAGTTTTACTTTGTTTCATTGAAATTTTAAACCTTTTAAACGATCCCGTCATATCCAAAATTCGTCGCGGCATCATTCCACCTGAACACTAATAAAATTTACTTTGTTGTTTAGCGAATGTATAAACAATTACACAAATATTCGCAAATGACACGTAAATTGGTTGTGATCTTTTTGAATGATGTCGATCATGATTACCTACTATTGTCAATAACACATCAACTGATCCATGTTTTCCTATACTTATGATTTTTTTGTTCGTTGATTATTTGAGGTTTTAACCTCGCGATCACTGGACAAATATTCCTGATATCAACTCCAATTGTTTTCCATCTTTTTACTAGTGTTGTCAACTAATGAATGAAAGGAAGGCTTATTAGAAACAATAGACAAGCCTTTTATTGGTTACTGACAACAAAGTAGTACAAAACTTTGTTTACATTTTGGAATAATTAAGAAACAGCTTATGATATATATTTAACTAGAGTTGTACATCTACTCAATAAATTAGTAATTTTTTATTAATTTATTATTAAACATTAACATTAAAGTTGTTTTATTATTATTCCACTTTTGAATCAAAGTTGATTCCCGCCCCATATTATGCACACTGCTCATCGAACCGCCGCGGCCTTTACACTAAAATCCCACGTTTTGTTCTGTCTCTCTGTCCGCACAGTGTCGAGCTGCAGAAAGCAAACCTCGAGGCCCAAAACTCGCCATCCGCGGGTGGCGCGGGCGGCACGGGCGGCGGCTCATCCGGCACCCAATCGGCCGCCCCCGCCACCGGCGCCTCGGCCGCCTCGGCGTCCCCCCTGGCCAGCGCGATACCACTGGCTCAGCTCTTGGCAAAGCCTGGCGCTCTGAACGCCCTCACCTCCCTCAGCGCCCTCGGCGGTCTTACCGAGCTGCTGGGGGCGGCGGCGGCGGGTCAGGGGGGCGCCGCCCCGCCCGTCCAGACCACCGGCGTCCACCGCACCCACAAGGGCAGCTACGCCCCACGGCTCCGGTCGCCCGGCGGCGGCCCCTCGGAGGGTTCCAAGCTCAAGAGCGAGAGGAACAAGTTCAACCCCTATTAAGACTACTACAATCCCACCATCACCAACCACCAACCACCTTCCTACCCACAACACATCCGATGCGCCGAACTGGAAGGGGCGCCACGCTTTGTTTTACTCGCCGCACGTTTACAGGATGTGTCGATATACATATATATTTATTTTTAATATCTACAATTTTAATTTTACATTTACGTTTTGTATTATGCTAAACTATTTTTAGCATTTATTCTCCAATGTATCTAACAAAATATTATTATTTATGTATTTTATCGAACATTTTTAATATAATATTTAAAGGACCAACCTTAATGACATTTACAAAATTATTAACCATCCTGTATACGATACCTGACAACAAATTTAAAATTGGTTCGTGTACATTTAAAAAGAAATCAATTTTAAGTCCTGTTGAATTGGTCAGGCCTACGCTTTGGCTGATTTCAATGCGCAGTTGTAACGCAACGTGGCGTTTAAAAATGTTTTTTCGAGCTCTCGACCGTGATTCACTCTTATGCCTTTATCACTGGCTTCAAGAGAAAATCTCCGCCGGTCCAATATATATAAAAATTTAAATCTGATGTTTTGTATATTTGGACAGGCGATAAAACCCACGTTATTTAGACTCTCGTTGACTTTATACTGATCAAAAAGGGGCCATATATGTATAGTAATTTTCTATTGACGGTTGTATATTATTTTTTAACATATATGTGTATATATAATTTTATTATTTGTGATAAGAATATATCAGTTATTTTTCTTTTTCGCGCGTATAAAGTCAATGATGATAGTTTATTTTGTATACATTTATCATTTTTATAAACACGCATTATATTAGTAATATTTCTTATAATTCATAGTACAGATAGTTTTTTGTCGTCTGATTAGGTTACTTATACGACAAATCGAATAGTTGTAGTCATTCACAGAATTTTAATTATCTTATTTATTTATAAAAATATATTTCTTTTTTTTTCTAAACTGTTTTGTATAATAATGATATCTTTATATATAAGGAGAATGTAAAGCTTTTAACACGTATTGCACTTTGTCTTCTTTTTTTACATTAAAAAAAGATTTTGGTTATTCTTATTTAACCTTTGGAAACTTATAACAAACTCGACTAGGTTTTTCGTCAGTTTGAGGTATTCAGGATTGTTTACGTTGAGACTGACCATGATAAATTGTATATACAAAACACTTAGATTTAATTTTAGATTCTAGGCTTAAAAGTATATATTGTACAGGGTAAAATTTATATATTTATGTTTTAGGCATTAAGATCTACTGAATTCGTAGATTTAAATATTACAAATATGTAATAAAGCTTTAGGTTTGATAAATTATGATTTGTGATTTATACCCAAAAATTGTAACTATTATATACAACTCATGTTAAAAGTCGTGCTGAATTTTAATAATAATCATATTACTGCCAATAACGGAGGATGATCCTATATGACCTTATATATAAAGATGGAATATTTATCAAAGTCTGTACTTGATTTTTTATAACGCTAGTTATTTAATATTTAATAATAATAATAATCTGAAACAATAATAAGTAGACTTAGTTTTGTACAAAATTTAAATGCCTGTATGAGTCGTTAATATTAGGGCAGCTTGTTGACATATCAGCAGCTGGGAAACACATTCAAAATATGTTCAGACGCTTTTCTAGTGATTTCAAGAAAATATATAATTGAAATTTAAATCTTACTATATATAATTATAATTTTATATTTAGCATTGTAAATTATGATGTATTAATACAATACATTTTGTGTGTGATGGAATTTTCTTTTTTTATTTTCATTTTTACTCAGCGAAACGTATGAAATGAAAATACCTCGTGATATTTAATAGTAGGTCGCTTTAATCCTGATTTCATACGAGTCGAATCAACAAATATTCAAATATATTTTTATTAAAAGGTTTGACGAAAAAGAGTATGAAAGTTGGTAACAAGGTTGCGTGTTCATCTCCTAAGCCTGCTAACAGACCGATGCCTTTTCAAATAATTCCAGGCCAAGAAGATCACATATCCCGGTAAGATTAACCATCCATTTTTCCTTGCCTTTACTATATTATCATCCAAACAGTATGATGCTATCTCTCAAATATTTAAATGATTTCATTCAATACATAAATATTGACTTTATAATCATTATACTGTGCGGACTTTATTTATATTTGCCCAAACACCACAATATCCAATGCCCAAAACCAATTTTGCTCCGAATTCACCTTGATCCTCAAAAGTACTCTGGTTTTGTAAATTTATACACTGTTAGAAATTTGTTTGCAACATCAGGCATTAATGCAATTTATGTTACCCAATTTTGTTTTTATTTAGAAATTGTTTAAGCATAGTGGTTGATTGTGGTGTTCCAATATCAATTTTGACCCCCAAGATAAAATTTACCCTTGCCTCTGAACTTTTTTCGTACCTCTACACAATCAAATATATCATCGATGTTCGTCATTCACTCTAAAATTTTATGAACCTCTGCTTTTTACTGAAATTGTTCTGTGTTGCTTTTATTGACAGTTTTTGCGATTGTACGATGTCAATATCCCTGTTTCAGTGAAAAATTAAATCAAATCAAAATATTTTTAAGAAACCGGATTTATTGAATTACATCATTTCATTAATCCAAATAAATCAATGAGAGCACACAGATGGTCGCCTCAAAGCTAATTTAAGCATATTGTTGCCACGACTAAATCGTCCGTTTCGTTTAGGATATCCATGGAGACGGCCGGCTTGCCCATGCCGGGTTACCACTACATCTCGCCCAACCACATCGTGAAGGCGCCTATCCACTAACAACCGGACCACATGAGGGAACCGCAACCGCCGCCTCCAACGCCTCTGTACACCGGCCCCCCGGCTCTCTACTGGCACTTCGACGGGTGCCCCCAGAATTTATGGTCTGATCTGTAAAATTAAACGTATATAAGAAAAATTCAATTGCAGAGCAACAAAAAATGATATTTAAAAAATACGACAATATTGTCAATACTGATGGATAATTTTTACATAAAAGATTGGTCAAAGGGGAACAAGCCAAAGATATGTTATTTTTAATTTTTTATATATAACGTATTTATATATATAATATTTAGATACAATCAGAAAATTTACTGTTTATTATCTGTTAGATAATTTTCTAGTTGTATTTTGCAGAGAGACTTGTTTTTTGCAAGTTGATTGGATTGTTGAAAATCGGTGGTAGTTGTAAACAATTAATAATAATACATATTAAAAATTAGCCGCGAGAAATTTCGTATTCTCGTTTCTGTAAATACGTTTCGCACGCGTTCCGAATTATTGTCCTGTAGATGTTAGTACCGGAAACACTGAATGGCTCAATTTACTCGTACTCATGTTCACCTACCAGGCAGTAATGAACTTAACTTATTCAAAAAATGTTTTAAAAGACTGTCAATCATTATTTGACTTGCATAAAAATGATCGTGATAAATTATCAGATCCGTAGCTTGTTATTGATTTGTAAATGCAGACTGGGTTATTGAAACGTTGATTCTAAAAATTTAATATTAATCATTTGTGTATTATTGTTGTTTGATTTAAACTAAACTGTTAACTCTCACTGTAATTCACAAAATTAATGAATTGTGAGACAATTCTAAAACTGATGTATTATAAAAATTGTAATTAGTTATTAATTTATTATTTATTTATTTATTTATTTATTTATTATAAGTACGTATTTTTCAGAAGAATTAATCTGATTAAAGCATCTAAAACATGTTTGCACCAAACTTCAATGGATTATTTGCCTGGAAATCCACAAACCTATGGATCAATGCTATTTTATATATGTATATAAATAAGGAGTACTAATTATAAAAGAGCAATAATAAATTTGAGTATTAATACAATCGTGATACGTTATACTAGCTTTAGTTAACAAATTTTGGGTTATGCAATAAGAGCGTAAGCACGTATGTGCCATATATTAGAACGGTAGAATGTTAAAAGGTTACTTAGGGCAATAAAGAAAACCTTAAAAAAATATTTAATGGGAGTACTAAAAGTAAATAACATAAATAGTTGTGTTATATATAATATTTTTATATTAATATACAGCTAAATGAAATGTTGAAACAATATTTCGATAAAGCATGTAGAGAAATAATTGTAATGTACAAAAGCTCTTCTAGATACTCATTAAATGCCATAAGTATTATTAATCGTAGGCGAATAAAGACGGACTTGAATTTTCTATGCACATAAAACGGTACAAGAATTCTGTGTAGATCATTTAAGTCTGACGTACTGGATATATGGTATTATTTTAAATGTATTATTCGCACCAGGACAATAATTGTGGACACTTCGTTTTTATTTAGAATGTTGGTTTTTTACATTTAACTTTTTTATTTACAGCTTACATTGTTATAGCGTTATTTTTATTAAGTTTAATTGTTAGAGTGATCTGGGCACTTTGTGACCATTCGAATTAATCTTTACAGACGTGCATTTTTATATTGGGCTGTGGTTATTGAAACTTAGTGTTTGTTATTGTCATTTCTTCCAAAATAACTTTTTCGTGCCAAAAATAAAATGATCTTCCTTTCTCACCCGCAGTACTAAAAAGAAATGCTCATTTCACTCCAGTTTAGCAAGACATACTCATAAAATACTCTATCGAATTTCGAATCTTTGTGGTTAGTGGTAGCTTTACTGTGATCATTGGTGACTTTTGATGACTAACATCCACAAAAATATGTTTAAATTAAAGAAAGTGACCATAATAAAATTTATTTGTGGATGTTTGCACCACCAACTAACTGATCATTTATTAATTCCTTGTACTTAATGATGCGAATCAGATGTTGAAACTTTTACACTCAACACAAATCATTTAGTTGGTTTACTTAAATAAGCATGCTTTTTAATTATGAAAAAGAGTATTAATGCGTGTTATTTATTCTGGATCAAGGGAATTAATACATTCCAAAATATATATATCGGTAACATTGGAAATTGTAACAGAGTGTTTGAAAAGACGAAGAGATTGAGTGTAAACGTTTCTCTAAGTAGGATTCTGACTTGCCACCTTCTTCTCTAGTTTGTGTTCTTTTTGTTAACTTTAAGGTATTGCTTGTTAAATAGTTGTAGTGATACATACTCTAGTCTCGGATTTATTAAAAACTATATGTTTATCGATGTAATTTATTATAATTCGATATGAACATTTGACTATAAATGGGGACAATCTATTGTTATCCCTTTACGTTACTGACTGTTTGTAATATTAGAATATACAGTACTCATTAATTTATGTGCCAAATTTTAGAATTCTCTGATTCATAATATTTCTATATTTATAAATGTCATCTTATGAAATCAGACAGGAGGATATCTCGAATATACATAGGTTTTAGAAGTATTTGACAGAGCATTTGTAAAAAACTTTAGTACAACAGCAAAAATTGGGATGGTCTCGTTTTATCTCATTCTAGTCTTTCCACTTTGTAATGTGTGATATTTATACAAATTTGTTCAAGATTGTCTATGAGAACATCCTGAAAGCTTTAACATAAATTTTTGTCTGAATTTATTTAGATAATTAATTATTTGATCATCCCAATTTGCGATAGTCGATGCTTCTAAAAGTAGCGTGTACGTTAAAAAATTGTACTGATGGGGTTCACAATAACCCTGTCTAGATTGTAGTATGTTTAGAAGGGGCCTTAATGTCGGCTATTTCATAGTTGTCGTGTTGTGCAGGCAATTTAAACGGTTTTAGCTTTGTCTGTAGCAAAGTGCTATACAAGTACATTTTGGTGCCAAACGTGGTAGATTTACGTACTTAACTGCAACCGAAAATGTTTGAATTTTCTCTCAAGTCAAGGTTATTAAAAAGCATATCTTTTCGGTTGTTTTAGATTTATAGTACAGAAAATAAACTTTGGAAAAAAGGAGAACGTCGGTTCTCTGAAGTTTATTACCAGGAATGTTTTGTTTGATATTTTAAAAGTTTATGTCACAAGTGAAACTTGATGTCATTGACATAAGCTTTTATAAAATGAATTTATCCATGTCATATTAACATGTAACATAATTTATATAATTTGTGACTGGGATATATAAAAAAAGATATTTTTCAACGTCACATATATCTAAGCTGAGGTCTTAGTCGCCTCTAGCACCCTGAATTTAAAGAAACACAATCAGCAAAATGTAAAAAGATCATTTTATATAGCCTTTATTAAAACAGGGTCTTTATTAATAAGAGAAAATATTGTAGATAGTTATAATGTTTCGTCTTTTGGACATAAAAAATTGAACAGTATTGTTTTTGTGAGATTATATAATTATAGTATTATAAGATGCCAAATTATTGAATTCCATATATACTTTTTTAATAAAACCCGTTGCCAAAAAATTACTTTTCAATAAAATGCTTATAATTTTTTAAAGCAATGTAAATTTTTTATAATTGTTGGCAACAAGTTTCAGGGTAAATAAATTATCGTTATTTTGAAATAACGCTACTGTACATTATTTTGACTTTTCACAGTATATCACTTTCTGATAAATACACTGATTGATATCTTTGAAGTGTATTTGTCTTAAAGTGACTCCTATGGTAAAAGCTAATAGATTCATAAATATTCTATATGTACGCTAATTATTAGTGCTTTTGCTTTGAGATCACAACACGACTGTATTGTATTAGCAGTAGAGGCATGCTGTTACTCAATTTGAATTTTCTCTGACCCTATCATATCTTTATAACATATCCTGAACTGGGTAATAATATTCTAACTTTAGAGGTACAAAAAACCTTGTAAAAAGAAAAGCGACTGCTCAATGGTTTTCTTCATATCATTACATTGTTGCGAGTAACAGCAAAGATATTTTGATATACAATCTTGATTGTAATATTTTTAATTAATGTAGTTTATATTAGGCAATAAATTAATTCGAACTTGTAAAGCATTAAAAAAAGACATTTTTAGATATTGCACATATCTATTGTTCTTTCCAAGCAAAATGTTTAGTATATACATATTTAAATAAGATGTTTTATGTTTGTTTTTGGTTAATAAAGTGTGACTATTAACTTGTGGTTTTCTTACCTGACAAAAGGCTGGACATAATCCTTTTTGTTTTCCCATAATTCCATAAAAAAACTCACTATAAAATTTTTTTAGGAATAAAAATAAATAGTTTTAACGTAATTTTTATATTTATAAATGTTTACACTACTCACATTCACTTACGTTTTTGTTAAAATGAAATGCATTAGAACAGTAAATATATTTATTTACATTACATTGTCCGTAAAAGTTACTTATACTAATTAAAATGCAAATATATTTTAGAACTGCATAAATTTAATAAACGAATATCATATATTATACAATATTACGGTTTCCGAAATATCCGTTCTATTCAATATTTTATTAGACACTGATTCTTATTCATAATTACTTAAATCACAACTTATCTGTGAGTCTTCCTACTGGGATGACACATTTGTTGATGATTATCACAACTTATACAATCGAACACAAAATTCCTATTTAACTTTCTCAAATTAATTACAAACAGTAAACACTAATAATTTTAAATTAACAATAGTTAAATACTGATAAATAAAGCAAGTTTGGTTAAATTACAACATTTTTATTATAATATTTACCTGAACCATCGATGACTATATAAAAGTGTATAAATATAACGAGTAAAATTAAATTGTTCAGTAATTTTTGTATTCACCAATTTATTCAGGGCACCTATAAATTTATTAGTATTCGGTAAATAGAGCCTTGACAGAAATTTACAATATTCGTTTTCATAGTAAAATATTTACCCAAACAATAATATTTATTTAATTTGCGTTAAATTTATTGTGCAAATAAACTGCACGTGAGTAGCAAGCAATGCGAATGCGACATATATTTTAACAGCAAACGAAGTTATTTGAAATTTACAATTAATGGATTTTTCTAATGAGCATGATGTAAATTTTACAACAAAAGCGTATCGATCAACATTTTATTTGTCTATTTTATATCTTTAGATTAATATATTTTGTATACAAAATTTAAAAATGTTACAGTTATTTCTAAAATAACACATTAAAATACTTTCCTAATATAATTTAAAAATTTTTTGATTGGTATTTTTTGATTGGTAAGATATATAATAAAAAAACGTTATTTATTGAACAGGCGCATTCACCAAAGTTTATTACTAGATACCATCGAATAATTAGTACGTGAACATAAAATTTAGAAATAAAAAAATAAAGTACAATCGAAAAATAATGGATTTAAACAAATTAATTGATTTATATTCTTAATAATTTATTTACACCATTAATTATTAAATCATATCGATTACACACAATTTAATGAGTACCGCATTGAGTTTAACTATTCTAAAAGTTTTATTTTATTTCGTTGCTTACGTCGTTGCAGTAGTAATAAAAAAGTAGTTACTAATTCAGTTGTCTATGGGATTATTCGCTGGCTCCTATCTCTAATTACTATGATCGTTAACATCATCATATATTCAAGAGATTTAAATAAATTTTTGATGAACTTTTTTGTGTTCAGGTTTTTTAATTTTTAATTTCTTCAAAATAATTATTAATTTTTCAATTTTTTTTTTTTTTCATTTTTAGAAAAATTAGAAGAAGCGTTTGCCAACATTCTGTTAATTTTATAAAACTTTTTTAAACACATTTTAGGGCAATTTGGATGTGCTAAATACAAAAAAACATGCCAATTTTTTTCATTTGAGTTAATACTTTTATTTTTCAAATTAACAAAATTTCAAGTCTGTTGTCAAATTCAAATATAACAAATTAATGGATTTTGAAATGTCAATTATTGAGAATATTTTTGAAAAATTCTTATTTTTCCCAGTTGTCTAAAAATATTGAAAGAAGTATTTAGCTACTATAATACATTAAATTTTCAGTGAAATTTTTTTATCATATTAACTTTTTTGTTATGTAACCTCAAACTGTAATAGGAAATTTCTTAGATATTCTCAACATGTTTATACAATGTATACAAGTTTTGGCTTGCGGTTATATCGAATTTCCTCAAATCCATTTGTATTTAATACCGTCACGAATTGTTCCGTTCTCCACACGAAGCCATAAGACACATCTTGAAAGAGTTGATGGTAAAACGTGACACGTCAATAAATTATTCTATTGTACCCCAGCTACTTACCTAAACAAAAATACAATAAAAATTGAACGTTTTACAAAAATATTGATTTATAAGGAATGTGGAATAACGTTTCATTTTTTAGCACAGGCGCAAAAGTCAATAAGCTGTATGCAATATTCAACACAAATCTCAGGTGTAAACCCAACCTTCTGCGGCACGCGAATAATAAGTAAAATTTCAGTTCCGTCCATTCGGTTCGACGTCCAATGTACTAACAATCTGGGCAAGCATAGAGAAGTATAAAACTTCACTTCAACACTTGTTATTTGTTTATATTAACTTAACTTATTGAGTACACCTTCGAACAGACATTATTTTTGTTCAATTCTGAAATTTCGAAAATGTATTGAGTCAATTATCCAGACAAAGAAAAAAACTTGTGTTAATGAACTTTCTACATTATAAAAGTAAATTCAATTCTCGTCCATTTGAAATAAAAAAATTAAGGAAATATATTTTTTAGGGAAAGTAGCTGTGTTATGAAAAAATTTCTATATAAAATTGCTACTGTCTTTCAAAGACACGGTTATTACAGTTTTTGTAATGTTTACACAAAATGAATTTTTGAGCAGTTACTCATTAAAATCGAATTAATAACAAAATACCATTACGATATTTTTTTAAACAACCTATATATAATCTACATATAAATATAGTTTATATGTATTATGTATTGTTATCTGTGACCCCTTAAACTGTTAAACTATTCTATATTGCTAAATACTAAAAATCACACGTTACACAAAAATGTTCGGAAAAAAAAATAATTAAAATAATATTAAGATCTAGCGCCTTTTGTCAATTTTTAGTAAACTACAGACTTTATTACTTATAAATAGATTTTTATAAATAATAGCTCAAAAGATAAACAATAAAAAACTGTATGCATGTTATACGAATTTATTCTTTATGAACATGAAATAAAATGTCAAATGTGTTTCAGAATATTTTTTTTTTTTTTTTCATAATTTTATTTCACGATCTTTCTATGAATTTAAATCGATTATTTACTAGCACACATTTGCATACTTTGCTAATTACCTAATCATACGAAGTAGGTGCAAGTAAAACCAATAAAAATTATATCACGACTGGCAAGACTTTGCGGTTAAACAAGTTTTCCATATTAAAAAATTTAAAAAAACTGGCCCATTGATAGCTACCAACAAATTTGTCTGAATTCTAAATAACTTAAATGAAAATGGATAACTGGTTAATTTGAATGTCAAAAAACAATCTTATCCAATCTTATCGACATCTGAAATTAAAGTCAACCTGGACGAAATGGGACTCGTTGAAATTAGTTCAAGAACTGTAAGTAGATAGTTAGTGGATGGAGGTTCGTTTGACCCCAAACCTACAAGAACAACCCTGGTTTTAGTCCCATTTTGACTTTCTTAGGATCACATTAATTGATCTATTGAACAGTGGGGACGAGTATTTTTTAGTGATGGGTCTAAACTTGTTTTTTATTAACTTATAAATTTATGCTTCTGCTTATGTTAAACGTCCTACAGGGACAAAACTATTATGCTATGAGAATGTTTCAGTTCTTCTGGTACAGGCCCTCTTAGACAGATTTATGTACAAGAATATATTAAACAACAATTTGTTTCCATATATTGAAGAAATGATGCTCTTAATAAATAATTTTCAACATAAAAATCTCAAATACGGTTTAAAATTATGTCGTATTGTTTAAAAGTTCAAGATATTCATGTTTTGTCTTGCCCATCCCAAACTCTAGGCATCAACCATATAGAAAACATGGGATATCACGTATATAACCAAATTCGATATAATAATTTTACAAATTTAAATGAAATCATCACACCAATTCAAGCAGTGGCTATATTTTTGTCTAGTTCAATTCTGAAAAATATATGTAACATTTTATAAAATAAGAATATAATAGTTTTTATAGTACTGTATAAAACAACAATGGTAAATTAATGTTTGAAAGAATACACAGTAAATAAATGTTATGGCTAAAAGATATAACATTTTTAAAAGTTGATCATACAGTGGTGATAGTATACATATATGATTAAAAGATCATAGGATTATCAGACCAAAAATAAGTTATGTAGGTAGATTAAAATTATCTTTATTTTACACGTGTCAACCAATATATTTATAAATTAAGAAGTTGTTATAAATCAATTTTCCTATGACTAGATACATGGAAAACTTTATCCATCGTAACTACAACCAATCTCAACCTTCGGAAGGAAGCAGTCGCGCTCTGAAGAGCGACCTTATAAATATACCCACATCCAAACATGCTTACACATGTCCCATCAGGAGGAACTGTTGGCGTCGTCGTTTCCCAGGTAGCAAAAAAAAAAACAGTGAGGTATTGTCCGACGGTGAGAGATGAGTATGTCGAAAATAGTAAGATTATTTTATTCGCGGTGGGCGTATTGCTTCGACGTCGCGCTGACCACCGAAACGACAAACTAGTCCGCGCCAGCGCCGACATACCTCCGCGCTACGCTATACGGCTGCTTTTCCCGACGCGCTTTCCTAGTTTTCCTCAGTGCATCCCGACTAAAACGTGTGTTTTCCGCCTCTATGCGCGCATCCTTACACCATACATGGGACTAATGTTTATCCATCGCAGATGACGGCAACGTGAAAGGTAATCATTTGCCTTCTAATGAGCACCACGAATACCACCCCCCGGCCGGAACACCGTTCGCCCGTTACCCAGCAATAATTCGCATCACTTCAAAAACTTTTCGGTTCACGTCCGGCGCAAAACATCCGAAAGTTAACTAAACAAACTGCTCGCTTTGATCGTACCAGTGATAAATACTTTAAAGAAGAAGTTGCCACTTGAAATAATATTAAACGGTGATAAGTATCCAATAAACACTAACCGAATTAGAACCCGATTTACATCGACCCAGTAATTATTGGATGTCCTTATATTTATATAAGTTATTGGCAGTTTAATCCTTTAAAAATTTAATCAATATGCGGTCGTATATGGTTTATATACATACATTACAATTATATGTATAGGCTAATAAGGCAATCGATTGGCGTGCACTGTTATATAACTATTTCTTTTTGCTAGCGAATTCACGATGACAATTACGATTTACATTAACTGTGGTAGATCTATTGCTTGGACAATTTACCTTGAGTGATAGCCAAAAACGGGCCATACATATTTAAAACACTGTCGCAGTTGACTCAACTATTTTTGCTAATTATTTCATTAATACGACTGGATTTATAAGATAGATTGCTTTGCAATTACATTTTTCAACTTGGGTTTGCGTCGAATTATTACATTATATGGTTTTAGTCAGATCTTAACCCATAAAAACTGAAAATTCAATAAAAATTATTAAAATTTCCCGACGGACAGTCAATCAGAACAAGGTACAAGATATTCAAGATCGGGACTTTTGGCTTACATAATCATGTGTAACGTCACTATTGTATTTTTATTACAATTGTTTCCTAATACTTTAAACCAGTGATAACAAGAAAATTCTGATTAATACGAATCACAAAAGATTTCGGGCAGTATTCGACTGAAAGTTAGAACGCGTATGCCAAAGCAAGCTGGGATAAATTAAATTACCCACTTATTAATTTAAAAAAATAATTATTCATAAGAAATTAAATAAAGTGAATTTTTTTTTTATGAATTTTACTTTTCATACTCTTCAGCAATACATCCAAATAGTTTAAAACATAAAATGCTCCTAATATAAGAAATTATTTTTAACTTGAAAATGTAAACCATCAATATTTATACAGCACCTAAATAAATTCATTCAAGCAATAATTCTTTATATGCCAAGTCTAAATTTGTAAATGTACCAAAATTTTCCTTCTTTGGGAGGAACACAATAAAACCCCATTATTTATTTCTTAGTAAATAATTTATGGCCACTCCAGATTCAACGCTTCATTCACCACGTATAAATTTCTGCTTTTGTACAAGCAATAAGACTAGAACTGATTCACGTAAAACCTATTATTCTTCTGTAAAACTTCGGAGCTTTACGGTTAAAAATATTATGAATAAAAATATTGAATGGTTTAAATAAACGATTATTAATACTTAATATTTTAACATGTACATTCAGAATAGTTTGTATAATACAATTGCATTTCATCGATTTTGATATTAAAAGTATAAACTTTCAATCAATTTATTGTTTTGTTTGTTTTTTTTCACAACAAAACCAAACATTTACTAGACCACCACTGTACATTTAGTTTCCTAAATATCGATCTCACGTGCGGGTTATAAATAAATGGGACAACATGCAATATTTATGTGGAAAAATACGACATTGCAAATTTTTCTCGATAAGCAACGATCCAATCCAAATTCCACAAGAAATCCAATGCCAAAACATGGTTGTTCCTTGAATTTAAATTATTTTATCGAATTTACATGATTTCCTTCAATAAAATTATATTTAATACTAAAAAACGTATATTTATAGCAAAAATAACACTTAATCAGTAACCATATAATAAAATGTTCGAACAGAAATTAATTTAATATTAAGTTCCAAATACGGATATATTTTGTTACATCGTGTGATCAAAGATGATGAGCCAGACAAATTACTTTCCTGTGTTAATATCACACTCCTTTTACTGACATGGATTAGAATTCTGGTGACACTCATGGGTTGTCTGTGTGTGAAACCATCATGATGTCATATATGATGTTATGATGTTAAAGAAACTGATTAAGGGCTTTTTATTTACTATGGTAAAATTATAAGAATTTGAATTTATTTTAATTAGTTTACTAACATTTGAAATAATTTTAAAACAAACTAAACAAAATAAAAAATAAGAATAAAGAAGTAATAAGCAGTGTTTGATATTATATTATTAATAATTACAATATAGTTCATTAGTAAATAACTTTTTAATAAACCTTCCACAATGCTCTTTTGAGTTACATTTTGAATTTTATAACACATTATTAAAATATAATTTGAACATTTCATATTTAATGTAAAGAACCCTTGTTGAAATATTAAGTTATAACAGGAAGGGATGTTCTCACAACAGTGGTGGGTAATAAGGTAAAATGTTTATTTAGTCTGCTTTTACCGTAACGTTTAGGTCTAAACTCCTTGCACCAACACATCAATTTACATAGGATTGTTTGCCGTTATTGCGTTAATTACATAAAATAATATGGATTTCCCGCCGCCAAAGCAACGTCACACTTATGCATACACGTCACTTAAGAGGAAAACTAATTGCCCTAAATTCATAAATACGAAATGTCTGTGACAATTTCAAGCTGCACATCTCGACCGAATAATATATTTAATACGAGTCACTCCAGTTAATATTGGTTGAGGTTCAGTAAACTGCCAAATTCTATAAATAAAACATAATAAGAACGTTGAATTTAAAATGGGACCGTCGAACAATTCCTCAATTAAATCATCATTAAATTGATGAATTTGCAAAATATTTATGTGGTTTTCGGATTTATTAACGCCAATTAAACTGTGGCCTCTTGGCGGTCGTTGCTTGATTTATGTGTCGAGGTGTTTCATTAGCGTTTTCCTAAAACAGAGCTCGTATTTTTGGACCTACAAAATTTTCAACTTGTGAAATGATGTATACTCAGTGACATAGAGTATAGAACAGGTAGATTCAGTGATCAGATTTCTATGATTTTTGGTGTATACTTTGGGGTACGAGAGAGTCGTAAATCAATGAAAATAATGAAATATTATTTTTTTAACCTCCAAGACGTAATAAATACTCATTGAATCGCTTTGGTGTTAATCTAACGAAATGATCAATTTTATCAAGAGGTATATCTACATGTCTAAGTCTGTAAAGCATCCTACCCATGATGTCCTACACGTGATATCAATGGGTGATAACTCCGGAGATCCAGCTGGTCATTCCACTATATCGGAATGTTGGAGACACTCCAAAATAACTATTACAGTATGAGGTCAGGCATTATCCTGAATAAAAACTGAATTTTGAAAGGTCCAAAGGAGTTCTACAATTTTCCTTTAATGGAAATTCCATATCCTAAACGTGTCGTTTACGATTATTATTATCTATGTCACTGAATATATTTAAAAAACATTAACTTGTCATTTTGCATATATTATTGAATGAGTAGTGTTGTAATATAATAAATTGCTAGAAAGAAATTTAATATTGCTGTAATCGGCGATTACAATTAGCATTTACATATTTTAGTTTCGCTCGCTATCTCCGGAATTGAACAGAATCCTAATGCCATTACGCTTTCCATTCGACCATTCGCAATGCGCATAATGAAATTTTAGTGTACTTGTTTGTATTTCCCTTTGTAAAACTCAATCAACATTTTTGGGGTATTAAAATTCAACCACCTTAATTAAATATAGCCTGTGTAAATAGTAACAAAACAGGACCAGAAAAAAGTTCAAAGAACAATTTGTATGTACAAAATAATCGTTTTTAATTGCCTGCTATTTAAACAATTTTTATCTTCTTTTGTGTTTTATAAAGTTGTCAATCACAATTTGTGAATTTCGCATTTATGAAAGTCGGCATTAAGTTCGTTATTAAAATAAACGATTGAAGAGATAAATATTCATTTTTATTACCCAGTTATATTAACACTTTATATTTTTTAATATTACTTTTATAAAAAAATTTCATTGCGAATTTATTTAATAAATAAAAATCACTATAAACCGGATCATAAAATTTAAAATATTAGGTTTATTTTGTAATATATTCTATAATAAAACAAAAATATAAAAATTTTAATTTTGTCCCACAACACTTAAAATTTATGAAAGTGGGGCTAAATTAGGAATATTAAGTTTATTAAAGTTAAAAATGTAGGTTATAAATTATCTCTAACGTATGATTATAATAATATTTAAAATGTTGAAATAAAGATTCTCCAATATAAATATTTATTTCTCATAAAAATTTTAATAAATTATAAGCAAAAAATAAAATAATATGTCCATTTACACAAGTTTAATATGTTTCTTAGAAGTATAAGAAGCTTAATGTTAGAAGCAATAAATATATAAATAGATTTTAGTGGAATTAAAATAAATGTTTGGTCACTGTATTCTGTCGTCATTTCAAATGTCCTGCAAATTCAATCAACGATTATGTTGAAAAAATTGTTCCACATTATTTTGTAATAAAAGTGTGAGGAGACACTGTGAAGCTCCTTTATATTTAAATGTGCTAAAATTTTCATGTGTGAAAGCTTTTTCTCTCGGTTACGTTGCATAATTCAGTAAGTAGTTCGATATTCTCTTTCACATTTCACGCTCACATTCTTGTATTCTTGAAAACTGCTCTTTTTCAGGATTCGAGAGATTCTCTCATTCTTATTTTATACTGTTTACAGTTACACAACGTGAGCGGTGTTCTCTAATTTTTTCTTTTGTACGGTCTCAAAGTTGAAATAAAAAAATATTCTACGGCATTTTAAAATATTGGATTCGAATTGTTTCGGGCTTCGCTCTAATGATCTTCAATAAACAGTTTTATGAGGACGAGTGTATATTTTGGCATCATACGTCCTACTAAATTTATACCAAAATACTTTCGAAAGTTCATCCTCTCATTATTAGGCTTCATGTACACAAACCGTATTATTCCCTTGTTGTCGTTTTGTAAAGAGTGACAAAAATAGTCGAGTACACGGTTTGCCAAATAAACAAAGGCACAATGCGGATTGGTATTACTTCGTAATTTAATTGTTTGTTTTTGTGACCGTCGTATACGACATGAGCTCACACACCGGGCGAGGAGCACCTGTTTTATTGGGGAATTTTGTAACTAATTCTATTCTTGTGTTTGGACCGAACGTGTGACGTCATTGATTTGAATATGTCTGCCTCACCAAGTTCTGAGGTAAAGGTCAATAAATTTCTGCTTTGGCAAACTCGCAATCTGCGACACTTTGAACAGAGAAAATACAAAATGTAAATTACACGAGTATCAAATCCGAAAGCTATTGAAATGCAATATCCTTTCCTAAGTGAAAAGGAGTCTTGACATTTTACACTTATTTGTATTGCCCCTCTTTGATCATGTTTCTTTGCAATAAATCTATTGGTCCACTATCCAGCTTTCCCATGAATATTTGAAATTGTGATTTTCGCATTCCGCGTCATTTCCTCAAACCCGTAAAAACGGTCAGATGTAATAAACCAAGGAATAATCAGCACAATAGTTTAGCAAAGCTGCGGAATATAAATTCGGGCGACCCACTGCGAAGGCGCCGGCATGGCGCTGTCGATATTTTACCACTTTTATGAAATTGAAACGGACTTTTGTTGTATTCAGTTTCCTCCATTCAACGTAACCCAATTTCTCACTTAACCGGACCTAAAAGTGCTGATCGATCTTTTCTATAAGATTGTTTGCCTTTCAAAATACTTCAAGAGAGAGGAACGGGACGTGTTTTATTAAAACGTGGCGCCGCACATCAAATCGGATTCTTAGGAAATTTAATTTTTGATACTTTAAGTTTTCTGATAAATTTCCGGAATATTACATCAAATTGGGTAGTTTTTCTTCAAAAAATTGTGATTTTATCGCCTATTTTCTAAAAAGTATATGAAACAATTATTATTATTATGTTTACTCTGAATTTCTGTGTTTATATTCACAATATTATTTTAATTATCGTCCATTAAAACGTCAATGTAATCTTAGAAAAAATGCATCCACAGAACCTAATTGTAAATACTACACTTTGAATGTGTATGTAGTTTTAGATCTATTGTCTCTATTTTTAACTTATTTATATATTATTTCTTTATTTTAATTAATGTTAATGTTTTAATAAAAAATATTAATGAATTAACAGGCTGACATTGTAACAATTGAATTTAAATAATTTAGAGTTTTATATATACGAAAAAAAATTGAAGATGGAGAAATATTTAATTTGGTCTAATATTCAAAATGTTATAGCAGAATGATATAGTACAGGTTCAAACAAAAAAATATGGTAATTGAAAAACATTATTCTTAAAATCGTTCAATTTAACTTGAAAAAAAAAATTTAAAAATAAAATTAAGAAGTATCTTGTTGTGGTTTGAAAGAAGTTTGTCGGATAGTCGAAACCATTTTGATAAATGCTAATCTGACTCTTTATAACTTAACAGACTTATCCCGCTGCAACAAGTCAACAACTCTTCAATTCTCTTTCCATCAAGCTGAAAAGCCCACAGCTTCAAAGACCTTGTTTATTTAATTACGAAGTTCTCAGGCGTCCTCTTTGTAAAATAGAGGCTTTTTATGGAATGACGATATGCACTTATTGGAGACGGACGTTAATAATGTGGCGCCGTTAGTTACTTGACGTTCCAAGTGGTCTATACTCTATTCTCAAGGATCGAGTGCATTTTTGATATCGGGCGAGGAATCATGAATTAGGACACTTAATTATAGTGTTTGGTCCCTCGATGGTAAGAGAGTTGCAAGATGATTTTAGAAATCACTTTTTGAACAGTTTCTTATACTTTTACCTTGCTTAGGATGTTTTTTAAAATTCTAACAAAGATACAAATACTTATAATATGGATAATAAAAGTAATAATAACAAAAGAATTTATTTTGCAAGCTTAAAAAATAATAAATTCTTCTAAACAAAAGAATCTTTTTATATAAATTATGCATCAAATTGTTAATAGACATTTGAAAATCTAAATTATTTTCTAAAAACATACCCAAATATTTTAACTTGGAAATTTTTTCAAGACAAACGTTAATTTTTACTGCAAAATTAATATTACAAACTCATACAATTTAGAAAGTTTTTCTATTAGCATAAATTGAGATATGTAATACAGTTTATAGTAAATAGTTTATTTTATTATTATTTAATTAAATTCTGCATATTATTGAAAGCTTTTTATGCTCTTTCTAACTAAGCTATATTGTATTTAAGTCATTTTTTGTTAAAAATTCCGAAAGGTTAACCATCAAATAAATTAAGCAAAATCTTTGTATAACATTTCTATAACGTACTCCATCATATAATCCACATATATTTGTCATTATCCAGATGTTTACATAAAAAAACAATGTAAATCTGAAAAGTCAAAACTGTCTGTTTTCTTATTAAAAAAAAAATAATTTTTTTCTCAGCATTAATTTATTTATATAATTTTAGTAAAAATTGTTGATTAATGGATTACACTGACCTGCAATTTTTTTTCCTTCTGATTTTATGCATAATTTTTCATAAATTAGATATTTCTGAATAAAAAAATAAAATATAAAATTATAAAACATATATAATTTTTATAAAATGTAAAATTTCAATAAAACGGTTTATAATCAAATTTAAATCATATATTTTATAATTCATACAATATTAGGTACACAAAATCTGTTATAAAAAATCAATAATCAATGTTATAAAATTTCACTTTGTAGTTTTCTTCCTTGTCATATTTTCTATTATATACAATATATAATATTATTGTATAATATTTTGGTAATTGTTTAGAATCGCGGCTCCACCTATTTTTGGCTATAAAAAATTCAAAAAACATTTTTTCATGTTTTTTTTTCAAAATAGCCTATTCTTTGGTGCATTAAAGAGTACGTTTTGGCCGAGTAAAAAAATTAAGATTTCATAAAGAAAAATTAATTTTAAATTTGAAAAAATAAAAACCTAACCTAACATAACTTAACAGAAAGTTCAAAAATTTAATAAAACATTATTGGCATAAATAGAAATTGTTTAAAAAGAAATATTAAAAATTTGAGAATATGAGAAATTATGAATTAAATATAAATATTTTTTTATTAAATTAATATTTTTTAAATATTTTATTTTTAATAAACTTTATGAAAAAAAAAATAGATTAGAGTAGGTTAGGTTAAAATATTATATAAAATATTCTTAAAAATAGGCATACAGTGTAAATAAGAAAAAGGAAAAACCTCAAAAATCAGTATTGTTCAAATTTAAAATTAATTTTTCTCTACGAGGTTTTGATTTTTTTCTATTAACTATGACAAATTTTTCATCACGTCTAAAAATAGAACATTTAAAAAAATAAAATTGATTGAAAAAATATTTTTTATGATATAAAACGTAAAACTTAAATTTAACAAAAATTGTTATATTTTCAAAAATTCATAAAACATTGAAAAATTACGTTATGGACTTTTTTTTGAAAATATGCTATTTTTGATGAACTTTTTGAAAAAAAAAATAGGCAGTATAAAAAAATTGTTAGAAATTTCAAGCAAAAACCACAAAAAACAATCTTTAATGAAAAAAAAAATTGTCGAAAGCTCAATTTTTTATGGCTGAAAATAGGCGGGGATTCTAACAATTGCCCAGGTTTTTGTCTTTTCCCATTTGCAAAAACACCGGACATCACAGGAATATCGATGTGGGTAATTAAAACACAAAAAAATGGTAACAATGATTCGAAATGAGAGTCCGAGAGCGGAAATCACGTGTCGTGCGACAGCGACAATAACAGTGGCTGTGCGATCGGGCGCACGGGGTCCCAGTGCCACAATCGGCGGCCCAACCTTGACCAGAATTTAAATATAACTGCAGGAATGAAACGCGGCGCTCCGCCCGTCCGACGGTCGGGCCCGCTCAGACGGTTCACCAAGGGTACAAAGACGGCAAGATCAAGTTGGCGGGGCACGCGACTGCAGAAATGCCACCGATAAATCGCCACTGCATAATGTTCGCGAACTTGGATTGTCCGTTCGGCAATTGGCGGCCACACATGGTAGACTGTGGGGTATTTCGGTGTACGATTTTCTGCTTCCTGGTCGTTTTCGACAGTGACAGTCGAGTGGGTTCCTTCCGTATCGATTCCGAGGCGAACTGTCACCTGGTGTTACAAGGATAATTGAGGAGCAGTCGCTATCTACGGTCTTGCTGCATTAAAAATCGAATTAATTTACATGTCCTATTTATAGACCTGGTTTATGGTTCCACTTTATTGTGATCCAAAATAGTATTCTAATTTGGATGAAAATAGATGAAATATGGGCTCTTACACTGAAACGATATTGTTTATTGTTAAGAGTCTAAAATGCTTGTATGTGTTCATCATTCCTTTTTATCGTACTATAATAAATTTCAGTTAAAATAGTATACTATCTCGTTAATTGTTAAATGATAAATAAATACTTGATGTTAAGTGATCTTAACAAAAAGCAAATGTTTCAATATCTTACACACTTACATAATTTTTTTATAAAAATATGTGCCAATTAAAAAGGTTAATTTATATAAAAAAAATTACAGCAAGAGAATTTTAGCCAAAATTTTTATAAATCTAACTTGTTTTCTAATTAAATACCAAATTCAACAACAAAATACTAGAAGCAGAATTTTAATTAAGAAGAACATTTTATAATAAAATTAATAATAAAAAAGTTTGTTTTCTTTCTAACCACATATTTGGACTCACAAATTTGAAATAATTTATAGAAATTTTATTCAAAATAATAATATAGTGACACTTTTTCAAGTAGCATTGTTACATTTTCTTCAAAAATTGGAACTTTCTTTAAAAATGCAACTTTTTATTTAATTTTGAAACCATAACTGGATTTATATTTAAAATGTTAGGCTTTCCAAACACACACAATTTGTGTTTCATTAAATTATATTTAGCTGAAATATCCATATTTCTAGTATATTTTGAGATATTATTATAAATAAATATATAATATAAAACAAAAATTAGATTTTACCATAGATGACCATAATTAAGCAACCAAATATGATATTTGACATAAGCTGTTTTAGTTAATACAAAATTTAAAACTATAAATAAAATATTTTTTTTTAAAAATCGATCGAAAATTGACATTTGAGCTAGGTTTTCTCTTTCCAGCCTGAAAATACTAAAATACGAATAGCTAAAATCAACCAATTTGGGATACGTTGCATTAATTATGTCAGTTACTAGTTACAATAAACAAAAACCACTTCATCAACCTTGTATATGAAATAAATTACTACATTTAATTCCTAATTAATTAATTTCATAAACTAAAAAGTTATTGTAATTTAAAAATCTTCAAGAAAATGTATTATATATTTGTTTAAAAATTTGACAATATTATTTATTATAGTTCTTCTTTAACTAAGGTAACGTTCAAGATATTTAATTTTTATCTATAGATTTTATCTTAGGTGATATTACAAGTTGAGTCCTGAAAATTTGCACCAATTTTTCTCTTTCTAGTCTAGTAATACTTATAACAGCTATAATCAACCAATTTAAGATCCCCTATATTAATATGATAAATATATAGTTGACAGTTAATACTTACAATAAACAGAAACCATTTCAACAACTTCGTATTTAAAATAAATTAGTACATTTATCATTTAATTTATAATCAATTAACTTCATAAACTAAAAAGTTATAGTGATTCAAAAATCTTCTAGAACAAATAATATATAAAATGCTTTTATTTTAAATTTAGACAATATTATGAGGAAATATGATATTTAACAAAAGGAGTATTAGTTAATATAAAATTTAAAAATAGAGTTAAAATTATTTTTTTTTTAATTGAGTTCTGGATATTTGAGTCGGTTGTTTTCTATCTAGTCTGGAAATACTTATAACATGAAAAATCAACCAATTTTGCTACTTACAATAAACAAAAACCACGTATTTATAATGAATTAATATTTATATCATTTAACTCTAATTAATTAATTTTATGAATTAAAAAAAATTGAAAAAAAATATTATGTATTTCTATAAACTTTTGACAATATTATGGCTATAATTATAATAAGAATTTTATAAATAAAGATTTATTAAAGAGTTAAAATTGTTTTATATCTGTAAATATGTATAAATCATTACTTATAAACTTTTATTTAAAATGATCTTTCTTAATTATAAATATAGACTATGTTTTTTTCGAAAATTTTGGCAAAGAACAGTGATAAATGTTAAACACTAATTTCATTATGTTATTTCAAATGTAAAAGTTATTTAGATACTAAAATTTTTAATATTGTCTCCAATTAATTTTATTAACAAATTACTTAATTTGTTTAATATTTAATTAATTTTAAGTAATTTAACCAGGATTAAACCCTAAAAAATTGATTAAAACTATTTTGTATGTCTATTTAAATATAATAACAATTATTTTTAATAAACTATATAAACAAATTATTGTTTATTAAAAATGTATACAAACAAATATCTTTAACTAATTATAAGTGTTAACTAATAATTTTATATAATGATTAACTTCGTTTCATTAAATGGATAATAAAATAGTTTGTCTTCTTTATAACCAATTCAGTAGACAGCCTGTATAAATTTATAAATAAAGTTAAGAGGTTCTACTTAAAATAAACAGAAACCACTTTAACTATCCGCTATTTAAAATAAATTAAAACTCTTATAATTCAATTTCTAATTAACTAATTTTATGTACTAAATGTTCTTACTTAAAAAAATAAAATTATTATAATTTATTTACCTTAAAAAAGAAATATACATATTTTGGAAAACTGTTAATTGTCAAAATTAATAATTATATGAAAAAATGTTAAGGAAAACTTTTATTTTAAATTATTGGGGAAATCTTTTTCAATTATACTAACAGCTTTTTTTAAAACACTTTAATAGAGAGATGAATAAATGTTAAATACTAATTTTATTATATTATTTCAAAGGCAAAATTTATTTAAACTTTAGAATTTTTAAAAGAACTACTTTAATTAACAAAATTACATTACATTTTGGATAAAAATTAATAGTTTCCAATTAAGAATAGACATAAACAAGTATATTTAACCAATTGTAAGTGTTAACTGGCAACGATTGATGTGCCTGAAGCACTTTTCAAGTTCGCTTGGCATCCAATCGATTGAATCATTTTGCAAGACAGAAGATCACTCGAACTGTTGTTACGCAACATTTACAACGGACAACGGTCGAGCTCACACATATTTTTAAAGCTTTGACAAAATAATAAAACTGTCTACTGTATTTTAGTATGTTCGCTTGCTTGTTTGAGCTTTAAAAAAATGTGCACAATATTTTTAGAAATGTAATAGTTTTTCCGTATATTTTGACTTCTTAAATCATCATCAAAAATAATAATAAGTTCGAATATTATTTGCTTTAATTTATTTAAGATTAAGGTGAACGTAGATTCGTGTATAATGGGAGATTATCCAAATTTCGGTCGATTTATGGACGGCGACAATTTTCCCTGTAAAACTGAACCAATAAAATCAAATAAACTTAGATTTATGTGGCACGGTGTTATTGCATGATTTATTGTTTTCTAAAGCTCGCCTCTTAGAGAACGTTACGCCGTTTGAACGCTAAAATGGCAAATCTTATTCACCTAGTTAGATTCCTCACACTCGAATAAATTTAAATTCGGTGGAAGTGTATGCTTTCCGAGAAATGATTTAAAGAACCGTGCACAATTTAATTAGTTTAGGATAATTAATTTATTCTCGTAAAATTAATTATCCTAAACACAGTGCAGATGCAGTTTAAAAATATATTATTAGAATGCAATTTTAAAATACCTATAAATTATATAATAAATTTTAATTTCGTTTCTAAGTTAGATAAGTTAATTTGTCTGGGAGAATAATAAATTATCTTTGTAATTGTGAAGTCAAGAGAGTAACTGACATTAGGAAATGAATAATTGCCTGTTGACAGTGGTTAACCAAATGGACTCGTTGATTCTGTAAACAGAATTCAATTTATCAATTACAAGTATATTGTCTCAACTTAATGTCTTTTATTCAATGGTCATAAATAATCTGGTCTTTGAAAAATTAATACAGGTTATTCAAATGAATGATTTTTCGATTCGTATATGAAATATCCATTTAATTCTTGTGCATAATTTATTTTAATTTTCCCAGTCATATGATATAATTCTGGCTAATTAAAAAGAAAATTATTTTAAAATTATCTGTCCGAGATAAGTACTTTGTTGTAATCAGTGTAATTAATAAACAATTCTACTATAATGGATTGTTAATTCATAAACATTATTTAGTAAATAATGACCCTGACCATCGAACATTTCCTAAATAACAGTTTACGCATCTTATTTCCGTGTTTATCAAGAAATGACTTTCATATATTTCGGCACGTTTATTAATGAGAATATGAGTTTAATTAATAATTTTTAAGGTCACCGTAAATATATTTAATTTTTGAACATTTTTATCAATAATATAACCAATATAACTTTCAAAAATTTATTAGTTTTGCTCCTGTGAAGCAAAATTAATTATTATATTTACATAATAAATTTAATTAATAAAAATATTAATTATTATTATTAGTATAACACTTCACATCAAAGCGACCTATGTATTTTTTATTACATTATTACTTGTACGACGTCTGAACTTAAAATAACACGTCTGAACCTGAAATAATATATTTCGAAGAGGAAATAGAAATCTATTTTCTGTAACAAGCAGCGATAAAATTGGTTATTCAATTTTATTACTTTCCTAACGGCACTTCCAATTTGTTATTGGAGGACATATTCGTAAATTGTTTTAAGTTCGATCAGAATTCTTCTATTTTTAATTGTTATTATTTAATTAATATCCATCATGTTTATACTTTAAGTTGTAGATACCGTTTACTTCTTCAAAATGTAGTGAATTAAGCATCAAACATTGATTATTTTTGGTTTTCTGAAACAAAAGTAAACATTTATCTGTATTGCAACCTGCAAATTTAATAAAAATAACTTAATATTTATTTATTCAAGTAGTTATTCAAAGTTATAATAAAAGTTATTAAGCTTAATTTTAATTTCATATAATAATAAATAATTATTATGCAATTATAAATTAATTTATAAAAAAAGTAATAATAATAATAATGATTATAACTTATTAGCCATTTTATTAAAAAGTTCTTTATGAAAATACTCCATTTTTAAATAGAAAAAAAGAAATGTTGGCTAATAATTCCCCCTATTTTTTTATTTTCACATTTTAATAATTTATTTAACTTTTAACCAAATTTTTGTGATAAGCAGAATATTTATAATTTTTAGAGAACTTCTTCTTTTTATAGCACCATTTTTTCATACTATTAACTCTTTAAATAAATATAAAGTAGTGGACATAAATATAGAAACTTATTAAAATATATTAAAATTATTATTTATTATTTTTTCAGCCCCCGTTGTGTTAAGAGTTTACGGCTAAATAGCTCTATCTTTTCCCATATTATTAAAAAATTTAGACCAACTGACCAAATGGTTACTACGAAAAAAATTGTCTGAGTTCAAAAAACTTGAAAGAAAGTCAATAACTGGACAATTCGAATGTCAGAAAACATTCCAATCCTATCATCAACTCAAATTAAAGTCAACCCGAAAGAAATGGGACTTGCTGAAATTAGTTCAAGGAGTGTGAAAAGATGGTTAATAGTGGAGACGAGTAGTTTTTAGTGACGAGTCTAAATTTTATTTATAACAAAATGGTGGTTTTGCTCATGTTAAACATTCAATTATTCATTGGGGATGCTTCAATTCTTCTGGTGTAGGTCCATTTAGACTGATTTAAGTACAGAGGTATATTAAACAACAAAATGGATACATATAAATAATAAATGTGATTTAAAATGAAAACGATCTCAAACACAAATCCAACATTGTGATTGGATTGATTAAAAATCCAAATCGCCAATGTTTTGTCTCACCCGTCCCAATCTCCAGACAGCAACCCTATAGAAAACATGAGGGATCACATTTGTAACCAAATTCAACATAAAACTGTTTATATGAAGTCATCAAATTAAAAAGCTTAAGGGAATATATTTCATAAGAAATCCCTTTCAAAATTAAAGTTCATATATTTATATCTACCTCAATTCATAAAAATATAAACAAAATTTTATAGAATAATAATATAATAGTTTTTATAATAGTAAATTAATATTAAAAAAAGAAGTTATGTCAAAAATATTGTAAAACAGTTTAAAATATTCTTATAACAATGACCACTACTGTATATGATGGCTATAACTGAAATAAAATATTGCGAAAAGGAAATTTAAATATATTTTCTCTAAAAAGCAACGATAAAATTGGCTATTCAATTTTATTACTTTCCTAACATCACTTGTAAGTATAATAGAAAGTTTCTTGCGACAAATAACTTAAATAAATATCACCGTCAAGTTTATTTGCAAAAGTTTTATCATTGCATGATAATAAAAAGCAAAATTAGATTTATCCAACATATCAATTTAACAAGCGCACATAATAAAAAGCAAATAAATTCACAAAAGTCTTACAAAATTTGTTTATAAAACATACAACAATAAGCTTATATGTGCTTGAATAAACCAACCCCGACATAAATATTTTGTTTGAAAGTACGGCATCGTGCACATTAAAACCGATTACATGTGTGTGTGAGTCCAGAAACCGGCAATACGACTGTCACTTCAACAATATCGAATTAAAATTTCAATTTGTTTTTATTGACTGTCATTCGAAACGATTCCTTCGATAAGTTTGTTTTATTTATTACAAATACGTGCTCGTAAAATATTCAATCCAATGTAGGCATTGCATTACTGAATTAAAACGTACATAAAAATTTCTATGTAAATACTTACAACTAGCATTGTGCATTGCATGTTGGTTGAATAAAGTATGAGAAGTTAAAACAGTAATACTTTACGCAAACACCGTTATTTAATGCAGAGAGAAAAAATGCCTCACGCACGTTTTTAAATTATAAAACTAACATTGCCGCAGCAAGAATTTCAGCGTGTATTATTACGGAAACATAAAAACTTAATTCAATATTAGCATGTGTTTTAGAGTTTTTAATTATTCTCGTAACTGTGTTCGCAATTGAAATAAAACTAAACTGTATGAACTACAGAAAATAGTTATAGTAACAAAAGCCTGAGGGCTGAAGTTGAGATTAATATTAACACAAAGTTCCAAGTTAATTAATTTCGACGACAAAAGAGAAACCGGTCGCCCCCATGCTTAATTGTGAACGCAGTTCTCTGTTTTGAGTTAGTTTGCAAAATACAAAAGATTTTATAAATTAAATCGTCAAAGGATATTTAAGTGTAATGGAGGTATTGTTCGCATTGGATAAGGTAAAATTCAAACAATTTAAGACTGTCAGCTTTGTTAGCGTCCTTGCATTTTTATCTTGTCGCAACTAGCAGAGAAATTGAAGCAGATTTTCTATAAATAATCCTCTTGTGTTAGACTGACAGTCACAATATATCATCCTTATTAAAACCTTGCTCAACATATTATAATTCTGTCATATTTTACATAAAACGTTAATATTTATATCAGTTTAAACAAAACCAGATCACACCAGTCACTTAGTGTTGCAGCAACTATTCACAATAAACATACGATAGGCATTCAATATCTGGTATAAATTTTTCATATTTCGGAACATAAAACACCGGTCTGCAAAACATGTGACCTTTTTACTCGTTGCTGCATTGGAATCGATACTTTTTGGCAGTAATTTCGCTGCTATGCGTACACCGTAACAAAATCTGAAGGTTTCTTAGTCGTTTTAGAGGTAAGTTTTTAAGAAAGTTTGTTCGTGGAACATTAACGTGAGCATCTTTACCACTATCTAGTTGTAGAAATGGCGAATGCATTTATCATCGGCGCATTCGTCATTTTTTAAGAAACTGATAAAAATATATAAAAAATTATAATAATTAATATTAAATAACTTAAATGGTAATAATATATTATAATATATAATTTTTAATATTTATATTAAATAAATCTATTTAAAAAATCAATTTTAAAATTAGTTTAAAAGCACAAAATTAATTTAAAAATATTTTATATATATTCATAATTATAAATATTTAATTTAATACGATTTAAGATGATACGAGGGCTTTATGATAAAGTTCTAACCCAGACCAGACATTATAATATTGAATCCATGGAAAACAACAAAATGTGATAAATATGTAAATTTTGGAGAGTTAAATACAAAGGTCCAAACATTTTTGATGAAGTCCTCCAATGTGGTGATTGAAAAAATCCACTTAAACGATCGGAGATTAAAACTGCGTGAAATTGCTGAGACTATAGGAATTCCAGTTGGATGGGTACAAATTGCTCACAATTGTCAATGTGTGTCAACTTTAAGAGAGTGCTTAAATTATTTTTATATTAAAAAAACATTCGCCTGATTTAACACCCAGCGAGTATAATTATGAAAAAAATATTGAATCTAATGATAAGCTCATTATTGAAACGAAAATATATATTGAAGGGTTAAAGTAATTGTATTTTTTATGTGGAGAAATAAAACAAATCTAAAACACGTTTTCTAGTCTACACTGGGTACTTATCCTACAGCCCTCGTACATGTATGAGATCACATTTTTAATAACTCTAAATTAAGTGTGAATAAGAAATATATCACGCCAAATTTTTTGGTATATTCAAATTTATAAAAAAGTCAAAGAAGAAAATTTTGAAATAAATGTTATTAAAAACTTCATTTTTAATAAGATAATATTTGTGAATGTTAACATAACTTTTAAGCAATCTTTGCAATAGTTTAATTAACTTCGTAATTCCTTATAGAAAGTTCTTTTCATTATAGAATTTAGTTAAGATTATGGTGCTTAAAAAATGAAAATTGCTTTCGTAATTAAGTAAGTTTAGTATATGGGCCATTAGTAAAATTAATATCGTTGCAATATTTGACATATAAAAAGTACAAGTACGTTAGTTATAAGCATATTTATCTCGGTCACCGAATAATACGTAAATTATGAATGAACTAAAAATAGGTCACATTAAAATATGTTTTAAATACCAAACAAACATAAAAAATTCTTTGACAAATCCCTGATTTAAATGAGGGTAATTAAACCTAACGTCAACTAAAAAAGAACGTTTAGCAAAGTTTTAATTAACTAAAACGAACATAGTACGTAATTACGATGTACGTTTTGATATGGAGACGGAAAACGCATTTCCACAGTACAACGTTATAAATATCTTTTTAGGCAGCCCCAGCAGAGTAGTGCACGCACTTTTCAACACAACCGACCCCAACGACTAACTAATTATTGGATTGTGACCTGATTTTGACCTAAATTTCACCCTCCCATTTTAATAGACCAGTTCAAATATCAAGAAATGCAAGGTTTTTCGAATGGCGCTGATGATATTGTCGATTGTAAACAGCTTAACAGCCTGCATGACATTGCTTTTTGATGATCGGTAAATAAAATTATTTAAATATACCCACATTTCTTTAGACTTTATATAAAATTTAAAATTATTTATTACGACCATTAATAACTTCTCGATTTAATAATATTTAATCACAAAGATTACACACCTGTCATTGTTCTACATAGGAGAAGGTCGAAAGAGTCGCATGAAGTTGCCTTGGAAGTTGCTGATGTTTTTATTCCAAGGAGCTTTTTAATCATGCGGCTTTGATTAAAAAAGAAATTTAACAACGATTTAAACACGCATCTAACCAAGGTTTAACCTGTCCAAAATAAGGCAATCAATAATTATGAAGGTTCTTCTATAATTTAATTTATTTTAATTTGCAACACACCTTAAAAACATTTTTAATATTAATTTATATCTTTGTGCTTTCAGACATCCAGTGTTATTTTCTTAGATAATATGGCAACACAAAACAGTACTAATAAACAAGATTAAATTTATATAAAATAGTCGAGAATATTTTCAACTTCTTCTATTGTTTTGCTCCTTAGAAAAATAACGATTACTTGCCAGGAAAGTGTGTATTTAATAATATTTAATCACAAAGATTATACACCTGTCATTGTTCTACATAGGAGAAGGTCGAAGAGTCGCATGAAGTTGCCTTGGAAGTTGCTGATGTTTTTATTCCAAGGAGCTTTTTAATTATTCGGCTTTGATTAAAAAAGAAATTTAACAACGATTTAAACACGCATCTAACCAAGGTTTAACCTGTCCAAAATAAGGCAATCAATAATTATGAAGGTTCTTCTATAATCTAATTTATTTTAATTTGCAACACACCTTAAAAACATTTTTAATATTTATTTATAGCTTTGTGCTTTCTGATACCCAATGTTATTTTCTTAGATAATATGGCAACACAAAACAGTACTAATAAACAAGATTAAATTTATATAAATTAGTCGAGAATATTTTCAACTTCCTCTTTTGTTTTGCTCGTTAGAAAAATAACGATTACTTGCCTGGAAAGTGTGTATTAATCCCCGTATTATGATAATTCCCAGTAAACACTATGTAAATATATGCATTTTACAGCTTTATTCAAATATATTCATTATTTCACGAATTGAATTAATTGGTGCGAATATCACGATTAAACTGATCCTTCAAAGAAAATGGTCGTTAAACGTTATGAAAATGAATATAAAGATATGATTACATTTAGCGATTTGCATTTATATTGCTTAATTACACACAACCAAAACTATAGCTTTGCTTTAGAAACTCAACTCTTAGAATTTAAGTAGGTATTTATGTATTTGAAACCTTATTTGTCCTTTACAGACTTCACGAATGCCAGAAACATCAATAAATGTACAACTGTGTTTGTTAAACACAAAGATAAATATGTAAACTTTACTATTATTTTGTAATATTACTTTGTATCTATACATAATATATATGTAATTTGCGAGGGTTATATATGTACCCTGCTCCGACAAGAATTTTTTGTAAACAATATTTTATGGTTCACCCTTCACTTTGATACACTTAATACAACATTTCCCTATCTTTTATATTCTCCCTAAAATACGGATACTCCGACCCTCCAAAATAAGTATTCGTTTTAGTAAAGACCTCATCACTACAACCGATTTTTTTCCACGGAGCCATACGAAATAATCGTTGGGTGCTAAATCAAGTGAGTTTGGTGGATACGGAAACAACTTTCGAAAAATCATTCTTTTGAAGTTAACAAACGTGTGTGTTTATTGTAAATTGTGAGAAATCGTTGCACCCATAAATTGGGGAAACCTTTTCATGTACAAATGTAATGTTTAACTGAGTTGTCAGTCTTTACACTTTTACTTTCTGATTGTTTATCAAGGTATCTTGGATTTTCTCAATCAGATTTGTAATATTTATAATGTTTTATTTGAATACATGCCAATCACACCCTAAACTAAGCAGAAACTTGTCAGTTTGACACCCTTGTTGTGAAAGGTTATACATACGAATAACGATACCTTTTTAATAATAGCAACGCTCTCGTAATATTGGCCATAGTAAAGGTATGAAATCTTGTATGAAGAAAAATGGTAAAAAATAAGATTAAAGTTACAAAATTGTAAGTAACGCCCGTTATATTATTCCGACATAAACACAATGAGCTCAGGAAAACTGCCACCAAAAAAAAAATCAAAAACCAAAAATAAAACCAAGTAGTTTTTGCTTACTTTGTCTGATTGTGAGGAAAAATCGAGAACAAAGGCTTTTAGTTTAAATTGACCCAGAAGATGTCGACGGCTAAAGAAATTTATCATGGTCCTTTTATACTGAAACTTACTGTTGTCTCTAATTAAAGTCCAACCGAAAGAAATGAAAAAAGTTTTAAATACGGATTTTTTTTCAACTGCTAATAAAGCACAGTCTGGATTAAGAAGGCGATTAACTCTATTTTATTAATTGATTTAGTTACTTCGTTATCATTGAGTTATTTAAAAGTGGTCGGAGATTAATTATAATTATTCAGGTCATACGGTAAACTATTTATAGAACACGGAGACATCACCTGTAATTTATGTATGTCAAGAACATACGTTGATGTTATTAGTTATAATAACTGCATAAGAGCATATTCATCACACATGACATATTTAACAATAATCAATAACCAACATCGTAACATAATTTTAAAACAGTGCATCAAACAATTTTCCGCGAAATTATGTGCGAGAGCTTTAGTTTTCCGCACGGTGAACGTTAAATAAACAAACACATCAAACGTTCAATTTTTGTTTCTTTTATTCTAAATTTAGTTGAACTCAACCAACGAGGATGGCTATTGTAGTCGTAAAATACATGCAGTTACTGTAAAAGATTTGTATCACATTGGCGTGTTTAATTTAAATTATTTATTGAAGAGTGCTCTAAACGTTGCCGGAATATATGGCTGACTTAATTTACCTATATTTTAGGAGATAAGAGAGCTGGATTACCTGAACTGCTGTTTTTATTCCACTTTGGTGTCAAGGAACCCTCGGTTTCGCCTACATATATTTGCATCCCTCCATATTACTACATTATCTTTTTTATTTCGTCCCCTTGGAACGTAAACAAGCTTTGGTTGTGGTTTAATTTCGTCCTTTTTAGGTGATAGCTGAAGACAAAGTATTCAAAATACAGTCTGCATTCGTTTAATGTTCGATTAAACTTTCGCGAAATTAAGTTTGCTCATAAAGTATTTACTGTGGCGACAGATAGTCTGGAACTATAAAATTATAGTAACAAATGGTCCATTTCAAATATTATCGGTGATTATAGGAGTTACATGATATCATTTGCAATTTGGTTCAAAAATTTCTTATTTATTGAATGTATTTTTAAAGCAATTTCCTCAATATTTATAACCACTATTATTTATAACGACATCCTTTTTTGGACCTCATGTTTTATGCTCAATTAAATTTAAAACTACAATAGTGCCACTTAACATAATTGTTAACTGAATTTGTCATGTCTTTTAACACTTGCACCCAAACAAAACAGTCCGGGGATTCCATTTAATTTGCAATGAAAGGATTTCAATGAGAGTCCACCGACAATATTTTTATCCGTTTGCATTTTATACCGTGCACTCACGTGATTCGAACATTTAAGGTTGGCATAAATATCGATCTTGTTCATTTCAAGTTTCTGCCATAAAAGTGAGTTACCTGTGGTCATTATCCGTATTAGCATCGATCGTTCGTTGCTAGAGGTCATTTACTACACTACAGAATGACTGACCTGTGTGTGAAAGTATTTTTTTTCTGTCTGCAATTTTTAATGACTCATCGATCTACAATTAATGTTTGTTTAATACTCCCTATTGATAGTTCAATGGCTAAATATAAACGAGAATATAAAATATTTAAAGCTACAGGACAGTACAAAAGTTTAACAAACATGAATTATTTTGGAGATATGGAAAATCAATCTTAACATTCATATGCAATTACATATGATTTACTTTATTAGGAATAAACAAACAAAAAATTCGTGGTTACTATGAGCTAGCAATATGAATAAACTTTATCACAAAAAATAGAGCAACTTTTTTAAAATTCAAATAATTTTAGTCCTGGTTATTATATTAAAAAAATGTATATTGAAAATTAACTTCCCTTTATAAATTTAAATAGTTAAACAATAAAAAAAATCAAGAGTAATTTTACTGATGATTATTTGTTTTGGGTCGGCAAAAAGTAGAACGACTTATACTATTTAAATTTTTATTACTGCAGTAATATATTGTAAAATTCCCATTATTATGAACAACTTCTAAACACCTTTTTTCATGGACAGCAACAGATGGGCAGTAATATTTTTTTCCATATTTTGCCAGGACTCTTGCAGAACCGTGAATAAATCTTGATGATTACTATACACTTTGTGTATAATAATCACCAAGATTACTATACACAAACTGTATACTTTTGTTGTTTATTATCTTCCATAAGTTTTCAATGGAGTTTAGATCGGGAAATTGACATGGCCAGTTCAAAACATTAATTTTTTCCCTTAAAAGCCACTGCTTCAAATATTTTGAAGTGTCCTTCGGGTAATTATCTTGTTGGAAATAAAGTTTTAGTGGCATATTTTTAACTGAATACGTACCATGTTGTTCCTCAATATTTCTTTATACATAAAACGATCCACAATACCCTCTATTCAAAGGAGAGGACTCATTCCTAATCCCGAAAAGCGGCCCCATATCATTATCGACCTATCGCCGTGTTAACAGTGAGTATTGTAAACTTTGGATTAAACTTTTCATGAATAAATCGTCTTACATATAAAATTCCATCACTGCTAATCAGATTAAACTTAGTTTCATCACTACAGACTGCTCGTTTCCAAGTCCAGTGTAAAAGGGTCTTCTCACATGTACACCCCCTGGTAGTAATCTATATCTTGCGGTTTTTGAGGAAACATTAATTCTAAATTGTGTCTCCAGTAGACCATTTATTTTAGTGGAACTCTTTTTCTCTCATCGGATTGAAAGAACGATACAATCCCTGATTTTAATTCGGAAAATAATTTCTATCCACGAGGTACTGTATTAACTCACTTCACTTCGGTGTATATTGTAAAACTAAACATTATTGTGGATTTTGTAGAGATTAGTGATATTTAGTAAAAACTTGTTCTACTCTTTGCCAGCCGAATATTTAGTATTTTAATATGTGTGGGTGTGTATAAATGATGTGGACACTTTTAGTTATGCTTTTCACTTCAATGCTTTAAATTGTGGTGAAAAATTTCCACAACAAATAAATCAATATTTCCCAAACACAATATATAATTAACTAAAACTGTTCATCAATTTTAATTAGGGCGACCTCATAAACAAATATAATATAAATATAATATTTTACGAGTTAATTGACAAAATATCAATAAACGAACATCGCGTGTATGTCACAAATTCAAACATATCAAATTTATTACACAAATAAAAAGAGTCCTCGAAAACGGTGAAACAGTCCCAAAAATTCGGGGCTCGTACAATTTTTAGGTTTTCGGAAAGGCGATACAAGTCAGTTTTATGGTTCGATAGGAAATTTGATTTATGACTTGGTCGATGACAATGCTTCCGATCCACTCGAACGTTTTCGCTTCGATTCCGGTGTAAAAATAATTTGTTCTATTGGCAAGTTTAAGTATCGAATTGGGAATTGACTGTATAGTAATTTGGAATGTTTTAAACCTTATTTGTATTACTGTATAATTAATTGAAACCTTCTGTAAAATGGTTAATATATCTGACAAAACGAAAAGTTTAAATAGATAAGTGACAAATTTCTAATCACCTACACAGTCTCAAATAGTTTGCTCTGGTAAAAAATGAACATGAATGGGATGTTTAAAATGAAAAAATTAAAGTCACAATTAATAATAATTATTTTTGACTTAATATGACCTAGTTGCACAACAATAACAAGTTTGAAATGAAAATTTAAAGGCATGAGTAAGAATAATTATTTTTGACGTCCTATGTCACAGTTGTTTATCAGTGGCCAGGGTACCTGTTTTTATAAATGACCGGAACTCTACAATTCATGGAAGGCAGCGATATGCTATATAAAATTCCAATATTTCGCATTCAATAAATTTAGATGAAGTTCCAAATTGAATGCAAACTTTATACGCCTGCCTCACAAATGGTTTTTTGTTTTAATTTACGACTCAATGAGCACACATTAACTCATTTTCCATATTTTCCATTTCCCAATTTTTTCCTTTATTTATTTATTCGTTTCATTATATGGATGAATTGCAACTTAAATCAAATAAGCTATATTAATTAATTTTAGTTTAGATTGAAGAATACAAAAAAAATACACAATTCAGCATTTCCGTAATCCATCAGAACGAAATAGAATTGTGACAGAATATTTTCAAATATACCTTCGACGAAAAACAATCATACTTATATTTCACGTTCGGATACATCTTAAAATTGACTTTCAACTTCATACCCGAGTTTCATATTTGTACTTCCCTTTATCAATATATTGAAATTCCTTCTACATCTTGGAGTGAATCCATTAGAATTTCGTATTTCAATTCAGTTGTTAAGATTAAAAAAACAGAATAATGATTATCGGTTTGGAATATCGGTCCTACATTATCTTTTAAAAGGTTGACAAATTCTCTGTGCAATCAAAGAACGTCGCCATGTCTATCCTTAAAGCAAAGAGTCGTTCACAAAGTCCCTATCTAAGATAACGACGATCTCGACAAGGAGAACACTTTAGTGACAGTTTCTCGGTTTTCCCCTTTTACCAATCGGTCCTCTGTTGACCCGCTTTTATGTTATTCATAAAGAGAACCAACTCTTACATGCATTTCAGTTATTGGGGATTATAAATAATAAATACATTGGAATACAATTTCGTAGATAAACAAACAACTAAATGTATAAAAGCTAATGGAAACCTAATTGCAGTTTGATGAGAAATAGAAACTTTTTATCCGGAACAATATCAACATGATACGGATATTACAGCAATATGTTTTTATTCTTTCAAATAACATTTTTGCTTTTATTCAGTCGTAAATCCTTTCAATTAAAAATGAAAAATCAAATAATGAAAAATTAATTACCCATAAATTACTCTTTGATATAAAGCAGAATCTAAAAACATTTTAAATTAAAAACCTCACCTTCTAGAAGTAATTTTAATTTCCATCATCTGCAAAAAATTGAATTTAAAGAAGAATCCTCTTGTAGCCGGCAAAACTGCATTAATATGTAATTCAGGGGTGATTTAATAAACGTATTTCCGTAGATACTTGGGATGGAAAGATGGCTCGGCACCAAACTAAAGCTTCCAGCAGTAATTAACCCCCCGATTATTATTCAGAGTACATTTAAACGAGCATTATTTAAATTTATACGACTGGTCGCCTGCTTTCCGGATCCTTTGAAATGAATATTTTAACATAAATATGTCCAGTACAATAAAAACCATATTCTACGCACCGTTGTCAGCCCTTTACGATTTTAATCACGTAATATACAACTGCATTCTGTTGTGACCTCGTTTTTTGCCCGTAGTAATAACTTATTTTTCACTTACGCTGAAAATCCAGTCGGTACCTTTTTAGGTTCACGGTTCTTCATTATCAATAAATGGGGATATACATTGCAGAGGCCGTAAACTAGCAGTTGACGTTCCGTATGGACCCCTTGGGAAATGTAATTCCGAGATCCTTATCAATTTTGTAGAGACACAATCAGCTGACTTCTCAACAATATTTGACGGGATTCTTCTATCAGATTCAATTCAGGAAAATCATTGTATAGGGAGCATTCACGTGACCATGAATAGTTTAATGATTAAAACCAGGAAAACAATGCACAAACTTGAATTTTGGTCCTCAACGTCCGATTAAAAATATGTTTTAAACAACACAACATGACACGTGTAGTTCGTCCTTCTCCTGCGAGCCTTTATTGTGTTATCACCAGCGACAAGAACAACAAAAACAATCGTTCTTTTCACGTCGAAAATCCAGTTAGTTCCATTTCAATTTGCCACGTCCAAATGAATTTATCCGACTTGCCATCAGGCCATGATCTTAATTGGGTGCAATGTGAAATTTCAGCGTGCTCCCTTACTTCGTTTTTAGCCCGATTCGTCCCTCCCCTTTGTGTGTGTGCTTGTGCGAGTATTATGTAACAAAAACATTATTTTCAGGGTTTATGGCGTTGAAGGGGGCTGAAATATTGGCGAAGTGCGAGCCTGAAGGCGCTGAAATGCTAAAAGAAGCCAGTCACGTGGGCTAGGCTCACCGCATACTGCGCGGCCAAACCTCTCTGGAAAGGTTCGTATGTTTTACTTTCTTACTTGCAAAGGCTTTGCTCGTAATTGCGCTTCTACGCATATAAATATTATTATATGTAGCTCATTAATTATAATTACAAAGCACTCTGACTTGGCCAGTTAGGTCGCAATTTGCTCAGAGAGAAACCACCACACAACTGAAAATATAAAATTTATTTTATTTAACTATGTTTCAATTAAAACAGTTGTACATTTAAATAATACCGTACTTTGAACGTCGCAAATATGCCAGCTATAAACAAGATTTACTCGTTAATTTTCCAATTGTAAATTACGAGTTTTCTCCGAAACGATTTAACTCCTCCAGTCACGCAATTCTTAATTCTAAATACGATCTTGCATGGTTTCCAACGTTTCAACTTCTATTGTTCTTGGTGCTTTCATTTTTACAAAAGGAATCATCTGTGCAAAAAGTTCAACGGTTTATAAAGTTTAAATCGAGCTCGGATAAGAATTATTACACCAGCACAAGGCAACAAAAGGTTTATTATGGAAATATGACACTGCAGATTAAAATCATAATGGACAGAGATAATACACCGCAGCCCACGTCAATCAACAATTTTGTCAATGCCTTTACAACAACAGTCTAAGCATATTCATCGATTTTCCCCACATTGAATAATTTAATGTTTACTCCATCAGATTTGGCTCGAATAAAAATTTAGTACGGTCTAAGCCTCCGAAAAATATGAGGGTAATTTTCATTTATTAATAATTCACCCAAACGGCGTACATCACTTGTGCAGAGAAGTTCTTGTAGTTTTAGTTTGAGAAACCGTAACATACCTCATAAAATATTTAAACGACTTCAGCCGCAGAACTTCGATACTCCAATATTGGTACGAAAAACGACCCAAAGAACCACTACTGTGATAATGGCACTTAAGGGAGCTGTGTCACATTAATTAAACCAGATATCAGTACCTTTCCTCCTTTGTCCTCCCTAATTACGATCACTGGGACACGGTGTAATTCCCTGAGGCACAACTAGTGCCAAAGCGATAACTAATATATTGTCTTCGCCAGTTGTGTGTTACTTGATGATGTATTCTGACCGATGTTCATGATTTAAATCGACGTGCTTTACTATTATTTATTATTAAGCCCCTGTTACATTTCTCATTGACCCTAATTCAAATACATAAAATGTTAATCTAATTTCAAATATGTTAATTTACCAGCACAAATCAACTACATTTATAAACAATAAAATACTGCTAAATTAGAAAGTTTAATACATAAAACAACAAAATTGTTAGTCTAGAATTAAATTGTAATTAAAGTTAACGTAATCGATAAAATGTAAATGTGTTAAGTTTAAAGTTTAGAAGCACTACTACTACTTATTACAGTTGAACTACTTAATCAACAGCATCTTTAACCGTGTCATAGGCCTTATTAGCTCCCTCCTTGATACCCTCACCTAAAATGGCAAAAATGGCATATGAGTATGTAGTATGTAATTCAATTATGGGATGGTCTCACCGACTTTCTTCATGAATTCGCCAGTTTCTTTAGCACCATGTTTTACGGCGTCACGAGTTTTCTCATAAGCTGATTGAATGGCGTCTTTGGCGGTGTCCATTGTTTTGTCCATCCTCGTTGTCCAATCTTTCGTCTCGTCTATAACCTCATCGGCCTGTATGCATACCATAATGCACTAAAATTTAACGATTAATTAAATAGCAACACACAAATAGGTAACGGATTGAATTTACCAAGACGAGGACAATCACAACCGTAAGGATGAACGCGTACTTCATGTTGAAAGGCACAAATTGATAAAGTGTTAAAAATGGAGTCGGCACATATTTATACGGTAATTGAGCGGAAGGGGCCTTTAATACTTCAATTATCGCACATCGTGTTTTGGCGACCAGTAGTACAACAACATTTATGGAAGGTGCTAATTCGATAATAAACGATTTATTTAATCTAATTGCCATTTGGTTTTTATGTGTGCTACAGCCAAGGACCATCAAAATTAACAACCTCATATGGACCCCCAAAACGAAAATTAGAATTACTTTACTGGTGCTAACAATATACGCTGCTTTGTTTCATTTTCTGCCACTTTATTTTAGTTTTATTTTGCCATTAGCTAGATAACTTTATTTTAGTGCTTAACTATGTCCAACAAGAAATATCCTCTAGTTTTTTATACATTATTATCTTAGGAAAGAAATCTAATAACCAAAATTATTCAATATGCAGGCGCTAAATTAAAATTGAATATATATAATACAAACGTGACGTGACTTGAAACTATGTAAAAACCTATGTATGTAATAATTAGAATGACTTAATATGACTGATGCATGTTTGATTTTCATGTTACCCTGACTTGTTAGCGTTATTTATTATCGCAACCAACAAAATAATAATAGAGTGATTTTCCAATTTTACTGTTAACTTCAAACATTTTACCCATCTAGTGTAGGCCGTTTTTTTTATTTGTAAAAAACAATTTTGTTAAAACGCAATCCAATACGAAAATTTAAACGAAGTGAACCATTTATTTTTATGATGGGACGTTCAAAAGCGTTCGAAAAAAAATGTAATAAACTCATCCCAGAACGGTTGTTTACCACTGGTAGAATGATATTGTTCGAGTTCAAAGATCTCACTGTCGGTCCATTGTCTAGGCAAATAAAGATGCAGTTATACTAAGGTGGTCGTTTTCCTTTCTCAACGGTTTTTATGAATGTCTGCACAAAAGTTCTAAGGATATTGGTACTGGGGAAACTAAAGTGGGGGTAGTATATACATGTGACCACATTTTTTGCGTTCAAATTTGCCTTTAATATATTATATAAAATAAGTGTCCTTATAGTTACATAAAAAATTGTAATTGAAAACGTACTTATATTATATATCTATTATTTATAACAGTTTTCTAAGAAGTTCTAAGAATATTGGTACCGGGGAAACTAAAGAAGTGGTAGTATATATACATGTACATGTTTTTTTCGTCCAAATTTGCTTTAAATATATGATATAATATAACAGAAATAAAGTATCATATTTTAATATTAATGAGAGGATAATTGAGAGTGGTGATAATTGAGACTGGTGAGATGTTCATTTATGGTTATTTTACCTTATTTGATACATTATGTGCTGTTTAAATTATTTCCTTATAGTTACATAAAAAATTGTAATTGAAAATATATTTATATTATATTTCTATTATTTATGAAAGTTCTAAGAATATTGGTACTGGGGAAACTAAAACAGAGATAGAGTATATACATGTACATGTTTTTTCATGCAAATTTCCTTTAATATATAATATAGAATAACAGAAATAATGTGTCAAATAAGGTAAAATTACCACAAATGAAAATCTTAATCAATTACAAGCAGTACCACTCACCATTCTCAATTATCCTCTCATTAATATTAAAATATGATACTTTAAATACAAACGTTCTATTTAAATTATGTCTTTATAGTTACATAAAAAATTTTAATTCGAAACATATTTTTATTATATTTCTACCATATATAACAGTTTACATAAAGATTTAAGGATATCGGTACTGGGAAAACTAAAGAAAAGATAGTGTATATATGTGTACAAGTTTTTTTTATTCAAATTTACTTTATTATATAATATAGCATAACAGAAATAATGTATCAAATAATGTAAAATTACCACAAATGAAAATCTTAATCAATTACAAGCAGTACCACTCACCATTCTCAATTATCCTCTCATTAATATTAAAATATGATACTTTAAATACAAAATTATGTCTTTATAGTTACACAAAAAATTGTAATTTGAAACATATTTATATTATATTACCACAAATGAAAATCTTAATCAATTACAAGCAGTATCACTCACCATTCTCAATTATCCTCTCATTAACAAAAAATTGTAATTCAAAACATATTTATATTATATTTCTACCATTTATAATAGTTTACATAAAGATTTAAGGATATTGGTACGGAGAAAACTAAAGAAGAGGTACACATGTACATATACGTTATGTATGAAAATTTGCTTTTAATATATAATATAACATAACAGAAATAATATCAAAGGAGGAAAAATTACAACAAATGAAAATCTTAATCAATTGCATGCAGTACAAATGCTAACCATTCTCAGTTATCCTTTCATTAATATTAAAATATGATACTTTAAACACATACATGCAATATAAATTATGTTCTTATAATTGCATAAAAAATTGTAATTTAAAAACACAGCTAAATGACAAAAAGCCACGACATAAATAAATTAGTTAATACTTAAGAACTCCATTTAAAGACGTTGATAAATGATATTTTTCCCATATAGTAATTTATTACAACCCATTTGACTTTAAACATAAAAGAAAAATGATTGATGCATAATCCTAACTACTTTTACAAGTAAAATGAATTGCAAATGAAACAATGGTGCAGAAAATTCAACCTTTTCCCAAGATTTATTTGTCTCATTAAAGTCAGCGATGTTAAAATTTTCGTTAATTTTCTCCAATTCATAACAAACATTTGCAGCTATGCCCGAACGTTTCGCAAAAGGTTGGAATATTTAATTACGTGGTCCGTTAGGTCGAATTAGGAAATCGATAAACAGTAATTAATCACTGAAGTTGTGTTAGTAAACTTACGGGTTTTTGGTTAAAAACACTTGCTGCATCCACCAGTAATTCGGTGCGTAAATAAATACTCAGTGGTTTTTGCATCGTATCCAATCAAAGTGTGAATAATTAATGTTTCTTAGATCGAAATCGGCCTTGAACAAATTTTATTATTGATCAATTACATTGTTGTGAATGATTAGCACAGAGGGAATTGTGGTACATACGAAAGTTAGTCGCGCATTCATTATCTATTTATATTCACCACATCAACAAAACAATGTGACGGTCAGTTTGCACACAGTTTTCATTATAAAAAATTACCAGAACCGTTCTATCTCTTTCGATGTTTAGTTTTCATTACGCTTGCGAAGCGAAAATTTCATAACTGGGCCGGCCATAAATTTTCCTTCTAATTTTATTTGAACTTTTTTCGCCCAGCTGACTGAAGCCAGATCAAATTTTTCAAACTTGATATATTATCAAAATAAAAAAACTTAATAAACAACTCATTGTTGTTCTAATCTAGGAAAAAAATTTAAATTTACAAAGTGAATACTATGTTTTCCTGAATTTCGTGAACAAAAGTAATTTTATATGGAAACGATATTCATCAAACGCAATATTGAAACACTTTTTTTATTTCAATTATTCCGTCGACACTAATGCGACGTCTTGCTTTTTGTCAACGATAAGAAAGAAAAATATGTCGCCGGAATGCTTTAAACGTTCTTATTATAAGCGATTGCCATCTATTTTCTCGTTCTTAAGAAAAAAGCCAGAACACTGTTTCAGATAAAACCGGCGAGGGTTGTTACTTATTATTTTTTTGCTGACTTATGGTTATTACACTTGGAAATACGAATAAATTAATTCATTTCATTTTAAAACATAGATAAGTAATTATTTGAAAAGTGTTTTTGTTATTATTCATGGAATAATTTTCTTGATTACCTGTAGCATTAAGAAATAATTTATTAAACGTTCCTAGAATAAAATCAATAAGTCGGTCTAAATATAACCCTACCATAACTAAATAATACAATGATAAACTATCTACTATTAAATTTTATGGATTGATATAAAAAGATAATTAAAGTGAATTTGTCCTACGTGGGACAAGAATATTATACATATTAATAAATGTCAAATATGTGTACAAAAAATTATTACACAACGCATAAAAGTGACTACAGAAATAAAAAGAATAATTATCTTGCTCAACACTGAAAATATTTCAACACAATTTCATACAATGTCAAAAGACTTTTAAGATATGCTATATATTATTATTAAAAAGTAAATTTTTTAAACAAAGTTCAAATAGAATTACTGAAGGAATGAACACCTGAATGAACAAATGATATATATATATATATCCACAATTAAATTTTACCATTTTATATATTTATTTATTTATTTGGATGTAACAAAAATAATTGATAAAGCAAAAAACATATTGAATTTCTCAATACAATAATAATATATAAATTTGACTAAAAATTAATCTCAAAACTCAAAACAAATAACATTGAAATGCGCAAATACCCATACAAAATGTATATCGTAACACATGCTTAATTAATTAATTTATTTAGTGAACGAATCCAATTTTGCTGAAATATTGTTATACCTGAATGAGTCATTTAAATTACAACTCAATCAGCATACCAGGTTGAATATAATATAACGTGGAACAGAGCCTGATTGAAAATTCTGTGGCCCTGGGACCAGAGACTCTTAAACTATTCATATTTTTCGTTGTAACTTTCATCGGATTGAAAACACATAAAAGGGAAATTTGTGAATTTGGATATATCTCTCGAACAGCAAATCCTCTGGGATTTAATCTTGGCCAACACTTTTCTAAATCCTGCCCTAACGTCGAATGTTACAATCAATTAACTATATTAAATGTTGTTGTGCTGAATGTTCTGGCTTTATGACATCAATTCTGTTTATATTATTATTAATTTTTAATTGGCAAAATTAATTTAGTTAATTACTGCTGGTCTAATCGATTTATTAATATTTGTAACTTTATTATTGCCTTTGTAACATTCAAAAACCGTTATCGGATTCGTCAAATTTTGGGTTAATCAGTCTCCATTATCCATGATCGTAATCCATAAAATTTTTGTGCACGACAATCCAGTCGGGGGGGTCGGCACCACAAAGTAGCGTGGAGCTTGACTGTCGGTAAGTTTGCCCTTCATTGAGGCCACGTCGCCGCCGACCTGATCAATATTGTGCTGCGGAATACCACATGTCTGCATAGACAACATTGTTAACCGCGAATCTTTGTCCTTTGCATATTAACTGCTCAATCCTTCGAGATCACACGTCCAACAAACTCCATGACATTCAATACAAGTGACGCCATATGAGCTGTTCATTCTATACCCAACCAGACACTGTTATGACTATGTTTGTTTTCAACGGAAATTTATACTTTTGTTCTTCAATATAAACAAGGATTATTAACTCTTTTTAGTGAATGCTGCTACAATTTGTTTTTTTTTTTTTCATATTTTTTATTCCATTTTATGACTACACTAAAGAACAAACTGATTTGAACGTTGAGGGTAACCCTATTTTTCATTTTTTGATAATATAATAATTTTATTATAACAAATATTGTTTAAGCTTATACAACATTGCAAAAATTACGTAAGATATTTTTTTCTATACAATAGTGACCATAATTATAGCAATTTATTAAAATACTAAAAATACGAGCTAACCTACTTGAATTGAACGCCAATAACAATATTTATTGTTTTTTTTTGTTATTGTTGTGTCTACTTTGCAAGAGTAGTCACGAGTCTAAATTTAATTTACAGAGAAAACTATATAAAAAATGCCTCAATTCTTCTGGCATAAAGTTCCTTAGACTCTCCAGGCATAATCCCTATGAAAGACATGAGGAATCACGTTTATAACCACATTCGAAATTTAATTTAAATGATCTCATAACAGCAATTTCAGTAGCTTAAAAGAATATAGACTGGCCATATATTATATTAATAGTATATATTAGGATGGGCCAAATCGACTATTTTTTTTTTTTTAACTTCCGATATTGAAAAATTGGTTCCTAAATACCATTAAAAAGTAATTTTAAATAGGAAGGTGCTCTTAGATAACGGAGGTCAGAGTTTCAAGAATTTAACAAAATTTTCTTTTTTACTTCTAAATTTTATAACTCTATATACATAAATATTATAAAATACGCAACGGAAATTATACGTTCTACAAAACTTTAGAAGATTCGCATTCGAATCCCAATGCGTACTGATTTTAATAATTTTTTATAAATATTTAAATAAATATAAAATTTATCCATTTATATCATGAATTCATAAAAATTTGAGTTTATTTAATATCTTTTAAATAGTTAAAGTAATCGATGAAATACAATTACCTATAAAAATGTATGTTGGTCATTTTATAATATATACTTATCCACGAAAAAAATAAATAAATGTTTGTTAAAATCTTCAAACTTTGACCTCGTATAACTTCTAAACGGTAAGAGTTATGAAAAAATTGTTAAATACCTTTTTTGTAGAGCGTTCAATTCCTTACAGAAAAGTTTAATAGAAATTTTGTGTACGATCAAGTAATGGCGAGATATAGATGTTCTCATATGAGACTGAAGAAAAAATGGAAAACTGAGATGAAGAGAGCCTTCCTATTAAAATTAAGAGCTCGTCACGTCTTATAAAACTATAATAGTAAATTAATATTACAGTATTAATTAATATTAAATAAAAGAGCGATGGCTAAAATATTTAACATCTTATAATATTAATATTAACCACCACTGTGACTTTGTGACTCAACGTAGTCTTAAATTAAAACTAAAGGTATCTCATAGACCACTTATTTTACATGTAAAAGCTACTTTATTTCTTTTTTTGATTTTCCGCTTCGGTGATGGTTCTCTGAGGGCAGAGCTGTATTTTATTTAACAGGCCATAAACACCACCTCCAGTAGTAAAATCTACCATCCTACATTTAAATTTATGTCGCACACGTAATCTAAAACAACAATTTGTGACAATTTATGCAAGCAAAAGACCAACTTACGCCAAGGTCCTACATACAATATTCTATATAGACTGCATAAATTTCAGATATATGTCCTCAGATGTGGCAGCGAATATAATATCAGCACATGACGCAAACATTTTGATAACGTTACGCGGCATTTTCAAGGAAAAGAAACTAAAAATCGCGAGACGCTGGAGATTATAACGGAAGTTCACGTTGACAACGTGAATAAAACCTACGTCCCCTCGGAAAGAAGACTGCAGTTTGCAGCGATTACGTAATTTTTTTAAGCGGTTTGTTTCTTTGTCCAGTTTTAACCTTAACTAGATGTAAATATTTGCTTTTAATTTCAAGAATGAATTCATAAATAACGGCTCAAAATTAATCAAAAACACAAATGCGTCAAATGTGTTGTATGGAGTTTATTTTTTTTTTAATTATTGAGACCTCTTTGTAAAAATATTTAAACTGTTGTAGCTATTTAATTTCATATTTAGAGAATATTAATTTAAAAGTAGTTAATTATTAACCTTCTAGAAGCATTTGTTATAAAATATTCAAATGTATTTCCCAGTTCTATTAATATTTATATATCGATCAAAAATATTTTATTATGCAGCACGTAGTATAAGAGTTGGGGAAGATGCGGTAATTTTCTCGGACGATCCTAAAATCCTAAGAACAACTTAACTTTATACTTAGTCTTGTCCTATTTCCGGGTCCATGACCCTCCAACTTCCCCGCTGTCTAAGGGCATCGTGCAGTTCACCGTTCTACACGTGCAACTCATTTATACCTAACAAAAGAATGTAATTTAAAAATACGGTACGAAATTAACAAACCGTTCAACCTAGTTATTACTGATTCATTGGCGTTTTGGAATAGCTTCAAGCGAAATAAATTGAAACCTGCAGGTGACATAAATTATATCAAATGAGCTAAACATTAAAAAAAAACTCAAAACTGGGGTAGACATTTTCTAAAGCAATTGGATCGCAACGCTAATAAATTGTCCAAAAGTAAATAGGGCACAACTGTCGCAGAGGAGTATGAAAAAGCCCAACTAGTGGGCAATTACGTACAATATGGCGCACGAATTGTTCAATTAGACTCTCCAGGAACGGCCCCAAATCCCTCACCTCATTTATCCTAGCTAAAGTTCCATAGTTTAATATTTTGTCCTGTGCTGCGTCTCCCGCTAGTCAAATAAAGGACCCCGAGAAATTGTGACTTCATCACTATAAATCTCTCACATTTTACATACAAAACGTTAATATTTATGTTAGGGAGAAAATAACAAAATCCACTCGAAAATAGGTTGAGCCAAAGGACTATGCAGTGTAAGGAAACTTACACAAGAAACAAGTTTTTAAGCTGGCACGAGACTTTAACGACATTTAATTATCATCAAAATCCTATTAACAGTGTTTTCCGGGGATTTTGGAGTATCGAAATGGGCGCTGAAACTGTCGTAAAACATGGGCACTATCAGCGTCTCGTCAAGCAAATTTCACGCTTTAGATAAGCTAAGTGACACTTCCTAATTAGGAGTACTTTTTCGATAAACTTAGATGCTGATGATGTCAGTTCCCTTCCTGGATAATATTTTATCCCATATTAAATTTGCTAGCCGTAACGCTGGAATTTAACGTCCATTTTTTGTTAATCTAATTAATTTTACTTTGTTGATTCTTCCACTTCAGTCAGTCAAAGATGACCTATATACCAATCAATAAGGGCAGGGTTTTTTATAAATGTCAACCATTAGTAATTTATAATCCGTTTCAATCGATATACATATCCTGTTTGTCTAATGTAAATAGAAATCCATTTAGAAAATAGACAGGATTTTTTGTTAAGTACAACTACAAATAGGCAAACTTTTCTTGACCAGTTATTTATAATACTGTTTATGTTAGTACAAATGTCATAATAATAATCCTAACTATAATTATGTAAAATTGAACCTACTATTAATTGAAATATACAAAAAATGTTAATAATAAAAACATATTTATATTATATTAATTATTGTAATGATATTGTAATTATTTAATTAAAATTAATTAATTTTCTTGACTAATAATTACTTTTTTAGTAATTAATTTAATCTACAATTAATATTCAAAACCAGAATATTAAGTCCCGAAATTGCAACTTTAGTTGATTCGACATTAAAAAAGTTATGAGTTCCAGTGATCATTAATTCAAATGACACGACGGTTATGATTGAGTGGCGGCGACCCGCTTCTAAATGACTGTTCCAAAACTCGGAAGAAAAAGAGCAAATAAAACTTGGAAGACTGGCGTTTCAAATGAAAGAAAATCCTATAACAACTAATGAACGCTGTTCACAAAGATCCCACTGAGGTCGAGCGATTCTGGACTGTGGTTGTAATCAGGAAACTTTGGCTTTTCAGCTGGTCCTTTTAAACTGTTCCATAAATCAGGCTCTATTCAGTCCTTCAAAGAATTTGGCGACACGATGATATAAGATACGCTCAAATTATATGTGTTCCTTAAAAAAATGGTGTTTATAATTAATTGTGTGTTTCACAGAATGTATAAAAAACAGTAAATAATAATTTATAATTATAATTATAATTACAATAATAATAATAATAACACTAATTTTATTAAGACTTTTGATTTTATTTACTTTATTAATCTAATTTTAAGATTTATTATACTTTAACATATACATTTTTGTGAGGGTTTTTCTATATGGAACTATTTATAAAACATTTTTTTGAATTTGGGCTTTAGTTTTATTTACATTTTTAATTTAATTAATTAATCGTCAATTTTAGGGACTTTTCTTATGATTTATTACACTTTAACATCTACATATACATTTTTTGAGGGTTTTCTATATATAACTACTTATAAAACAAATTTTTATCTGTTCCCGGATAATTTTTTGTGCGATATTCAAAATGACATAAATTTTGTCTCAGATATCTAATTTTTGAGTTGATTGCTATTTAAAAACAACATTAATTTCTTTATTACTTAAAAGTTTATCATTTTTAGTTAATCAGGATGAAAATAATTAGATACTTCAATTTCTTTGAGAAGATCTATCAATTCTTGTTGATTCTTAACTTTCAACAATTGTAAATTCTGCCTGAAAGTCAATATTGTTTTCATTATTGGACAACCAATGTCCATTGTGTCTTTTATATTCAAAAATCTAATTCCTACACTCAAATGTTCATCACTTGTTTTACATATGAAATGTGGAACGTACTGAGTTTGATAAAAGTAGAGTGAGGTAAAATGAGCATAACTTTAATTTGAATTTTGGGAATGAAATTTGTATATTGACCTTAAAAGATACCTTTATTTCTTTACTAATATCTTTTATCAAAATTAAAATTCAATTAGCCTGTATCTCAAAAACAGGAGTTGATACAAACAGCAGTTTTGTTTCCTTCCAAATCATTGATACCCTGTTCTCTTTCCCATGGTACATTCTCCCAAATATATTGTAGATAGATAAGTGTAAAGAGAATATAATGTGGGCCTAACTGGATTTAAATTTTGAGTATGAAATTTCTATTTCAACCTCAAAAGATACCTTTATTTCTTTACTTATATCTTTTATCAGAACAGAATTAAAATAGTCTGTACTTTGAAAACTAGACCTGAAAAAACAAATCGGTTAGCACTTTTGAATTTATGAAAGTAACAATTTCCAAAATCAACTTTTTATCTTTCGTCACCAAAAAAATATCATATTAGTGGCTTGTATTATAGTATCGTGTGATAATCTTTCTTTAATTTATCTGAATATTACGACAACTGAGACGCATATGTATGTTTACACATAAATATGATAAATCGAAATCGTTCGTCCGTCCAATAAATAATCGTGGATTTTTCAATTAAGGAAAATTTATCTACATTTCCAATTTATTTAATCGATTACAATTGAAGTTGGTTGATTGATATCGTTCATCATAAATCATTCGTTGTTTCATCAATGTAAAATATTGTCATTTAAAACTGTACATGAACAGTCGATTAATCATCTGGTATAATATGAACTACATTCAGTTTTCTGTATAACAACTAATTAAATAAATATTTTTGAAAATAGTTGAACGCATAAAAATAATTTGCTAGATTTTTATTGCTCTTTATACTTAGGAACCAGTCTAATTCCATAAAAATCTCGAATAAGAAAATTATTAAATGAAAACCTCCGGAGCAAAGGCGCATTTATCCGAATGGCCCTCGTTTGGGTAATTTCCAGTCTCGTATGAAAGTACCATTCCGGGTTTATATTTTCAAATGAAATTATAAGAAAACATGATACCGCACCAATTTAAAGTAAAAGCATTCTTCTGTCGAAATAATATGGGCTATACATTATATTTCATATTACTTAAAAATAAAGTATGGTGTAAAATACGAGAAATTGTTCGTACAACAACGGCATTCAATCACTTAAAACTCAACTGAGGTATTTGACATCAGTAAAATCGTAATTTTATTAGCGTCCCCAAGGCGCAGAGTACAGTAACACTGCATCATAATATACCGAAACACAATTACAGAAACAGTAGATTATTCGGTAGCGAATACTATAAATAACTATTGAACTTGAGCAAAGCTACAGTATTGAACAAATTATTCGAATATCTCGACCGCGTGCATACCCTTTAGCAAAATCAACCAAAACTTCCCAAATCGATATTTAGTTTCGGTTTCCTATATCCTGATTAATTTTAGCGCCCTAAATAGATTAAAACTTGGTCCACGGTCCGTGGTCATTATGCATTTGAAAGTCCCAGTTCACAATTAAGTGCTTAATTAGTGACTCGAACACTTTGCCTTAATTTCTGCGACTCGCATTTTGATATTTATAGTTGAAAATTTGATTACGAGGGCATATTTAGGGAGGACGGACGTAATTCACTTCAACTCGTTTCAATAATGGCAAGAAGATTTAAAACTGATTTCGAAAATGATTTGAAAATGTGATTTTTGTTGCAGATGTCCTAATATGGGTCAGCCTTGGATGCTAGTTCGTGCGGCAGCTATCCTACTTGTGACAAGGCAAACTCTGGCCCTGTCCGACATGTAAGTGACAATTAATGGGAAACGACTTGCTATGTAATAGCGGCAACAGCAGCAATTGTTGTTTGATATCGATTAATAATAACAATAAACACAGTTTAGGTGGCGACATTAAAATCAGTAAATCAACGTTTAATTCTAGTTCTTCGGTCATGTCCTCAAACGACCACAACTATTACGAGCGGCTATTCGCAGGTGCCGCCCCTCGGTTTATACCCTCACAGGACATTAAAACCGAGATGAGATGCTAGGAATTATAATTAAAAGATGACAGAGCTTAAACTAGTTTAATGCGTGCTAATTTAAATTCGTAACCATCTAAATTATTACGGCTGTTCTAATTACGGGCTTAGAAGAAGCGTTATACTGTCACATTACTTCGTCGAAATGATCCCAGCTCATAACATAAAACTGTCACGAACACTAAATATTCTAAGACATATTCGGTTCCCAACAAATTATGGAATATTTATTTGGATATACAATATTTATAGCAAATATTACATTTCAATTTTTAGTGAATACGTAAAAATAAAACTCTTATTAAATATTTTATATTCTAATTACATGAGTTTCAATTCCCCATTGTGTTTTACCCACATTTTTAGCCCAAGCCGTTTCACAAAACAACCCCCATTCCCAAACAAATCCCCTGCGGAATTCAATTTGAAAAAATGAATTAAATCGTTCGAATTGTTTTTCCAAACCCCAGTTGAACTCAGGTCTAATCTATTTTGTGACGTTATTTGGGTAAATTGAATGTACAAGAAAAAGAGAATTCATAAACTTACGACATATTTTACATACGAGTTACTCGGTAAATTCCAGTTAAGAAATGTAGTGCACATTAATAATTCAAATACATCTTCTATATTTCGTTCATTTTCTTTCATATTATGATCTTTAGAATAATATATAGTATATTTTATATGCTAAAATGTAAACAGTTTTATAAACGGCATGTCAGACATGGATGTTTAATAAAAACAAGTATCTAGAAAAGTTTTTAAAACGAATTACATATTATACTTTTTCTACGACCCCGTATATTTCAATATACAATTAAAAAGTCATAACTAATAGGAAATGGAAATAACTTTTTTCATTTAAAATTCCATTCTAATAAAGATTGACAATAAAAGCTGAGCCATAAAATGAGTTTAATATCAAAGAAAAAATTGATTAAGGCATATTTTATAAGAAAATCATTAAAATTCATTTCTTAAAAAGGGTGTTAAATTTCAAATAAATCTCCATTTTAAAGGATGTTAAATACAATGAGGTAATTTATAGACATTTAACATTATTAAATAAAAAAGTTGAAGTATAGTTTAATTTTTTTTAATTAAGCATTAGAGTATCTTCCAACAATAAATTATTTAACTAAGGTATAATAAAATAATACGCAACTATTATAAAAAATATTCAAGAATTTTCAAAATTTTCAATATTCCTGAAAATGTCGTTAAGACAATTTAGGAATTTATAGAAAATAAGTTAAACTAGTTCAATTCCTTAATGAATTTTTCAGTAGTGTTATAAAAATATTGTTGTCTGTACTAGCCTGGGTGGCTGGATAAGATTTGTAAAAAAATGTTTCCTGTAACTTTAGCTGAAATATAATACATAATTTCTGAAAACAATTAGTCCTATAGGTTTAAATGAAATATCTTTCTATACCCTAAATTATTAAATAAAATTAGTTGTAACCTAAATAATCTTTTAGGTCTGTTTAAATTTGGACTTTCTTCTAGGTAATAACCTATTCACAAATTCGCAATTCCAAATAGGTTAACATCGTCTGCTAAAACGATGTGTAATTTGTAATTGAAGACATAATTCAACTAAAATTTGATGTGATAAATCATTCAATTTTGCAACATGAAATGGAAAATTATGGGATTAGAAGCATTGCTTTTAAACTTAGAATAATTCAACACCTGGAGTTCCTCATGGCTCTTTTCTAATACCACTACTCTTTCTGATTTTTATTTACGATTTTATCGTGTTCTACCTGTTAGACGACCATTTATGAACGAATTTGAGTACATAAACTTCTCTCAATAAATCAGAAACATAATTAAGTAAAAAAATATTTATACTATGAATATTTTTAAAATAATAATTTCATCAATATAAATAAATATTATAATTCTCAATAAAGAATGTCTAACTGAATCTAGTTTTTCAACAAAATTGTGTCTTTAGAAATTCCCCTTCACCTAGAATTCTGAGACTCACAACTGACACTTTAAGTCGCGTAAATAACCTATGGTCCATACCATTCAGCGTCATATATGTCTTAAAAAAACTTTGTAAGTTAATAATACAATAAATTCAATTTCCATCCGAGTTCCACATTTCGCGGGCATAATACCAGAAATATCCCGCTGGGACCTAGATTTACGAGAACTCGACTATATTTTAATAGTTTTATTTTTAATGGCAACCCAACAAATATAAGAAAACTGTGTGTTTTTTAGTAAAGTAAAGTCATTCATAATCCATAATGTGTTTTATAATATCAACGAATTCTTAACTTACCTGGATGTTTTAATGGTATAAAAATAGGTTAATGTCTGCAGTATCTTTATCATAGTTCAAATATTCCATATTTTATTTCTTTTTTTTTCGTTTTAATTTTAAATAAACTTTTTATTAATCAGTGCTTCTATAAGTGTTACAATTAGGTACAGTGTTTGATCATAAATAATAATTTCGAATTGGTGGAAAAAACAAAAGTGCATTGGATGATTTAGATCGAATGCACAATGCAAAATAAATAGCTAAATAGCTTCTGAAATATTGAGGTGATTTATGACCAATTACATAATTTAACAGGATGTAACAATCTAACTAAATTGACTGCGGTTATGTTGTTATGGAGCTTATTCTAATTTGTTTGTATAACATAAATAAATACATTAAATTTAAATCTTCGATGTTTCCCACCACAACATTCATTGAAATCATTCGACTAATTTCGTTACTGGTTACAAACAATTTTTCTTGAAAAATCGATTTCTTTTGTCTACACGCACGTTCAAGGTACCCGTTTATATATTTCATTAATTTTTGCCTAAAAACTAAATAGGATGGGAGGCGAATTTAATTAATAATTTAATTAAAACTTATAACTAACATACAATAGGTATTTGTGAACTCAAACTATTTAATAGGTTGTATAGGTAGGTTTTGTTGTTTTCCTGAAATTAATGTGAACTTGTTAGCTTTATATAAAGTTGAAGCACGCGATTCTCCAGAAAATAGTGGCTGGATATGCAGTAAATGTTGTTTCGCCAGAGTTCTACGTGTGGAACCACACGACAAAATTTATCGGGAATCTGTTATGTAAATTAAAACAAATAATATTTAAATATTACGCTTTAAACGTTTATATAAAATGATTTAAATTATTCTAGAAATTCCACGTATAACACCTAAACAAACGACAATAAACTTTCCATTTAACGTATCAATAAATTTATAAGTTCAAGGTAAAATTTTGCGAAAGGCGTTTATGTAAACGCACAATATACCTTAACACAATATTATTGTAAATTTAAAGGTCATGCTTGCATCGTTTTCACTATAATATGTACTATGCAACTGATAAATTGGCGTGCACTGTTTCAAACACAAAACACATACACCTACAATACGTTACGGAAATTATACAATTATAATAATGGGTAAATCCTACTGTGTAAATTTATCAACTCCGTTTATATTGCAGAACGAGTTTTCAGGAATACAAAACAAAAGAAAACAAAGTAGGGAACCTACACGGAAAATCACTATAGTTCTTTGTTAATTTCAAATAAATTTATTCCTTTGTATCATTTTTTATTTCAGTTTTCCACATTAATATCTATAAAATAAACGATTACATTCAAACTGAGTATTTGGGTTAATCGAAAAGTTTGTTTATTCAACAAACTAAGCAACTGTCATTGAAAACGGAATTGAATTTAAATAATAATTTATCTAAACAGATAATCCATCGTATTAAATAGGTATTATTTACATGACACACATTTAGTGAGTTACCGCAATAACATGTAAATAAAATATTGCATTGGGAATATGATATAAATGAATTATCTGATATCGCATTATCAAAATTAGTTGCACAAACTGTTGTGTTTCACTCAAAGGAATTATTAATCCTCTCCATAAATTTATAAATACACTCTCCTAAATTATATCCATATTTTAAAGTTTATTAAGATAGGCGCATCCACCATCTCATAGAGTATACGACGCATGCACCATTATTTTAAATTCCCGATGACTGATATATACATTATTCGTATTGTTATATTATATTATTAGTAGTGTAATTAAAAATATTAATTCTAATAAAAATTACATTAGTTATTTTACTGAATTAATACATATTAAATATAACATAAATATGATTAAATTTTGGTGAGAAAAATGAAACATAGTAAAATACAAAAGAAAAAATGTGTTTTTAAAAAGGATTCCTGCTTAAACCGACAAAAAATATGATACTTTTCTCTTTGTCGTATGTCACATACATCCATAAGAATCCAGACTAACCGGGTGTTTTTGCGTGTTTCAGCTTTGAAGAGGGGAAATCCGACAAGGAAATCCTGGATAATCTTTTGCGGGCCACCCGTTATGACAAGAGGCTGCTGCCTCCGGTTAGAGGTAAGCGACCAACAGTTTGCCACGTTCTCTTTTGCTTTCGACTTCACTCATTAGTGCATGTCGAGTGGTAGATGTTTCCTTCATGTTCAAATGTAGTGGTTACTAGTGTGAAAAGTGCTTTTTATAATAATTATGGACTTGATATTTTACACATATATGAATTGAAACGACACAGTTTAGTACAAAAATTTTAAAATTGTAACCAGCAAAAACAATAAAAGAACCAAATTCTATTAAAAATTATACTACAATAATTTATTATTATATACTCAGTAACATAAATCCATTGATTTTTGGTATATAATCTGAGGATCTGAGAATACGGAGTAGTAACTTGCCTTGGCATTGATCTAATGTAGTGGGCAAATTGTGCTGAAATATCTTATTCCTGTACTTAAGACTGAATATCCACAAAAGCCTGTGGAGGCGGGACTGTTTCGTATCTATGATTTTCCACACGTGTTCAATCTGTAGAAAACAGGATTTTGAAAGGTCCTAAAGTAAGGCAGCAAATAGGGTTCCACAATTTCCTGAATGTGACGCTGTGCATACAAATTACATCTAATGAAAATTAAACTCCTTGACAAAACAGGCATAAAGAAACTAATCCTTTTTTTTTCTCATGCGAACTAGTGAACAATCCAAATTAGGTTAATATTGAACCAGTGGATCAATTCTCGTTCACTTTACTATGTTACTGAGTATATTTTATACATTGAATCCTTTGAAATAATTTTAGACAAAATGACACATTTTAGTAACAGCATCTAAGAAAAGAAGCAATAAAAAGTGTCGATAACATTTCCTATTTCAGTTGGTCATGCTAGCCAGATATGAAGATACATTCGTGAAAGAAAAATGATATATTGATATTTATACCAGCTCAATTTATCATCGAACTCTAGAGAGTGATTTATCAAAAGAAATCATTTTTATTTTCCAAATAATTGTGTTTAGTTAAATAAATAGAAGTTTTTCACTTCAATTTATTCTTTGTCAAGACGAAGCCATAAAAATACAAACACCAACTAAACACTTTATGAACTGTACTATACACTCAACAAAAAACATATCGAACATGGAAAATGTAGTAAATGAAAAGTTAACACAGCGCAAGATGGTGATATAACCTTTATTAAAATCTTAAGAATCGTTAATTTAAAACTAGAACTATAAAATAATTATAGTAGTGGTCATAATTATAACAACTCATCAAAATATATTAAAAATATTTTTGTTTTTATTTTTCAGTGGACAAAATTATAGCAACTTTACACAGTATGGAATTTAAGTCGATTATTTATTAGCGGTATTTTGCCTAGTATAATTAATTAGTCATTGATCCAAGTAAACTATAAGAAAAATTATAATTCAGTGTTACCAAAAATGATAGAAACAAGAAGAGTACGAAGGAGTTTACGGCTAATTAAGTAAATTGCTACTCATATTATTAAAAAGTTTGGAAAAACAGGCCAAGTGGTACGAAAAAATTGTAGAAATCTGTAAAACATGAAAGAAAATCGGATTATCCGAATGTCAAAAAACAATCCAATCTTATAGTCAATTGAAATTACAGCGAACCTGGAGGAATTGAACCTGGGACTTGCTGAAATTAGTTCAAGGACAATGTAAAAATGGTTGGGGATGAGGGTTCCTACTAAAGAAATCCAATTTTGACTTGCTTAGGGTCACATTTACTGGACTACTGTGTGGACGAATATATTTAAGTGTCGAGTCTAAATTTAATTTATATAATTTATTAATTTTAAGATGCTATATTTATGTCAAGCACAATTCAGAAAAATATATGTAACATTACAGAATAAGAATATAGCAGTTTTTATAATAGTGTAAATTAATACTATTTTAACAGTTGACATTAAATAAAAAATTGTAACTAAAATAATTAACATTTTAAAAAGTTGCCATATTAATGACCACTGCAGTATATTTGTGCATAACTAATTCGATCGAAAAACATTACATTACATAAAAATGTTGATCGTCTTTCTCAGTAGTGCAACTAAGTAAACACTACTTTGAAAACCTAGTTACAGCTTTGGCAGCTCTCTCTATGTTCGACGTGCTTTTGCATTCAATCTCCCGTAACATTCAACGTTCAAAGAGCATACGTAAACAAATCATACAATCGGTATGATCCATTAATGGATCCGACCAGAACACACCCCGATCAGAAGGGCGGCCTATGACTATTTAGGGTGTCGATGTGCTTGCGCCGTATGTCATGACTGTTTCCGACTCAACCGTTTTAAAAAAAGATGAAACGTTGATCATGTCTCGTTACGCTGTTTGCTGTTGCAGATACGGACTTCTGTTGTGGCCTGCAGTCGCCGGAGGATGGGAAGCATGACGCCCACAACATACCGCCGAGCAGCAAGCAACGTGGTCCGTTATTTGTGCCTTGTGCTACACCTAGATTTTATCACTATCTTCTCCTTCCCCTGTCTTTATCTCTAGATGTATTTTCTTGAGCTATTTGTTCGATAGACTCTCTATTATATGATTTATGTTTAGTTGATGTATCCATTTTGAATGTTGGAACTGCAGACGATTATAACGTTCGTTAAATTCGGGCTTGTATGTAATTTTAGGCTTATGCGCTTAGCTCTACCAATTAAAATGTTTGAGCCAACTGTTTGTTGTTAATTTAAAGTGGAGTGAGCCCGGTATAACTGACTCCGGACTATTAATTTGCAAACGAAGTACCGCCGGTTAAGCTGTCTATTGGTGTGTGCAACTTAAATGAATCTCACTTTAATTTCAACTGTCATAATTGCGCGTTTTGTACGGCGTTATTTGCTCAATTATTACGCCAAATGTGCATTTATTATAGAATCCACAGTGGAACACATAATTCAGGATAATAAAAACATAAATGCGGATTAAAACGATGCTCACCGAAAAATTAAAATAATATATCACAAATAAACGCCGACAATTGCAGCACGCTGGCACTAAACCCGTTAATTAAATTTTTCCCGTTCGATTAAAAATTGAAGTTTTATAATTAAATCCGGAATTCAAATCACGCATTTAATAAATAAAATTCGTAGTCTGCAGTTCCACCAAGGTGTCGTTTGCATTTTGATGTGGATTATTATTGGGTTTATACAACGTAGATCCGAATCGAATTGGGATCTATGGTTTAAACCCAGATATAAACAAGGCATTCGGTGTATAATATTTATAGATAATTATGAAAACTGCTATGAACATTATGTGGTATGTGCATGTTTAAGTGTGCTAGAAAAGAATTGGAGGAAATTTTGCATATGTCACACTGATTGGAGCATGTAACATATATTATTTATGAACAACACTGTGGCAAATATACATCACACCCATTTTTCAAAATTTGCTTGAATTCATTTTAATATTCTTAAGAACTTTTTGATACAAATTTAGTTTCCGGCAACAATTACAAACAAATTTATTGGGAATAAAATTAATCACCATTAAAAGTCCGCCTTGTTTTTTTTTTTCTGCAGATTGTATTTTACAGTCCGGGGCACTCCGAACTACTTAGCAACATTTAACTAATACAAAATAAAGTAGAGTTTAAATCTTTAAATTACTTCATACAAAATGCATGTTCCTATTTAACGCTGACTCGACCACACAATTTAGTGCCCAACCCAAGGTGAAATTATGTTCTGTTTATCGGTAATTCGTTGGCGAAATTGCCATGCAAGTAGCATCTTAAAATGGTATTAAAAAGTTGAAAATTCAACCAAAATGACTACATTTACGGACTGACAAAAATAAAATGCACAATGCTGACATGTTAATTGTTTTAAAGGTTTTTCAGTGCAATTGTACCATCCTAAAATTTCTTGATGATATAAACATACACGACGTGAGACACGGTTTATTATTCGCCGGGATTTTCATAGCCTTTGTTTCGCAGTTGCACAATTAAGCTTAGGGACTTGCATACGTAATGCGCTAAACGAGATGTAGACTTCAAATCCCGGGGGAATACTATTGAAACTTTCCACTTTGCAACTACTTATAGTTGGGGTTTTAGACTGCGACTCAAGTGGAGTCAATTCGGTTCGTCGCCGCTAACAAAATGCGAAATGTCTTGCATAAATATAAATAGACTGTAAAATGAAAATAATGCTAAACATGAGCGTACGACGTTGAATATACCACTCGATCTTCAGTGCCCAAGCTCAGCGATTTTTTCCAACAACTTAATTTAAGTTTGTACAAAATGTGTAAAGTAACTTTATTCTAATATGTAATATACAACAGATCCAATTATGACTTAAGTAATACATAACTGTATATTAAAACTTGGCTTTTATTGTTGCGCGTTCGCCCCAACTTCCTAATTATGTAAATTTAATTGAGTTTGGTATCACTAGTTACCCGTACATACACACGTATCTAATTGTGAACTTGTATTTTAGTAAATTATTATGCCTTGTTGATGTTATCTAGAAATTGGTATTGCATATTGCTGGATATTTCCTATAATTATTATCGTTAATTAACATTAAAACTTTTGTTATAGGTACCTTGACAGTTAATGTTAGTGTATTACTACTTAGTTTAGCGTCGCCTGACGAATCCAGTTTGGTAAGTTATAATAAATTTATAGTGTTGCATTTTTTAACAGTTTTTATTATTTCCCTTCTGTAGTATATTTTAGAAAGTTCGCAATTTATCCGGAGTCTCAAGAGGGCTTGAACGTTTTAAGGGGATGCAGAATAAATACCACACTCTTTTGACAGTTTGAATGGAAATTTGGTTTTTCATTACTTTTTAAAATTTGTACAATATCAACATTACTGGCTAACCTTAATATAAAATTTAAGAAAAATGAGAATAAAAAAACTAGTTTATATTTATTTATTTTTTCTATTATATATAGTATCGGACAAAAATAGAGCGACTATATTAAATATTAAATAAAATGTTTAAAAACTAAATTGTAAAATATTTATTTACGCCCTTTTCTTTATTTCTCTTCATTTATTTCCCACACATTTTTCACGTTCAGTAGGAGAGAAACTGTTTTTATTCAATTATTTCTAAAAACCAAAAAAAAAAAAATACGCAACAAAATTAAAAAGTTTCGAGTATTTTTCATTCGTATTTATATCTTTCAAACATGAATATTGTGTTTATATTAAAAACAATGTCCCATCTTTTGGCTAATTTAAAAAATAAAATTATATAATTCTGCCTATAATTCTGAAAGCAGAACAATTTCTTGTATTAAAACAAATGGTATAAAAACAGCTAAAAGGTTTCGAGTTCATGGAAGTGTGGAGAATCAAAAACGGGAAGGGCGAAACAGTAAAACCTCCGGAGTATTAGATCGCCACATAAATGCTTATTATGTCCGCAACACGGATGTCCGCAACTCAAATTTTAAGGGATTTAATAGATAAATCAATTAGATCGAGGACAATCCAGCGTTGGTCAGTGGAGACAGGTTCCTGCCTTTCAAAAAAGAATCGAGAAGCAAAATTTATTTTCGCTCATAAGCATCGGAACTGGACAGCAAGAAATTGAAAAAAACATTTTAGGAAGTGATGGTGGACAGGTTGTTCATCGCCCTAAAAACAATAAACATCATCCAAAATATCTTATAACAACAATTTAACATGGAGGTGGCAGTGTTATAATGTGCAGCATGACAATGACCCCAAACATACCGTCAAGCTTGTTAAAGAATGGTTTGTTCAACAAAAAATCAATGTCATAAAATGGCCAGCTCATGAAGAGGTACTCTAACTTTGTCGCGATAAAAATAGTTAATTTTCTAGTTTTATTTTTTTTATGTCATAGTTAACGTGACATGTTTATACAATAAACAACATAATTTATATATGTGTGTTTTATTATTTAATGAAATAAAAATCAGGTGTATTTTGTTTAATATTTAAACAAAAAGAACATCGCTCTAATTTTGTCCGATGCTGTATAGTTATTACAAACAATTTCTTTTATTTCAATACATTGAATATTTTTGGAGATAATATATAAATGTTAATATAAGTAGTGAGGTTAAGGGGTATCTGCTGACGTCATCGGTGCTCTTGTACCTTTTAGTAATATAGTTCCATACGATTAAGAGAAAATTAACTGTCGATAAAATGAAAAAAGATTTGTACTAGATCAACAAAATAACTTAATTCCATTACAACTTCAAGTTATTTATTTACATTTTAAGTTTGTAAGTAGAGAAGTTAACGAGTCAATTGAGGTAAAACTATAATTTATTCTCAACAAGAATAAAATAGTTCCGCTACATAATAAGATAATTTTTTATACATATTAATTTATTCAGATGTATAAAAAATGTAATTACAAAAAATGAGTTAAAATAATTTTTATATTCAACTTCAAATCATATTAAATAAATATTTACTGAGATAATAGAGTCAAATAAATATGATAAATTTAAATATAAAAATAAATATAGTGTATTCAAATAGTTTATAATAATGATATCATCATAGTCACCTATCTGGTTAAATTTGAAATGAAACCAAATGGAAGTTGGAAAAGAATACATTTAAATAAACACAACTTTGAAATTCTATATTCAGACAATTTGATACACACATTTTAAAAATTGTTGTATTTAATCCCATAATTCATAAGTTCAATATTTTCTTCGGAACACTTATGAATATTTTATCAGTTTAGTAAATGTATTAGAGAGCACCGATGACGTCACTGGTTTTAGACACGTTCGTTATTAACTTTAAAAATATATTATGAAGTCGTTTAGAGTTTTAGAGAAAGAATTTCAACAGCAATATTAAAGTTGCAAAAAGATCTTTGAAAAAGTCACAAGTCCTTGTTTAATCAAATTTTGAATTTTTATAAATAGTATAGAAAATATTTAAAATTTTAAATATTGAATTCCTATTTTATGTTTTATTAATATAAATATGTTCACAGCATGCTTCAATATTAGTTTTAATTTTAGATATTTTACGATGTATTTTTTATTGTTACGGAAACACAGTCTATTTAAATGACACAAATTTATTTTAAAACTTTTAATGTTTTTTTAAATAAATAACTCATGTTTGTTATAATAACCCAGTAGTGGACCTACAGAAAACATGAAAGAAATGAAATTATTGTTTCATTAGATAATTAGCTACGTCGAATTTCAGAAATACGAGGTGGAATTCTTGCTGCAGCAGCAATGGTATGATCCCAGGCTGCGGTACTCGAACCAGAGCAACTACGACTTTCTGAATGCCATCCACCACCACAATGACATTTGGCTGCCGGACACTTACTTCATAATGCATGGCGACTTCAAAGATCCGCTCATACCAGTACATTTCTCCCTGCGAATTTACCGCAACGGGAGCGTTAATTACCTCATGCGGTAAGATTAATTAATCACTTAATTGAGATCTTCACGAGCCTATTAATTTCAACGGTGTAACACATAATTGTGATTCCATTGATTACGTGTTTCTCTTGGAAACTGCTAAAAAGTTAATTTCGGGAGGTGTTTGCGTAAATTAAACAAATTTGTTTTAATTTAATCTTAAGTTTAATTGCACCAAAAATAATTAATTCCTATTAAAAATTACCTGAAATTTCTGACTCCGAACGTCGGCATTCCAAGTGGAAAAAACGACAGAGTAATGTTTCAGTTTTTCTCCCCCAGCAGGGATTTTAATTGCCCCATTCCGCGCATTGTATTCTCTTTGTTTGTATCTACATATTTCAGTTAAATTCTCCGTGCTTTTCATCCGTTTAGTTTATACGTTTATTACCGTAAAAATTCTTATTATTCCGCACATTAAATAACGGTCCCCCTTTAACCTTATGACGTAGCAGTAATCATACTTAGGGTGATTTTAATTAAATTTGACAATATTAAGATAAGGAAGGTGTTTTGTAGTTAAAATATTACTTAAAATATTCAACATACTGTATTACTTCAATTTTTTTCTATAATATAAGAGGGCTTTAATATATGTTAATTATTGTTGTGTTAAATTAAATTAAATTAAATAATTACCTTTGTCCATTATAAAGATAATAAATAAAATTTTTCATCACTTGTGTTTGATATATTTTAGAATCGACATAAAAAATGTTCAGGAAATTTATTGGCAAAACTAACATCTATTATCATATGTAAACAGAATTCATACATATTAGTTTCACATGTTTTCACTCTCTAGAATCTGATAAACTCTTTTTTATTTGAATTGGAAATGACGTTTGTTTCTACTTGGTTGGAAAATAAAATACAGTCAAATTTATAATATCACAATATTAAAGATTTTAAGTTAGTTTCATAACAGTTTTGGTAGTGCTTTCAAAATTAAAAAAAAAAAATTGTTGAGTATCATTTAATTGCTATTTTTCTGAATTTTATTTTTATATCAAATACAATTCAAGTATGAACAAAAAGACTGTTTCTTCATTTAAGATTCATTGCCATCAGCTCAAAAAAGATATATTAAAGTATATTAAACATTGTATAAATATACATTTGTATATAATTATTGTACATAAACAAAGCTTTTATATGTCCACGTTTAATATTTGTATATATAATATTGTTGTTTAGGATAAAACAATATTAATTTAATTGCATTAACTAACACATTCGGTTTTCAGGAGGCACCTGATACTATCCTGTCAAGGACGTCTCAATATATTTCCTTTTGATGACCCTTTGTGTTCATTCGCAATGGAAAGTAGTAAGTAAAAAAATCACTCAGCAAGTTTTGGGAAGCAAACGATCGATTAAAATTTTCATTCATTTTTAGTATCGTACGAAATGACGGCAATCAAATACGTTTGGAAGAACGACGAGGACGTGCTGCGGAAGTCGCCCAGTCTGACGACTCTGAACGCCTATCTCATAGAAAATCAAACACTCATATGTCCGATAAAGTCGAGTTGGAGAGGTGAGCCCGTCAAAAACTAATTACAAACCGTTTGTATCAACTTGCCCGAACTCTAGCGTTATTACTCAAAAGGTTAAATTTAACTGCATCAATTTGTATGCATTGATTTCTTGCGTCCGGTCTGTCAATTAAAACATCACTATTGGATTTTAATTTTAGTGTTTTTTACTTTATTATTCGACAGTCATCCATCTGGTTAAATTTGAATAGGAAAGGGAACCAAATGGAAGTTGGAAAACAATACATTTGAAATTCTATATTCAGGCAATTGATACAAACATTTTAGAAATTGTTCAAAGTGTTATTTAATCCCATAATTCATAACATGTTCTGGCTTTATTTTGATATATTTTGGTGTTTGGCTTACTTTCTGTATGTATGATATATTTTACCAGTTCCATTTACCTTATTGTCCCATGCACATGATTCGGGTTGTAAACACTATACACAATATTATTATGTAAAATAAACAATATTGAACGATCAGCTGTAAGTAATTCTGGTTGATTTATTACTGATGCCACATACGTTTATTTATTTAGAGCACTTTGCAACCTGTACTGATGTGTATTGTTATTCTACAGTAACAGTTGTATAAAGTTTATTTTTACAACTCGGCGAATTGTGCAACATTTTTGTGTTTCATGTTTTCATTATTTTTGGGAGGATCTAATTGTAAATGAACAAAATGATCCAAATAATAGTCAGCCTCTATTTCTTTATAAAGTAGCACGCTTTTTGTTTACACAAATATTTTATTTTCAGTAGAACTGTGTATAAATAAGCAGATGTTAAAAGCATGCTTTAACGTATAATACTTCAAGTATCATAGTTAAAAGCAATAGTCAAGAAGTTTTGGTGCACTAAGCTTGTAATATTTACAGTATTTATGAGTAGGATAGGTAACAATAAATGTAGGTAATATTGCTAGTGAGTATTGAAATATTTTAAGCAGGACAAGGAGCTGATGACGAGGACGAGTATGGTATCCACGTCTGTGATCTTTGCGAAAAACGCTATCAATTACAAGAAGGTACAACTCACACAACTAAGATGCATACCTTCATTCTTTCTATCGTCATTATGTGCTTATGTGTCTATTAAATGTTACCAAGAACAGTTATACCAACAAACAATGTATTCAGTTACACGAATAATTTATTAAATAATGTTTATAAACAGGCTTAAATTTAATACTTAATAATGTCATAGATTAGCACACCATATCAGTTTATTATATTTAATATTATAAGTTATATATAATTTGTATTATTATACTTACGAACCTACTGTTCATAAAAAATTGTCTTTCTCTTTTAATATCTTTTATAACATTACATTTATCACTGTAAAAGTTAAATAGTCTTTTTAGGAACAGAGAATGTATAGATTAACTTAAGTATAGACAAATAATTATAATAATATCCTCTATAATAACTGCTAACATTTAAAAGACGTATATGTAATTTTGACCATTTTTCCTTTTACACACGTCATGACAATCATACCATATTCGTCTAGCACCACAACTTTTAAGAGTCACAAGCTTTCACCTATAATTGTTACTGTTAATTACCTGCATTTTAACTATGAATGAAATTTTACAATATGGGATCCTGTTTGATGTTTTGTGTTGTCAAATATCAGTTATTGGATTTAATAATAACGTGCTCAACAAGTTCTATAAAGGTAAACTAGAATTAAAAAAATGTGATGTTTGCATGTCTACTACACCCACATAACAATTTTACACTTACAAACTAAACTGTTATCTAGCTTTCAGTCTCTAAATATTTGAGGTACTTACAATCAACATTTAATTTGAAACACTCGATTTCTAAACATAAATTAGATTATATATGTTTTTTACTTTTATTAATTTTATTTAGTCTGTAACGTAACAAACTTATACCTAAACATAAATAAACGTCTTCCTGTTTACCATTTCTGACCATCACTTGAACTTTATTATCCATTAATTTATACATCATGATAATTGTATGCGAGTAAAATAATAATGCCTGAAATATTTTGTTGCAGGTAACTATAGTTGCCTGAAAGTGGACCTAATATTCACACGGGATCGAGCGTTTTACTTCACGACGGTTTTCATACCGGGCATCATATTAGTAACCTCGTCCTTCATCACTTTCTGGCTGGAATGGAACGCTGTGCCCGCCAGAGTAATGATAGGTTTGTAAACGATTGTTTCGCTTCGGCTTATGAACGTTATGGTGGCGTTGTCTTCCAGGTGTAACGACAATGCTCAACTTTTTCACAACGTCGAACGGGTTCCGTTCGACGTTGCCCGTAGTGTCGAACCTGACGGCGATGAATGTCTGGGACGGGGTGTGCATGTGCTTCATCTACGCCTCCCTGCTGGAGTTCGTGTGCGTGAACTACGTGGGCAGGAAGCGTCCGTTGCACAACGTCGTCTATCGTCCCGGCGAGAATCCTGTCACCCAGGTCGGTATGCACCCTCCATTTACCGTTCGGAGCCTTTCTTATTTTTGTCTAACTGTTGTTGTTATTTTTTTATGGATTACTACTGTCCATCGATTAAGATCGAACCAGTTATTCGTATTTTATGTTTCGTAATTTAGAGATTTTCTGTGTGATACTGTTGAATTTCACTATTTTAGTTAACCTTAGTTAAATTAATGGAGTCATGCCAGGTTATTCACCAGGTTGGGCAATAGAATGGTTTCTTCCAACCACGGAAGGAATTATTTGATATTATTGGACCCCATTTCAACACCTGGACTTGACTTGTTAATCAACCTATTTTTTGTAATTGTTTTATGTATATCCCCCGTTAATTTCCGTTATATTAAACCAACATCAAAAGTAAATCACCGAATAATTTGTACAGAAAATTGTGGAATAAATATTCCGTCATTTCAACCGTTGTAAATAAACACATTTAAATACAACATTCATAAACATTTAAAATTAAAAAAAAAATCAGAAGCAATTCAGCAATTGTTCACTTTTTGTGTCAGTTTGTGTGACCAATGTTCTGTTAATACACCTGATTTCTTGCAATTTTTCTATATTCTAGTTTCTTCTCTTCTCTCTTGCATGAATTTAGAAGTGCATGCGTTGTAACCGTAAACTTTTTAATATACCTCAAAAATATTCAATTTTATTTTTAGATTTCAAAAATTTATATCAAATTAATTGAGCACATCATAATATTTGAAATTTACTTTTAATATTTTAAACTTACCACTTTACTCCCAACAATGCTTTTTAGATAATGGAACAAATATAAATATGTAAAGTGCCGTTAAATATGCAAACACAACAACACTATATCAGTAAACCGGTGAATGCAGTAATGGAGTAGTGAATCTGCATAAATACTAAATACTCTTAAACGATATTGCATTCATCTGCATTTCTGGTAGTAATTATGTATACAATTGAACATTTGCACGACTTAATAGTACGTAAAACCAACGTGGTTTACGGAATTAATGATTACACGTTAAAGTACCTGTAGCTTTCAACTAAAATTACATAGATTCGATTAAACAAACAATTTTAAGCGTTAAAAGGCACTTTTAACATTTACATACATATAAATTTTTGAAAATCAATTGTATAATTCAAGAGAAGAAATTAGAAGTATAAGTTAGTATCCGTCTTAGTAATTAACAATAGCGATATTTTTAAGGTATATTCGTTGAATATTCACAGTTTCTTCTAGAAAATTTGTGTCCTTCACTAAGTTTGGTGTTGTGTAGCAAAAATGCAATACAGTAAACAACGTGATGGAATTATGTACATAAAATTACAGTTCCAGCGAGAACCAGCATGTAAATTTAACATTTATTCAACTCCAACTAAAATAATTTAAACAGCTTGGACTATTTGTGATTAATTGCTAAATATTTGCATACAGCAGTCCAGACTGGGCCAAGTTCACTCGCATTTTACGCAGTTCATGTGTACTTATTCATGTCGCGTTTACAGAAATATTAATTTTAATAAACTATTTTATGAGTAGGTCTGTGTTATGCTATGCTGCTTATTTAAATTTATCACTAGCAATAAGCAAAATCGTTTAAAAAAGTCAATTTAATTAGTACTGCTAAATTATTTTTTATTTATTAGTTATTGTTGAATCAAGCTGTTTAAATTACCAAAACGATTTGGTTTTCAAGTATGTTCAGTTAGCCTGAATATTTAAATTATATTCATTTGAAACTTAACGAAAAATATTCAAAACAACATACAGTGGTAGTCATAATTATAGCAACTTATTAAAATATATTAAAAATATGATACTTGGGCATCAATATATAGAATGTAATGTATTGTTTCTTCAGTTATTGTTGTATCTTACACACTATTGTACCGGGAATAACAAAAAGAGATAACTAAGAGTTTACATTTAAATAAGTCATTCGTTTCTCATATTATTAAAAAATTTAAAGATTCTGGGCTGAATAAACTAATTGCCAAAAAACAATCCAGCCTTATCTTCAACTGAAATCAAAGCCAAGCCTGGAGGAAATGGGACTTGCTAAAATTATTACAAGGTCTATAAGAAGATTAAGAAGAGTTATCATTTAAGACCAGACCTAAATGAAAAGCCTGATTTTTACTAAAAATGTGGAAATCTAATTTTGACTTACTTAAAATGACATTCATAGAACAGAGAAGACCGTTAGTTTTTAGTGATAAGTTTAAATTTAATTTATACAAAAAACATTGTTTTGCTTATGTTAAACATCCTACAAGGACATAACTACAATACATAGTGGTGGTTCAAGGACTAATTTTTGTACATGGATATATATCAGTCAACAATTTGCTTCCATCTATTGAAAAAATGATGATCTTAATAAATATGTTTCAACATGAAAACAATCGCAAAGCATCGAATTTAATTTAGGGATATAATTAAATTAAAAAATGCAGATTCAATCATTAAAAATCCCTTTCAAAATTCAGGACAATATATGTAACTATATGAGACAACAATAATAAATTAATATTAAAGAGAGAGTTATGGCTGAAATACTTAAGATTTTAAAAAGTTGCTATAAATGTCCAATACTGTATATTTAAAAATGAAAAACAAAATTCGCAGTATAACGATTCTAAAAATAATTATTTTAAGGTTTCAAATTTTTAAATTATAAAAACGACGTAAATTTGAATATTTGAGAATCACTTGGTTAATCACACATCAAGAATTCTGGTTCCAACTTTTGAATGAAAAAATACATATTGGCAAAAATATAAATAAATATTTTAAAATATTAAAGGATATTTAATTAATATTTTATTTTTTCTTCTAGATTAATTAAACGCATTTTACTTATTTATTTAGTAAACATTGCTTAAGTTCAGCTTAAAATTCAATATAGTTTTTGATTTTTTTTTATTTTTAAAATTAACACCTTTTTATATTAAATATCTTTTAATTGTACACTTCTAATTTTATTATTTCTTCAAAAGATGAAAAAAAAATATATGGTTGAGTATTTTTATAAAATTAAAAGAACATACAAAAAAATTATTAAAATCGTTCAACTTATAACATGTTTTATAAAACATTACCACTACAATAATTGAACTGATTTAATACATATTTTTTGCAAGGTTTATGAACTATTTTTTATCATACTTACATGTTCATTATAATTTTTGAATAAAATTTCGACTTCAGCCAAAAATATTAACTTTCTTCGATATGTTGAACAAACGAGAAGATTATCACAGGGTTACAAAGCTGTTCGTTCGACCTGCAAAATATATGTGAGCGTGTAAATTGCCGGCGTATTCGAATCAGTCATTCTGTTTCTAATTCAATTTTTATTTGTCCGTTAGTTGAGCATGTCTAAATTAATAAAAATAAAGAGAAGGGCGCTGAGAAGCCCGTCACGCTTAAATCAGTGGCTCCTCAAAAGATTGTACGTTGTTTCGTCTGTCATGTTGCAGCGACTGCCCGCTGTTCTCAGCCGGATAGGCATTATTCTGGCCAGTCCCCTGGTAAGCCTAGGTTACGTTAGCTAAGCTACCCCTCGACCCTTAAAAAATATTACGTACCGTCCCCCCAATCGAACCCTGCGCAACCTCAGCACAGTGCACACACCACCCGCCAGACCCCAACAATTTGACCCCATTCTTTTTAATAATATGACCATGGAAAAATGTAACAATCACTCCAATTTTTTATTACTTTATTACCAAGGACAACAAATAAAACGCCCTTGCAATATTTGACTGTTGTTAAAATTCTTGGGGGTCGTTATTTGATGTTCAATTCAATGCAGCAATACCCATTGTGGGGTAACATTTTTTTTCAATTTTAATTGAGTGACTGATACTTTTATCTGTGCCACCCCGCATGATGTTTTGTTCATGCGCATGTTTTTCCGACATATCTTGGATTGTAACATTTTGCAATTTCTTGAATTTTTAATAACTCTGTTCTGGTCACAAGGAGTTCTTTCACTGGTAACTGCTTCAGGTGATGTATACAGTTCTCACTCACATGTTTTTTTCATTGGGAAACAACAGGTTCTATCTAAGTTTCTTTTTGTTTCCCATATGTAACATATTTTTTGCTCATTCTCACATTTTTAAAATGTTCATTTTTCATTGTTTCACCTTCGGGATAATATTAAAGAGAACTAAATTTTTTTCAGTTGTGATCTGAGTTATTAAAAATCAAAAGAGGAGGTTCTGGATACAAAAATGTGTGCGATTTTTATCCCATGCGCTTTTTAGGTAGAGCAGTTAACGTGACAAAATGCCTAAATTGTAAAAAATACTCTTTGGTCTTGTCGCCGTTTCATTTTGCATTGTCGTCATACATGGCTTGTAGTAGACATTCATTTATCACCAAACAAAACAAACTTAAACATAAACAAATAAAACAACATAAATAAAAATATATAATTTAATTAGAAATTAGATCTGATCCTTAAGTTTAATTTCGAGAGTCAATTATTTAAATTTTTCATACACATAAATAATCTAAACGACCAGAATCTTATAATATACACAGGTATAAAAGTCGTCGGATTTGAAGGTAATTTGTTTCTCCACCACTTTTATTAGTAAACTGCTTCGATAATAGGTGATGTCGGGTAGAAAAGTTAGATTGGAACGCTTATTATTAATAGTTCACCTTACGTACACCCTAAACGACTTTAGATTCTAACACAGTTAGCAATTTCAGTGTGCATACCAACATTTCAATACGTTTGCTTAAGTTAGACGATTGTATGCACGCCTGATTTGCTATTTGTGATTAGTATTCTGCATGTTCCCGATATTGATTAGTTTAGACTGCACAAAAAGTTAAATGAACCGCTTAAAAAATTACAAACTAAATAAACATCTCCAGTAGAGCTCATTGAATACAATCAGCGAGATCAATGTACTTCTAACAATTCCACCGTCATACTATTCTTTTGACTTTCAATAATCGAAACATTTATTTCTTAATTTTCCATTTCTTTACATTTATTTTAATTAATAGGAGACTGCAGAACAAGAATATTATTCCACATTCTGTGAAAGTCCCCGTTATACAGTAAGTCAAGACACCCCTTTGGAGTTTGAATCATTAACCCTTTGACTTTACTAATTTCACATCTCGATACAGATACCATGTAATTGTTGGAACCTTTTTGGAGTGACATCGGTTTGACAAAGCAAATAGTCTTAATGAAAATATTACATAAAATATTATTTTAATAATGAACTGTTGCTGTTGCAGTCCAAATTCAAGACAATCTGCTTTGGCAATAAAATTTTGTTTTTATCTGATGAATTAATGACTCATGAGATAATGACTAACCAGGAGATCGAAATTGTAACAATCTGTTTGTGTTGTTTAGGGGGACAAAAAGAGAGATTCCACTGTTGCGAATGAGATAGTGTCGTGTACCAATTGCGGACCAAATCCATGCACCCATGCAGCCAACAACGGTTGTGCGGCGGAGGTAAATATTAATGTGTGTTTCATTGATTGTACATTATTTATATACATTAGAAATGTTTCGTCAAAAAATTTAAACTTTTTATTGATTGAATAGAAACGTAAACATTTCTAAGTGACTCAATCTAATCCGTAGATTTACTTCAACTTGTGGCAGTTTGCAAACTATGTTTTAAGTTTTGGATCTAATGCTTGTTTAGATAAAACAAATACCGACAATGACAGCGTTCCACAGCTGTGTAGATGTTTGATTTGGTGTTTAGATGTACTCACACACCACAATAGTCTAACCTTGAGTAGTCATGTTTATTGCAGGTGAGGAAAAAGGAGCCTCCACATCCGATACGCGTGGCAAAGACTATAGACGTTATAGCTCGGATAACTTTTCCGACAGCGTTCGCCGTTTTCCTAATGTTTTTCTTCTACCACTACAAGAGCTTCACAAACGCACATCAATGAGACAAACTGCATCCGAACTCGTTAACGGTGATACATTTTATAATACGAAAGTACATATCAAAAAAGTAATCCCTTAAAATAACAGTGATTAAAATTAGTGTATAAAGTAAGTGTAGTTTGTTTTACGTCTTACTACTTACTATTATTGCAAATTTTATTTGCATCGAGAAGGTTCGCAAAACGTGTAGCTGTAAAGCACTGTATATAAAATTTAAATATTTTGACAGAATAGCTATGTATACTCCCACCGTATTATTAATGTAGTTTCTATTATTATAATAAAGTTGCAATTGCATGATATATTGTGATATCACATGTCTAGAGGGCATGTTATATAGTATCTTACAATCTCATAATTTTATAAAATATTTCACGGTTTTTTGAAAAGTTCTCACCGAGGTGTGATCAAATATGTAACAACACATCGCAGTAATTGTTTCTGTACACTTTCTCCTTTAATTTATTTAAAGTAAATGACATTTTCATAATTTTCATTTTTAAATGCTCACTTTAATAATTTCTACTACTGGAAAATGGGAAGAGTCTAGACCTTACTAGTTTTATACCAATAAAGAAATGTAAGACACTTACCAATTTCCTGCATAAATCAAATTTGTTATTAATTAATACGTGTGAAATATTTTGTAAAAACATTTTACCAATCCATCTGCAATCATTAAAAATGTTATTAAAAAGCACCATTATATTGTTTGAAAAATTGATATGATGTATAAAATATATCCATAAGTTATTGAGGATTATAAAAACAAAACTTATCAAATATAGTTTGTGTCAATATTACAAAAGATAATTTAAGCAAAAAAACCAATCCAACGCAATAATGATTTTAAATCCGTAATGCAAATTGAATGTTTTATATTAAGCCAAAGTGTCTTATGTCGCGTCTATGACGACAAAAAGCAGTGGTAAATTAAAGGTTGATACAAATTCTAATACCTTTTCAATACTTTTGCCCTCCTTGCTTTTCCTTACCACTGCCACTGATTTCGCTAATCCCGCTGTGCTACGAAAAATACGTAAAGGACCAATTATTTATAACTAATTGTAAATACCGTAAATGTTTTGATCCACAAATTGTATTTGATAAGCCGTTAAGGAATACCGACCAACTTTTGTGCCAGCATGATCGTTTTTCCTGAGTTGTTGATTTATAATGTTGCCTAACGTCTCTGTGATTGGTTATTTTATAGAAATGTACCTGAAATTTCGTTATACAAATTCACGCATGCCGAATGTCTACATATGTCCGACGAAAAATTGAGCCCTCCAAATAAAAAAAAATCTTCGTTAACGGCAATGTGGATAATCTAAAGGCGGGAATTTATTATATATTTTATAATTTAAGTTATGAATATCAAGTTATAGTCATTAAACCATGTTGTTTCCTTTATTTATAATTTTATTGATGTTATCGAGAGTGTTTGTTATGAACCTGAAATGTCAAATCCAGTTGATTTTGTTCTTGACAATACACAGATTCTTCTATTTCTGGCTTTCGCTTATTTACCTCTTTCATTACTAATATCTAGCTTCAGCTTGGAAAAGAACAAAACAATATGAGGTAATTTGATATTTTGTGATTCGTTATTTTAAAGTATACATGAGCCCCAAGTTCACTAAGACTACGATATTAGTTTTACTGAACTTAGTGCTAGGCGATGTAGGTGTGTTGACTTTGATGAAGCTTTAATATCTAGTGATTATTCGTTTCTACATGATATTTTTAACACATTCCAGTCGTAAAACAGCTCAGTGTTTTTAAAATCAATTGAACTGACCAATAGAGATAATGAATTGTTTAAAATAACTCGTGCCTCATTGATTAACTAAAAAAGAAATTCAATTTTAAACTAATATTATTTAGAATATCCTGTCGTCAACAATTGTTTTAGGCACGTCTCTTATAAACCTAAATCATGAAGCAATAATACTTATTCATTCAACATTGTGTGATAAATAATTGAATCATCTACTATTAACAGTTCATTCTTTCCCATTATTGTTCCAAGGTACAGTCCCTATCAAATAGTTCATTTCTACATTGGATAACAGTTCAATAACTAAGACGATATGTACATATAGCCGTAAAAATGCGTCGTTTATGTTACATGAAATTATAAATTTCTATCATTATAAAGTCTTAATCGATTAAAATAGTTTAAAGGTATATGCCAATACGTTATGCACGTGCATAAATATGAATATTATGCATGATAGAGCGGACACTGTGATGACAGACTGAGCGCTTTGAACCAATTTTAATAAAGAAATTAATTGTTAGAAATAATATTCAATTATGATTGTTAACAAAATTATTCAACAATTTCTAGTCTGTAGTCAAATAATGAGGTGTGTCCGCATTAATACGACGCTTTATTGTCAATATTTAAAAGAAAATATATATATTTGGATAAATCGAGCCATAATTATACAGGGTATTAACCTACACGTTTTCGCTTGTATAAAATAAAAACCTTTATAGTTAGTCCAACAGGTTTTTATACAACACGGTGTTCAAAAATTAGTAAACATTGACTGTTTAATTCGTATTATTGGGGACACAAAGGCATGGAATTTTAACACTTCTTAAGCACCGTAAAAATTTAACACGCACGAACGACACATGTGTACATACTTTGGATACATTGTATATATTTTATAAATCAGCCATAATTAAAATTCCATGCGGTCTACATAATAATTATTTCTACCCAAATACTCAAATATGCATACGTTAATCAAAAAATGTATTGAATCCCATTAAGAAAAAACTCTTTTACACATATTTAATAAGAGGCTAATAAGCAGCTTTACTTTGTGAAAGAAAGTCAGTGCAAAAAGCTTTTGGAATTCCAACTAGAGCCAAACTCATAGACCTTGTCCTCAAATCCACGTGATCTTTTTCTGAAATAATGTATCGAAAGTTGAAATAAAGTAAATTTAAAAATCGCCGAGTTTTGTTTTTATTCAACCCACAATACTAAATTTAACATGATTAAAACTTTACCCTCCTATTTCTTAAAATACGCCTATTAGGTTTTACTCATTATTTGGGAGATAACCAAACTAAATGAAGTTCATCATGTACTTGGGTACAGTATCTGAAATGTCGAGTGTTTCTGAATGTACAGGGTAATTCACTCAGCTGATTTAATACAGTTTTATAGGAAATTAAAGGAGGTATCTATCTTAAATCTCAGTTGCAGCTGTAGTATTATATATTTTTCCTTTAGGTCTTTTAAAAAATGCAAACAAATTTTGGATTCGGGCATCATTTCTTTAACATATGTACCACTTCAGCCCTTCTAAATAAAATTACTAATTTTCATTTCTGAAACTTTTTTGTGAATAATTTTGATATTTTCATTTCTGAAATATAAAAATTATTCACAAAAAAGTCTCAAGTTTCCTAAGATTATAATACTAAATTTCATATTATATGAAGTAATCAATTGTTAAAATTAATGTGCAATTTCAAAACAACATTATTAACCATAAATCAAATACGAACAATGATATTGATTAATTTTTATTGTTCTGTTTATTTCATATTAATCAAATACCAAACACCAATAAGCAATGCTTCTACCACTCCTACATTTTATGTTAAACAATGCAAACAACAATAAATATGGTATTCCAATATATGATATATTTAAAATTTCTTTTTTGAATGTTTGATGTGTGGGTCCGCCCAAAAATAGTCTAATAACGTACCTTTGAATCTCCATCAAATCAAAAATTAATTGTTTAGTACTCGTATGAATAAAAATATTTTATATAATTATATTAATTTATTATTATTATATTATTTAAAATTTCTTTCTTGAATGTTTGCTGAGTGGATCCACCTAAAAATAGCCAATAACGTAGTTTTGAATCTCCATCAAATCAAAAATTATTTGTTAGTACATATGCACCAAGCTTGTGGGTATACCATAATAACAAGGAGGTAAACCAAAATTTCATAAGGAATGTACAGTTCATAAACCAAAGTGACATTTTTTTTACTTCAAAAATTATGGTTAATTATTGAGTTTATCTAACATTAATACCATATATATGTTTTTCTCAAAAGTATTTTCGAAAAATGCCACAATTTAATTTTTATTGTTTTGAGTATATCAAATTAATTTTATTATTATTATTTATGTTTTTTTACTTTATGGAAGCAAGTTCCAAGTTGAACTGAACATAAGAAACAAGGGTGATTATCTTTATAAATATAATTTATATTTGCTTCTAACATATACATATTTGTACTCATATATATCCGTTCAGTTAAGTCAGAATTTAGTATTCATATCTGTGTTAATAATGCGCATGTACAACTTTGATTGTACCGCAGAACTTCTACGACAAAGAAGGAGCTTATTAACTTTATCGGAGAAAATGAAAATGACTAAAGAAAGTAAGTCGTGGATATGTTGCATAGGTGTTCTCCCTCTCTAATAGGTATTATAAATTCATTTTCAACTGCTTTACACTATTCATTATATAAGTAAACAACAAAGATGAACTTCAAATTGGCGGTAACATATTTAATGTTAATCATGGTTACCTTTACGCCAGAAGCACAGTCTACAGATTCAGATTTAGATTCAGAAACTGCGACAGAAGGGATTGTAGAGAACAATTGTATTTGCATGAGGTGGAGCAAATGCAATGGCGACATTGATAGAACGTAAGAATTATGTTATTAATATTTTATATTAGGTGGCGGATTTAAACATGTGAGGAGACATCTCAACTTTTTTTTCGTAAATAATCTTAACATTAATTTATATTCATTTTCGGAACCTTTGTCTAACTCGTCTAAATCCGTCACTGACTAAAACACAACACGAAATGTAACTACTGACTAGTTATAGTATTAACTGAACTATTTCCTGTAACTCATATTATTTATTCAATTGTAAAATAAAAGAAAAACTAATAATATCATTTTATTATAAATTTAGCAAGAAATTACATTCAGTTAATTTATAAACTAGCTAAATCATGTTTTCATTTCTTGTGATACCAGACATTTTCATCAATCAAGTTGTAGGAAGATTTCTTATTAATTAATATACTAATATACCAACTGTATATTTTGCTGAAATTGTAATTCCTGTCAAAATGCCAACGATTGGATACGTCAACTGAACAAACTAAATTTGCTATACTGTTAATAAATTTATTTCAGAATGGCTTGTCCTTTGGGTTTTGTAAATGTTTGCTGCATAGAAAAACCGAGAAACGAAACTTATGACATTTTCTGGAAGGAAGACATACTAAAAAAGATGTAATGAAATCTATTTTTTATTAATAGTTTATATTTTTTATACAATTTTAGATGGTCATAAAAGATGGACAACATAAAGAACTACCACGAATGTAGTATTATGCATGGTACAGAGAACTAGAGAAAAATAAACCAAATATAGTGTAAGATACAAAAATCGATCTTCATTTGACTTCGGGAAACTGTATAAATATAAATAAAATAAATAAGAATTCATATGTGAACATATTTTTAATCATAACTTACTATTCAATTATATTTCCATTTTCTTCTTCATAATAGAAGAGGTTTTCCTCACTAATTATTATAATAACTTAAAATAAATATAAATAATATAATATTAGTTCAATTTCTATACATACATATACAAAATACATTACATTTTAAACAATAAGTAAAGTAAAACATTTTATTTTATTATATTATTCTATTCATATATTTTTTTTTATAAAAAAAATTCATAACTATCTCAACGAATTGGTATATAGTGAATTTTTTTATTGATCAGGAATTATCCGAAAATTAATGTTAATGTCATGCAAACCATGAACACTTTTTTAATAACGAACATAACAATAAATGAAATATGGACAATAGTAATATTTAATTTATATCATTCTGAACATACATACTATAGATATTGTTTTTTCTTCTAAAAACATTCAATGTTCAAATATTCTTACTGTCAGATACAAATTTTAGAAAAGTCAAACAATTGCAATTATATACTTTTGTTAATGTTGCCCTATTGCTTCTTAATTGAATAACGTATGATGAAAATTTTAAATTTTATTATGACCAAAATTTTTACTATTTATTTACCCCCAATGAACAAAATATTTAAGCCATCGATTATGTTTAATTATATTTAACGTCAATAAAAGGCTGAAAAAAATTGTGTACCAAGTTTTAGTGGGAATACCAAAATAACAAGTAAAACAAAATATAGTAATGAAAATAGTTTATTAAGTCACGCAACAATAAAAATGCTAGGCCTTCAGCTTTAACAGAAGTTTTCGATAACGATTTTAGGCTGTTTCGGGTAGTAAAATATTTATTGACTTTAACACATAACAATTTTGATTTATATAAACAATACACTCAAAATTTTAAACACCTATATATCTATTGATATGACTAAAATTAGATAAATTTTAATATCTCCATGAAAATAACTTTTTATTTGAGGGAACACATCATTCATGATAATGATTCATTAAGAATAACAGTACAATTAACAATTACAGCAACAAAGTTCCAAACAAGTACATTCATAAAAATCTTGCATGTGATAAGGATATAATTGTACTGATTTGATTGTTCTTTTGGAATGACATTGGTTGGTTAGCATGAACAACTCTGTTGGGTATTATAATCCATGTCCACGTCGGTGGAATCTCTAGGCCTGCCTCGGCGACCGGGCAACAAGGCTCTATCAACAGCCGTTTCCATTCGAGTCATTACGTTCTCCAACAGAACCTCGACGGCTCTGCTCACATTCTGTCCGGTAAATGCACTTGTCTCCAAGTATGGATATCTGAAAAATGGCTCATTTATTTATTTACTAAGGATGGTGTTTAGTTCAGGTCCACCCACCCATATTTTTCACAGAGATCTTTAGCCCTCCATTCAGTAACCACACGTTTTTCATCCAAATCAGCCTTGTTTCCACAAATAACTACGTCGGGTGTATCACAATAGGCATGAAGCTTTAAAAACATTTAAGAAAATTATACATATATATTATTACATAGACATATACAATTCTACTCAAAACCAAAATATTATAAAATATTGCAGAAAAATATAATTTATATAATACAAATATAATATATATTATAAATATAAATGATTACAAGTTTGTGTAAAAGAAAACAGGGATTGATTTGAAATTTTTAGAACAATTATAATTTCATTATCGCTTCTACCACAAGATACATTAACCTTGTTATTTTCAATGGTAACCTTTCATATTTTTAGATTTTTATTTATTAATCTTTTCACAATTTTTTTAGCTAACTAAAACGTCTATACAGCCAATTTCGATATTGGAAAGTTTATTTTTGACATATACGTGAACAAAGGGCTATCCTATAAAAAGTCGTTATTAGTACTACTAAATTTTATACGTTATTCTTCATTATAGTCTTCGTCATTTACATTTAATTTAGTGCATCTTAAATCAACTCAAAAACTATAGGTATAGGATATTTTATTTACAATTAAATGTAGAATTGAAAAATACAATAATATACAGGGTGTTCTGTTGAAAATATCACTTCCGGTGAAACCGGAAATTAATTTTTTTTCAAAACAAATTGGAACATTGGTTCAAGTCAAGTTATAATTGTCATACAAATTTCAAATCAATATCTTTTTCTATTCTCCTCAAACATTGGATGAATAAGTTAGATGAACCACTCTGTATATAATAAATATTTAAAAAGACTTGTATTTATTTTTACATTTGAGTAGTTTATAATGTAAATAATTTTACCCAAAAATATATAAAATAAGAGCAACCAAAAGTAAACAAATGATAATAAAACGAAAATAAAAAAGCATAACAAAAAATGCATAATAAGTAAAATTTGATCATCATCATACCCTTAATTGCTCAATCCAGTTAATAATTTCTAGAAATGACTGCTCATTAGTTAGATCAAATAGCAGTAAAAAACCCATTGCATCACGATAAAAAGCTGTTGTTAAACTGCGGAATCTAATGAAATAATTTATTAGCATACAACTTAATTATTAAAAAGTTAACCATAATTATTTTATGTATTTCGTAGTTATAATATTACTTTTAACAAGTTCGTAAATTATGCTTACCTCTCTTGTCCAGCAGTATCCCATAGTTGCAGATGAATTCTGCTATTTCTCCCTTTAGATTGATAAACCTGAAAGTAAATTTAAATTATTGATTAAAAATGTACGTGTATTTTATTCAACTATAAAAATGTTTCAGTCAAATTTTGTCAATTATTTTTGTAGATAAATATCGTTGAAAAAAACAATTATTTTAATCAGTGTTGTTTTATACTTCATTATAATGATAAAATGTTAGAAGCTGATAAAACATAATAACAAACATTTATATTACATACTAATCTCTTTTCTCGAAAGTCGATTCCGACAGTTGATATAAATCTAGAATTAAAAATTCCATCTGTATATTGGTATAAAAAGCTTGTTTTCCCAACTCCAGAGTCGCCCAAGGCTAAAAACTTTATCAAATAATCATACTCCATTTCTAAAACAAACAAATTAACCAACAATTTGTTGCACTAGCGTGTAACTTGTCACATACACATACCTCAACTATTGATTACTTATAAATGCAATTTCTACACCACTATCAACCTGTTGCCATACAAAGGAAAATAAACAAAGCATAATTTTTATGAACCACCTGTCAGATTTTCGTGCTCTTCCGGTTCGAACAAATTATAGATTTATTTCCGTGGTATCAAATTGTCACTTATTCAATTTTACGTTTTCATAAATGTAAATGGATGATATCAGAAATTTCACACCGAGGTTTTCTCTGTATGGAAATTATGATACGAATTGAAGAAGAAATTAGTAAAAATAAAATTATTAATGGAATAATACACAAGGAAAACTTTTCATAAAAATTTAAATTATTGAACAAAAATATAAATTTAAGTAGAAATTATATTATTTATATCACATTTTATGTTTATACAACATATTTACGCTAAAACTGCGTCAAAATAAATATTTTGTTGTTTTTATAGCCTCTAGAACAAAATTTTTATTATTTATTTTACAAATTAACGTTTTATAAATGTATTAAATTTAATATGATAGTAATATCTTCCTGTAAAAAAAGTCATTAGGTCCTTTCAAATTTATAGATTTAAATTTTTTTTGATTTTATCATAAAAGGTGGCGCCCATCGAACACAGCGCCACCAGTGTGGCCATTCAGCAAACCGACTTTCTGTGAACTGGTTATTTTCGTTAGACACGTTCGACACCTTTGGACTTGGCACGGTTCGGTTTCTGAATCGGAAAGCAACTGCCGTGGATCCACACTTTAATACACATTGAAATTAATATATAAATATTAAAAAAAAATTATTGATATTTTTGTAATTAAAAATAATTTTATAATGTAAACTTTCTATTAGTCAAGCCTATTTTCAAACTCTGAATGAATTATTTGAATAATTCTTAATAAAAATTTTGTTTTATTTAAGAAAAAGGAGAAACTATACAAAGTAGTTTATAATTAATAATATCAAATTAAAATAAAAAAAACACAATAGCACCACTAGATGCCTGAATACTGTTTTTTTGTGCATTTCTGTTGGTCGTCGGCGCACGATTTTGGTAAGAATTGTTCGTCGAGGTAACTTTGTCCATGTTTCTTAAAACTGGTTTTTGTGATTTTAACGGAGGATATTATTATTATATTTGGGTATGTTTTATTGCATATTTTTAGATTAGAATAGAAATTAAT